>NC_137794.1:3258488-3707742 GCF_963383645.1 Muscardinus avellanarius | reverse complement strand
GGGTCAATAGCCTGTTCTCTGAGCCAGTCAGCTCTTATCCAGTGAGCTTCCTGGCAGGCCACTCAGATAACCTTGGGGCTTCTGAGCTCTCTCTGAAAGCTGGCTGCCTACTCTGTGCAGCCTGGGAGGGTCACCCTTTTGTTATTGTTTGGAAGAGACTAGAACCATTGGAGGCTCTGTTTCCATTTCCCTGGGCCTCGATGTCCTCATCTGTAAATGGGGATAGCAGATCGGCTCCTGGATGTACTGCTGTCCCACTTCCTAACTGCCCTTGGGCAAGATTAATGACCTCTTTAGACTCACTTCTTTCCTTGTAAAAGGAGGGCGCTCCCCCTACCCTGCCTTCCTCACTGGGCTGACCGAGGGAAGGTCAGGTGCTCTGGGGTCTGCAGAGTGAGAGCATCGTTAGACCTGGTTCACCGGCCTGGGTCAGGCCCAGGGCCCTGAGACAGCCCTGCCCTTAGCCACGTTCTGGTCTGATGTGGCACGGGGTTGCCTTTCTTTTTTTTTTTTTTTTTTTGGTGGCACTGGGGTTCCTGGAAGCCCTTCTACCTCTGGGCTACACTCCCAGACCTATTTTTATATTTTTATTTAGAAACAGGGTCTCCTAAGCCAGCGCGCGGCTGGCTTCGAACCTGTGCGATCCTCCTGTCTCCGCCTCCCAAGCGCGGTGATTACAAGAGTGCGCCACCACACCTGGCTAGGGGTTGCCTTTCTGACATGGGGAGAGTGGCCGCCTCAGGGGTTCTGTGGATGGGAGGGTGGCCAGCGGCTGCTCTGGAGGCTTTCTGGAGAATTGAGGGACACAAGCCAATGGAGGTTTGTGAGGTCACTCAGGGTGCAGTGCTGCCCCGGCCGCGCGGCTTTCCCGGTCCCCTTTGCAGGTTGTTTTGTTCCAACACATCCCCCCTGTTTGATCTTGAAAACAGCCACAGCAAGTGCCCAGGCAGAGTGGTGCCCTGCAGAGGCCGACCTCACACTCTGACTTTCCTCTGGCTGCAGGCCCGGGAGGCCAGGCGCCCTCTCCGCATCCCCAGATGTCTGCTGCCCTCGCCCTTCCCTCCTGGTCCCTCCCCCACACCTCTACCTGTAGGAAACGCGAATGCAGATGGGTCTTTTTATGTCTCCAGGGATCAAAGGGTTGGCTTTGGAAGAAAGGCATGCTCCCTGCAGGCCACCTAGCCAGAGCCCGGCAGCACAAAGCTTTCTGCCTCTCTTCACGGTGTGGACGGCTCGAGCCCCTCCCGCCTGGCAGTGGGCGTCCACACCTGAGCAGCGTGGCCCCGTCCCCGGCGAACCCCTCCTCGTGAGGGCACATCACACGGCAGGGCCATCGCCGCGTTCCCTTGAAGCACATACCTCTTTCTCCTGTTGGGTAATTTGCCTGTGGAACACGTTGTCCCCGCTGGGTTAGGCACTGTCATGTCGCAGAATAATGAGAGAGGGGGAAAAAAAGACAGAGAGAGAGAGATTGGGAGAAAATGACAGAGAGACAGGGTGAGGGGGCACGAGGCGGAGGGATGCTCAGAGACAAAGGGGAGAAAGAAACAGCTGGACAGAGGGACAGGACAAGCGGACGGGGAGACCTAACGTGTCGCAGAGGAAAAAAGAAACGGGCAAGCCTGTGTAGGGCGGCCAGGGAGGAAGGGGCAGAGATGAGAAGCGGTTGGTGTTTAAAAAGATCAGCCAGAAATAAAGAGAGAGAGAAAGAGAGAGAGAGAGAGAGAGAGAGAGAGAGAGAGAGTGTGTGTGTGTGTGTGTGTGTGTGTGTGTGTGTGTGTCCAGGGAGCATTGTGGGAGCACGGAGAGGGGCTTCCTTGAGTTGGGAAATGGTGGGACTGCACCCGGTGGGTCCTGCAGACTGGCTCAGTGCTCAGCCCCGCCATGGCCAGGGTTACTGGACCCCTTACTGCCAGAAACGCGAGCTCAGTGCCGCCTCCCCTACCCCGCCAGCTGGGTGGCTGCTCCAGGAGACGAGGCACCAGCCAGGGTACTTTTAGGGGCCGTGAAGCATTTTGATTTGTTTTTACAAGTCAGAAGGAAGAGCCGGGTGTGGTGGCGCACGCTTGTAATCCCAGCATTTGGGAGGCTGAGACCGGAGGACCATGGTTCACAGACAGCCTCAGCTACTTAGTGAGGCCCTTTGCAACTCAATGAGACCCTGTTTCCAAATAAAGAATAAAAAAATAGGGCTGGGGGTGGAGCTCAGAGACAGAACGCCCCGGGTTCCATCCCCAGTACTGCAAAAAATAAATGTTTTCATTTATATAGTATGAATATATTTGTCTCTATATTCTAACAAGTTGTAAAGTGTAATGAAGAGTGTGTTTCTATGAGCCGGGCGTGGTGGCACACGCTTATAATCCCAGCATTTGGGAGGCTGACACAGGAGGATCGTAAGTTCGAGGCCAATCTCAGCTACTTAGCGAGGCCCTCCGCAACTTAGTGAGACCCTGTTTCAAAAAAAGAATTAAAAAATAGGGCTGAGCCGGGCATGGTGGCGCACGCTTGTAATCCCTGTGCTTGGGAGGCGGAGACAGGAAGATCGCGCTGGTTTGAAGCCAGCCTTGCTGGCTTAAGAGACCCTGTTTCCAAATTTAAAAAAAATATAAAATAGGTCTGGGAGTGTAGCCCAGAGGTAGAAGGGCTTCCAGGAACCCCAGTACCACCAAAAAAAAAAAAAAAAAAAAAATAGGGCTGAGAGTGTAGCTCAGAGCTAGAATGCCCCTGGGTTCCATCCCCAATAATGAAAAAAAAAATATGTTTTTATGTAGAAAGGGACCCACGATAGGAGAAATATCTGTGGCCTGCCAAGGTCACAGTGAGGACAGTCCAGCCGGGACGCATCACTCTTGGTGGCCTTGATAGACAAAGCCGTGACCAGAGGGGACGGAGCCCTCTCGGGAAAGTGAGCCTGGGGATAGATGGAGACAGGAGAAATGAGCGGAGACTTTAGAAGAGCCGGAGCCTCTTCTTGGGGCTGTGAGGAAGGCGCGTATGCATCCCGGCGTGCAGCCAAGCCTCGGGGAGACAGCCGGCCTTTGGGGAGTCCCAGTCTGAGGAGACACAGCCTGATCCTCAGGGAGCTCCAGTCTGAGGGGAGACAGAGTCCACATCTCAAAAAAATATATCAAAACTTAGAGGGAGCAACTGGTTCCCTTGCATAGCCACGTTGGTTGTTGAGTGGCCGGTGAAGCCCAGATGGGTGTCCAGGTTGCTGGCGCTGGGGGGCCTCTGGATGAAGCGGGGAGGGATGTGGAGCCACCGCTCGAGGAGGGAGGGAGGTGGGTCTGGGCACCGCAGAGCCCGGGACGCCGAGCCCAGCCCCGGGGCCTCCACAGGCCGTGGCCACTCTGTTGGACTTGCACAGAGACACCAGAGTCACCCTGGTGTGGTCAGGTAACCGCACTCCCCAGGTGCTCCCCCAGCCAGGTCCCCTGCAGAATTAAATTGCCATATTGGAAATAGCAGAGTAAACACCAATAGGTAAAGTGCAAATTAAAGCCGCTGCTCCCAACATCCCTTATTTATAGACCTGAGCTCAGCGGCCGCCCCCTCCTGGGCAGGAGCCACAGGAGGGCCACAGGGCACCTGCCTCCGCCGGCCGGTCCTTGCAACCTGAGCTTTAGCTGTGTGAGGGCCTCGGACCCTTGGAGGCGTCTGTAAGGTTTAGGGGTGGGGCAGAACCAGCTCAAGGGGTACCGGCTCCTTGCCAGCCACTGGAGCTGGCATTGAGAGACTCCCAAGGAACCGAGGTACCAATGGTGGTCCTTGAACCACGGCCACAACTTTGTCTTCATGAGGTCCCGTGATGGGCCCATTTTACAGGTGGGGGCACTGAGGCCTAGGGTGGTGAGACCCTGCTGCCCAGCGTCCTATCAGGGATTTGAACCTGTAGCCTGTTTCCTTAACTACTATGCCATGCTGCTTGCCGGTCTGGGGGCTTCTCCAGCAAATCAGGGGCCCTGGGCTTGTCTGTCTGCTGCTTTCTTGCCAACATAGGTGCCAGCTTTGCAGAGGGAAATGCCCGGCTCTGTGCCCTGCCTGGCACCAGGCAGGTGGATGGGCTGAGGCCGTGGAGATATCTCCACCGTCCCTGGTCACCGGCCTCTCCAGTCCTGACCACAGCCCCCGACCCCAGTCCAGACCACACGGGCGAGGGCTGTGGGCCAAGGCCAGCGGGCAGTGTGCCCCCGCCCATGCCAGCCGGCTGGGCGGAGCCTGACCTTGGCCTCGCTGGCGGGCTGCTGTAACCACGGAGTGCGAGGCCTGATGGTTAGCCACAGGTTTATTAGTGGAGGACGCCGCCTGGCCAGGGCCAGGAAACCACTGGGCCCAATTTGCTCATCCCACCAGACCTGGGAAGGCTAGCAGCACCCTGGCAGCGGGCAACGGGAACAGAAGCTGCGGGCTTGGCACCAAGGCGGAGGGGAAGGAGAAATGGCCACATTTTGTAAAGAAAGGAGAAGGCTTGCCAAAGCCCTATGTTCTCAGCCAATCAGCCACACGTCTGAGAGCATTTTCTAGTTGAAACCCAAAGGACACCACGGGCCAGACCCCTCACAAATATCCCCACCGCTGGGCAAACACCACGCACTAAAAATAACCTCTGCCCTGAGAGCGGTGACCAGAAGCACTGGCCGAGGGCCATCTGACTCCCGCTGGACAGACACCTGCCGGGGGTCTTGCCTTCAAGGCTGGATCAGCCAGCGGGGCCCCTTGCCTAATTGGTGAGGAGGTGGGGGGCACTCCCGCAATGCGTGATCAGGAGGCAGCCAGTTGGGCTAGGGAAAGCCTGGATTCTGTTGTCCCCAGCGAGAGGTCCCCGCTCAGGGCTCAACTCCTCCCTCTGCACAGTGGGGCTAAGCTCGCCCTGCCCAGTCTCCGTGTTTTGTATGGGCTCCGATGGGCACGCATCCCTTCCCTATATCGATTCTCTTTTTTTTTTTTTTTTCCGGTGGTACTGGGGATAGAACCCTTCTACCTCTGGGCTACACTCCCAGACCTATTTTATATTTTATTTGGAAACAGGGTCTCTTAACCCAGCAAGGCTGGCTTCAAACCTGTGCGATCCTCCTGTCTCCGCCTCCCAAGCGGGATGGGGGGGCTTACAAGCATGCGCCACCACACCCAGCCTATATCAAGATAGTACTAGTTCTTTTACAGTAGGGGAAACTGAGGCACGGGAGGTTTGGACACCTGCCAGAGGTCACACCAAATGAGAGGCAGAAGCGGACTTGAACCCAGGCAGTCTGGCTCCAGTTTTAACCACACCAGACACCACTGGACGTATGTGTCATTGGACGGGTGAAGATGTAACGGGGTAGTGTATGTCAACCCCACACCCCCAAAACCCACCTGTCCTCAAAGACCGTTCGCAGCTGGGGGGAGGGCAAGATGAAACCTGGGGCCCCTGTGCTCCTCCGTCACCCCTCCTCCTGGGGGCAGCCAGGCAGAGCTGGGCAAACCACAGCCCGGCTGGCGGGACAACCAATGTGTGAAACGTGCCGGGTCAGAGCCCGGGTGGGGTGGGGGGTGCCGGGCTGCCAGCCATGTGGTCCCCGGCCCACGCACTGTCTGGCCGTCCGGGGGGTGGGATGCGGGGCCCATAAATAGCAGGCCTCTCACCGGTGTTGGGAATAGAAACCCAATCCAAACAGTGTGGTGACTCGGGGCTTTCCAGACCAGCCACAACCCCCAGGGGCCTGGAGGCAGCTCAGGGGCCCCCTTCTCCTCTGGGGCCTCCTAAGGATCAGGTCATCCTGGGGAGAAAGCCCAGCTGGCCCGGGGCCCACAATCCTTCATAGCTCGGGAAGGAACAGAGGAAGGTGACAGATTCCCAACAGGCAACAGCTATCGAGCACCTACTAGGCGCCTGGCACGGCTTAAGGTGCTTCCCGTGGGTCATCTCGGCCACGGACACTGTTCTTTGGGCGTTCTGCCCATTTTACAGAGGAGGAAATTGAGGGGCCAAGACACACCTGAGGTCACATGGTTAGTAAGACATAGGGGTAAGCTGGGAGCCCAGGCCCTGGGGCACAGACCAGTCACACTGGCTTCTGCTCTTGAGTCGTCGGGCGTGGGGAGGCCCGACACCCAAGGAAAAGCGCACCTCGAGGTGACTGCTGAAGGCTGGGTTTGCCGCTCCTCGGCCGGTCTACAGTGTGGCGCTCAGAGCTTGTCTCACCCAGGCCCAGGAGCCTGACTAGTGCTGACCCACTGAAAGCCAGTCAGCCTCTCAAAAGTGAGACCTCTGGCCGGGCGTGGTGGCGCACGCTTGTAATCCGCTTGTAATCCCCGCGTTTGGGAGGCAGAGACAGGAGGATCGCGCAGGTTTGAAGCCAGCTGCCCGCGCGCTGGCATAGGAGACCCTGTTTCCAAATAAAAATGTAAAAATAGGTCTGGGAGTGTAGCCCGGAGGTAGAAGGGCTTCCAGGAACCCCAGTACCATAGAAAAAACCGAGACCTCTGTTCCTGGGCCCCCAGTTCTGCAGGGGCAAGGATCAAGTGGAGGTCCCCAGGGAGATACGTCCTGAGGATCCCACCCCGCTGCCACCGCTCAGGGGCCTTCTGGGGTGCTCAGATCCAGAGGTGAAGCTCACACGGACCACCGATACCCGTGAGACCTTAGCAGGCTTGGAGACGGCCTCTCTCCCCCTGGCCCCACCAGACGGGGGCTGCTCTTTCCTGCGGCTGCCGCTTGCTCCCTCGCAGATCCTCCTCAGGACTCCCGAGCAGTTTTCTGGCAGGGAAGAGGCCTCATTTCTCCTTTCCTTCCAGGATGTGCTGTCCATGTCCAGTGAAGACGCAGAAACACCTGGCCGGTTTTCTAACAGCTCTGAGTTCTTGGAACGAGGAAGCCGCCTGTGTACACACGGGTCAGGGGCTGGGGGCAGGCTGGGTCCCGGATGCTGAGATCACAGGTAAAGGGTGCCCACCATTCCCCTGGGAGGACTCAGGTGAGGTGAGGAGAGCCCTGCCACGGCCCCTGCTATTCCCAGAGGAGGGGCCCAGGCGGGCACTGGGCATGGCAGAGGAAGGGTGTTAGCCGCTGGGGCAAGAGAGGAAGGAAGCTTTCTCGGAACTGGCTTTGAGGAAAAGGACACAGCCTGGCAGGTCTCCCTCAGGGCCAACACTGCCTGCTCTCCCTCCTCCCCAAGGCTGGCTCTCTGCCCTGTGAGCCCAGAAACTGCCTGTCTGCCCAGGGGTGGTCTTGGGGCTCCCTCTCCTGCTCCCACATTCTGGGCAGGAGATGGGGTAAAGGGAGGCTAAGCCAAGCCCCCCCGGCCCCAGCCCTTTGTGGTCCGGCCTCCTGGGCCAGGGTGGGTGGAAGTCATGCCCTCGCTCCTTCACCCCTGTGCCCGGCACCTCAAAGATGCTCAGTGAATGGTATTTTGTGTGTACACGTGTTCAGAGGAGCCAGGAGGCATTGTGAACGAAACTGAAGAGGTGGAGTGCAGAGTCTGCCAAGTCCCTCTGGACTAAAACTAAGGCCAAGAGAAAAGGGGTGTTGCCTCCCCAGGCTTCCCAGGCCAGAGGAAGGAAATGAGGTGGGCAAGCCAGGAGGAGAGCGGCTGGTCCCAAGACCAACGCTCCAGAGAGCGCCGGGCAGGCTTCTCAGCGCCGCACAGAAACCCGCAGGAGCGCGTGGAGCCTGGGGCCGAGGACCTGAGCTTCGCGGCTCCCAGACTGGGAGGAAGAGCCAGCATCACGCCCGGAAAGGCCGAGCCCAGGCTGGAGGGACCTCGGCAGGCGCCCACGCCCCAGCCCGGGGCGCCTGATGGCTGCTGACGTTCAATGCATATTTCCAGAGCACCACACGCTGGGTGGAGCGGGAGGAGCCACAGAGGGGTCTGAGGGAATAGCCTTCCAGGCAGAGGGAACAGAAGACGCAGCCCTGAGCCGCAGCCTCTGTGAAGGGCAGCAAGGTGGGCAGAGGCTGGAGGGGAGGCCCGAGGGGGCTTGGGAGGCGAGGGCAGGCAAGACTGGCCTGAGTGAGGGTTGGGACTTTGCTCTGAGCCAGAATCCTCAGAGCCTGGCCACCAGGCGGGGAGGCCGACCAGAGAGGCTGCCGAGGGGGCTGTGCAACTTTGGGCCTGAAGTCTGGCCTCTCTGAGCTCGAGTCCTCCCTGTGGAAAGGGGCCCCGGAGCGGTGGCCTCGCAGAGTAGTGTGGAGTTGTGGGGTGCATCCGGAAGGGGTGATGACAATTTGTGGCAGGTGACAGTGATCTTCTTGTCACCCTTAGTGTAGGGACTTTCTAGAATCAGCCCCAAGAGAGACTCCAGCCCCTGCCTGAATCCCCTGGGCATGGGCTCTCAGAAGGTTCTGGGCTCCTCATGAAGGCCGGGTGCACAGGGCCTGCATTTTCTCAGCTGCTCTGATGGCTCTGACACCGGGACTCCCCAGGGGGTCGCTACCGGGCTTGCCTAGGGCTTGCCACTGTCTCGGCAGCTGCTGCCAAGGCCATGGGTCTGGACTTGAGGCCCTGGGCAGAGGCTGCGCTGCCACTAGAGTGGCTGGATGGGGAAGAGGCAGCAGGTGCAGGGTGTCTAGGAGGGACGGACTGGGGGCACGACACACTGTCACAGTATCTAAGCTTCCTACCTCTAGTGTCCTTGGGCAGATTCAGGGGAGCCCGTGCTGGGTGGGATGGCCGGCCACCCGTCTACCTCTGGCAGCCTGAGCAAGCAGCCTCTTCCCCTGGGTCCTCAGTCACAGATGTGGTCACTGTCTCAGTCTCTTGCTGCTGCTGTAACAAAAACCCTGAGATGGGGTGATTTGATAAGAATAGAAACACTAGCTGGGAGCTGGGCATGGTGACACACACCCATAATCCCAGGACTTGGGAGACCGAGACATTGGGAGACTGAGACAGGAGGATTGCAAGTTTGAGGCTGGCTTGAGCATCTTAGCAAGACCCTATTTTAAAATAAAAATAAAAAGGGCCAGGGTTATAGCTCAGAGGTAGAATGTCCCTGGGTTCCATCCCCAGTACCAAAAAATAAAAATAAAATAACAGAAATGCACTGGCTTGTGGTTCTGGAGGCTGAAGAGCCCAACAGCAGACCCCGTGAGGGCCTCTTCCTCCATCACCCCATGGCAGAAGGCGGAAGGCCAGGGGGCGCAGGACGGGGCTAGACTTGCCTTTATGACAAGCACACTCCCGGGATGCCGACATCAATCCGTTCTTGAGAGCAGAGCTGCGTGTCACACGTCTGTCCCAGGGGCCTGACCCAAGATACCTATTCTGGTAGTTATTCTATTAGTGATAGCAGCAGTCATGACAACCACTATTTATTGAGTGCCTACGGTGCACAAAATACCGCCTGAAGTGTCAAGCGGCTAACGTGTCCCTCCCTTAGCCCTGCCCCAGACTAGGCAAGCAGTAAGCCCCGCGGTCGTCATCTCACAGATGAGAGGACAGAGGCAAGGGGGAATGAGCCTGTTGCCATAGAGATTAGAGATACTGCCGTGGCCGAGTCGGGTACCTTTTCCAGGAAGGCAGGACTACACACACATGCACATTTTTTTAATTCTTTATTTTGAAACAGGGTCTCACTGAGTTGCAGAGGGCCTCACTAAGGAGCTGAGGCTGGCCGCAAACCGCGATCTTCCTGTCTCAGCCTCCCAAGTACTGGGATCACAGGGTGCGCCACCATGCCCATCACTCATACATATTTTAATGGCATGACCTACAGGGCTCATGGGCCAACCGGCAGCAGATGCCGTGCCTGGCATCAGGTAAACACTTGCAGACGCGGGGCGGGCCACCCCAACACACCACGCTGTGTGTGTCTCTGTGCTCATCAAGTTCAGGCCGACCCCAGCCAGCGAGTAGCTAAGCCAGGCCCCTCTCTCAGAGTCAACTGGAACCCCGGGGGCTCCAGATGTTCGGCCATTACTTGGCCCAGCCTCTGCGCCTAAGGAGTCTGCTGAATAAGTCCATGAATGAATTCAGACCTCAAGGTGGGGCTCAAAACAATCAGTCTCCATAAAACGGGATTTTTTGGTGGAGAAGGCCAAATACCCACGTAGGCTTACACGTCAAATTGAATCAACAACAAATAAATACTGTTTCCAGTAACTTACGAACAAGCAACATCGTAATCAAACCCAGTGCTGTGATTGAGAATGCGGGCTCCTGAATTTGGCCCTTGCTTTGACAGATGTTTCACCCCCCCATCCCTGCCCCCCATAGGCCCAGACATGGCCTTCAGAAACATACCGTCTCCAGGGCTAAGGAGGCTGGGGAGCACCCTGGCCCCCGGAGGGCAGAGTGTCTGGGAAGCGAAGCTGCGTTTTTAGTTCTCCACTCAACAGCCAAGCGCCCTGTGTGAGCCACCAGCCCTGCGCCATCCCCTCCTGGCCCCTGCCCAATTCGAATGGTCATTCTACACCCCAGAAGCTCCAGGGAGGGCTGTCACCTCAGACTCCACAGGCCTGAGCCCGTTCCACCCCAGAATCAGGAAAGCCGCCAGGGTCAGGGAGAGCGCCAAGACCCCGTGGCTGCTCCTCGCCATCCCCTGAAGGGCCTTCCTCTGTGCACGCAGGCCACTCTGTGTCTGGGAGGATGTCAATGTACCCTTTGTCGCAGGCCCCTTTCAGAGGCAGTTATTCACAAGGGCGGCAAACTTTGAGGCGATTCATGTCCAGGCCCCGCCAGCCGGCTGACTCCCTCCTCTCTGGCTCCATCCTCCCCTGGGGCGGGGGTGGTGTGGGGGGGCCAGCCTGGGTGGGAGCCAGGAGCTGCAGCCGGTGCAGAAGCCCCACTCCTCTCAGGCTCCCTGTGGAGGTGGGGATCACCTAGGGCCAGGCCGGCCGGCCTCCAGGCTCCTAGCTCTGGGCACTGGCCGAGGTTGTGGGCAGAGGGCCTGGGGGATGCTCCAGTCCAGAGATAAGTAGACCCATTTCTGCAGGTGACTGGGAGGCCTGGCTTCCCCATTGCTCTGATCCCAGCTGCTAGGCCAGCCGGTAGAGGTGTCTCCGCACACACAGGGAACCATCTGCGCTGCTGATACAGTGTGGTGGCCTCCCCCTGGGACCACAACCCAGTAGAGCACCTGCGGCCAGAGCCTCCAGTATTGGAGAACCCGGTGCTCCTGGCCCCCCTAGCCTCCCTACATAGCCCCCACTGGGTCCCTTTACCCTACTGACCCATGGCCTGGGTTCTCCTCCTCCTCCCTCTCCTCTTCCTCCCCTCCCCTCCTCCTCCTCTTCCTCCCCTCCTCCTCCTTCTTCTTCTTTCTTCCTCTTTTTCTTCTTGCTTCTCCTCCTCATTTCCTCAAGATTGAATCTTTGGGCATTCTACCTCTGAGCTATACCCCCAGCCTTATTTTGAAACAGGGTCTCACACACTTATAATCCAGGAGAATCACAGGTTCTCAGCCAGCCTCCGCTATTTAATGAGGCCCTCCACAACTTAAAATTTTTATTAAAGAATTTAAAAATAGGGCTAGGGGTTTAGCTCAGAGGTAGAATTCCCATAGGTTTCACCCCCAGTACTGCAAAAAAGGAAATAAAAAAATAGGTTCTCACTAAGTTATGGCATGCTGACCTCAAGCCTGAGATCCTCCTGTCTCAGCCTCCTAAGTACTGGGGTTACAGGAGTGCAACACTGCACCTGACAGGATCTCACCCCCCCCATGTCTCTCCCTCCATTTCCCCCCTAATTCCCTGTTTCTTCCAACTCTTCTCTCTTCTACCCGTTGAACCTCTTTTGCACTCATTTACTTTTTTTTTTTTTTTTTTTTTTTTTTTTTGGTGCTGGGGATTGAACCCAGAGGTATTCTATCTTTGAGCTACATCTGTAGCCCTTTTTTATTTTTATTTTTGCAATAGGATCTCACTAAGTCGCTGAGGCTGGCCTCAAACCTGCAATCCTGTCTCAGCCTCCCAAGCACTGGGGATGCAGGGGATATTCAGAAGCTCCTTGACTCCTGACTTGCGCTCATACACTTTGCTGGGCACTGGTGAGTAAACCAAGGAGACGTGGTCCCTGCCCCAGGCAAGCAGGTGGCTGACAGTCTGCAGAAGTGGAAGGAAGTCCCAGGCAGGGGGTGCCAGGGCCTTTGGACTCCTCTCCTCCCTGGAGAGAGGGAAAGGCTACCCAGAGGAGGGGCTGCGGAGATGAGTCTTGTGTGTTGGGTGGAGGGCACTCACTGAGATGTGTGCCAAGGTGCAGAGGCAAGTCAGGGCCGAGGCGGGGTGGGGGAGGCTCCGGAGGAGGATTCACGCAGCTGAAGCTGTCACCCCTCCCCCACCGGCCTCTTGGCCCACTTCTTCCTCCCGGTGTCCTGGGTTGTGGCAGAATAGCCTGGGGAGGGGCAAGGGCAGTGTGAGGATGCGGGATGGGGGTCTGGAGTCTGCACCTGGCTCCATCGCCTGTAGGGGGCGCTGCCAGTTTCTCTGCCATGCATCTCCTCCCAGTCCCTACCAACATCTGGTGAGAAGAGTCGCTGTGTTTCCTGCCTAGCCACTAGGGAAGAATCGCTTGGTATATATACAGATCAGTAAAGGAGGAAGCTGACTGAATTGTATCGAGGATGGAGAGGCTATACCAGTGATGTACAATGTTTCATTCAGTGCCTCCCACTAGTAAGTGCTCAATTAATGATGTTACCTTCTGTTTCCATCTTCTCTCTCTCTTCCTGACCACAAAAAAAAAAACTGTGACCAAAGTAATTATTTATCCACAGGCTCAAGCGCCCCCCCACACACACCCCACTCAGGAAGCCCAAGTTGGTCCAGGCCCTGTAGCATCCCCAGGACACACTGGGAAAGGGGCAGAAACTCGCTGGCTCATGCCCGGGCTGGTCCTCGCCCCACTCAGCTCCTCCACAGTAGTGGACGGTGTTTCCACACCCTGGGGGGTCTTTCCCACTCACAATGCAATTCTGAGGCTTCTCAGCTGATCTGGCCCCAAACCCCAGTGACGCTCAGCTCGCCTGCCCCCCCCCCCACAGGGATGGTGGTGGAGCAAAGGCCCCTCTGCGCCTCCTCGCCTCCCTCCACCCCACTCCCTGCCCTGGCTTTGCGGGCTCATTCTGCATTCCTGCCCCCCCACAGTTGGGCTCAGGAGTCGCCAGGGACAGCCACAAGCCTCGCCAGGCCTCCGGGGTCACTCTGCCCAAACCGCCGGGTGTCTCAGAGTAACCTCCACTGTTCCCGTGAAAGTGGAACAAGTGGGGAAGGCCTTGACAACCAACCTGGAAGGGTTTTCAAACAAGAGTGTGTGATTTCCTTCAGAGCAGAGAGGAAACTGGAAAAAATAAAATAAAATGCCCCCCACGGTCCTGGATGGCTTGCTGCCTCCAGCCTTGCTCACTGTCTTGGGTGAGGTTCGTGGCTTGGCAGCTGTGGGTGGATTTTAAAATCTGCTGTCCAGGCAGAGGGACAAAGGAGGCTGGGATGGGGCCAGGGGAGACCTCAGAGGACAGGGGTATTCATCTTGTTAAAAATAGCCCACCCCGTTGCTATTTCTATGGAGCTTGGCAAACAGAGCCGTATGATTTTCCCTTTTTTTGGCCATACTTTACTCGGACCATCTGATAAAAATAGTAGATAACAAGCTCAGAAAGAGCTGGGCTATTTTTGCATGTAAGCCCCCACTCAGAGAAAGCCTGAAGCGGGGTGGCCAGGGAACAGGGATGGACACACAGGGCAGAAGCCCGGGCGCGCTGGGGAGGGGAGGGCCCAGACCGCAGAGCGCGGGGGCAGGGAGGTGATGGTGCGGCCTGTGTCCACAGCTCGGGGTCGACCCACAGAAGCCGGGCCATCCTGACCCCTAGAGGCTGCACCCTTCAGCACCAAGCCGCCCCCACCCAGCACCTGCTCCCCGGAGGCTCCAGTGCCTAATGGGAAGTGCCAGGCCCTACACACAGCGAGGCGGGCCTCAGAGCAGGCACTGGACAGAGGAGGGTCGGTCGGGCTGCCCAAGCCAGACGACTGGCCCAGCCTGGTGGCATCTGTGAGCAGGTGGCTCCCTGCGCTGGACACCACGACTGGAGACACCGGGACCAGCCAGAGACAGAGGGGAAGGTAGGCAGGGGCTGCTCACGCGGGGGGAGGCTCCTGGAAGGAGGCAGGCCTGAGCTGGGGGTGGGGGCCACAGGCAGCTTCATCTTCCACGTGACTCGCGGGCAGCGGCTTCCTCGCTCTGGAGCCGAGAGATGGGGCAAGCACTCAGCTCACAGGCCAACCTTCCTGTCGGTGCAGTGGGGTCTGCAGGACCCCTGGGTGAGATTTTAGAAACACTCCCTTGGATTTAGGAGCCTCCCTAGTGACCACACCCTACAGGCAGAAGCTGTAACATCCCGAGGGGGGGCGGACCTTGGCAGAGACCCATGCCCACCGCTGAAGCCCGGGCTCCCCCGCCCCTCCTCCTACCTCCACACGACCCGCCCTGCGCCAGTCGGTCTCCGGTGAGTCGGTCTCCGGTGTCCGTGGGGATTTCGAAAGTCACGTTCACATCTGCCCACGACAGCCTTGCCCAGTTCCCACGCAAAAGGTGGCGAGACTGCTCCAAAGAGGGGCCGCCGCCCAGCCTGGCCGGCCAGGCACTGCCCGGCCCTTGGGCCTCCCCAGGTAACTGGCAACGGAGGAGCTAAGGAGAGAGCTTCAAAGACGGGCACAGGCTGGCTCTGCCCCCTGGGCAGCCAGAGCAGCCCTGAGCACTCGTGGGTCAGAGCACTGGGCAAGGAGTCAGGAGTCCTGGGCAGGGGCGCTTAGCTTGGGCAGCCGCTTCCTCCCTCGGGCTCCCACTCTCTCCAACAACTGCTCCTTGTGGGAGGGACAGTCTCACCCTGAGCCCCGGGTCGCGCCAGCCTCCCTGGTTTTTTTGTTTGTTTGTTTGTTTGTTTGTTTGTTTGGTGGTACTGGGGTTCCTGGAAGCCCTTCTATCTCCGGGCTACACTCCCAGACCTACTTTTATATTTTTTTTTATTTGGAAACAGGGTCTCTCTTAAGCCAGCTCAATCCTCCTGTCTCCACCTCCCAAAAGCGGGGATTACAAGCGTGCGCCACCACGCCCGGCCCTCCCTGTTTTATTTTGAGTGTGGTACTGGAGATTGAACTCAGGAGTGCTCTGACTCTCATTGCACTCCACTCCTGTTTACTCCTATTTCATTTTTTTTTCAATTTTTTTCAAATTTTTTTCAATTTTTTCAATTTTTTCAATTTTTTCAATTTTTTTTTTTTTTTTTGGTGGTACTGGGGTTCCTGGAAGCCCTTCTACCTCTGGGCTACACTCCCATACCTATTTTTTTTAAATATTTTTATTTGGAAACAGGGTCTCCTAAGCCAGCACGCGCAGCTGGCTTCAAACCTGCGCGATCCTCCTGTCTCTGCCTCCTGAGCACGGGGATGACAAGCGTGCGCCACCACGCCCGGCTCATATTTCATTTTGAGACAGGTTCTTTCTGAGTTGCCGACACTGGCCTGCAACTCATGGCCCTCTTGCCTCAGTCTCTGGAGTCCCTGGGATTGCAGGCGAGAGCAGCTGCCCAGCTGAGCCTCAGGTTCTGTTTGTCTGTTTGGTTTTGTACTGGGGACTGAACCAGGGGCATTCTGCCTTCCAGTTATACTCCCAGCCCTTTGTATTTTTTTTTGTTTGTTTGTTTTGAAACAAGGTCTTGCTGATTTGCTGAGAGTTTCACTAAGTAGCTGAGACCGGCCTCAAACCTACGATCCTCCTGTCTCAGCCTCCCAAGTACTGGCTTCCAGGCCTGCGCTGCCACACCCGGCTTCCGCCTTGGTATTTTTAGTCAACAGGTAGAAGTGTAAGTCCGGGTGTTCCTGCAGCAGGGCTGGACCGAGCCCTCCCTGCCTGCCACTTTCAGCTTCTAGCTGATGCCAAGTGGGAGACACATGTCCCCAGGTGCCCTGACAGCCACCCCAGTCTCTGGATGCCCGCAGAGGGCCAGGCGTGCAGACGCCAGGGCCCCCAGCCCCCTCCTGAGCCCTCCCTCCCTTTCTGGGGTTTGACCTGTGTCTTCCCTGTGACAGGCACCCCCCAGAGCCTCTTGCTGGCCGGCAGCTGTCCCGCCCCCTCCCCGCCTCCCCGTTCCCGGGCTCTGTTGACTTTGTGAGCAGCTGGAAGCCCCAGGACGGGGGCTGGGCCCAGCAACTGGCGGGGCCGGTTTCTCCGCAAAAACTTCAGGGCAGGTAAAAGACAAATAAATAAACCTCTGCCCGGGAGCAGGAGCAGGAGGCAGGTCGTGGGCAAGCAGTGCCCCACTGAGCCCCAAGACGTGGGGCTCTCAAAGCGGGGAATCTCCTCTGGCCCTAGATCTCATTTCTGGGCCCAGTTTACTCCACCCTGAATATGTAACTCGGGCACAGCGGCCCCTAGGCCGGTACCGACAGAAGGTGGTCCTAGTAGGTACTGAGCAGCCATTGAGTGTGGGTACGTCAGCCACTGGGCTGGGGTCTCCCGGAAACATCACGAGAATGGCACATAGGTCGGGATAATTGTCAACTGTTTTTCCAGCTGAGAACACAGAGGCTCAGAAAGGTTAAGTAACCTGCCCAGGGCCACACAGCTGGAGAGTGGCAGAGCTGGGATCTGAATGTTTTCAGGGCACCAATTCTCCCGTGGCCCCTGCCCCAACCCTACCCAAGCCCCACACTCTCTGCGGGGCCTCTGGGTACTGGGAGTTGAATCCAGGGGCATTCGACCTTTGAGCTACACCCCAGCCCTTTATACTTTTTATTTTGAAATTGAAACAGGGTCTTGCTAAGTTGCTGAGTCTCCCACTGTTGCCAAGGCGATCCTCCTGTCTCAGCCTTCCAAGTACTGAAATGACAGGCGTGCGCCACCGCACCCGCTCTTGCTCACCTTTAAACAAATCTAGATCTGCACGAGTTCCTCAGGGAACTCTGTCTCCACTTCACAAAGCTCTCTCTAGAAAGCCTTAGAAATAACTTAGACTATAGAAATAACTTAGACTATGGGGTAAAGTTTAGATGTTAATTCTGGCAACTTATAAGATGGAGGGCTGATTCCCACACCTTGGTGCTTACCACACTCCTCCGTCTCTTCCAACTGGGAGAAACACTTTGACAGGTTCTTTTTTTTTTTTTTTTTTACTGCAGATTGAAACTCCAAGCTACAACCCAGCTCTAATATTTTGCGGTACTGAGAATAGAACCCAGAGGCATTCTATCTCCGAGCTACACCCCCAGCCCTATTTTTTATTCTTTATTTTTTGAAACAGGATCTCACTGAGTTGCAAAGGGCCTCAGTATGTAGCTGAGGCTGTCTGCAAACCGCAGTCCTCCTGTCTCAGCCTCCCGAATGCTGGGATGACAAGCGCGCACCACCACGCCCAAGTATTCTTTATTTTCGAAACAGGGTCTCATTAAGTTGCAGAGGGCTCACTAAGTAACAGAGGCTGGCCACCTGAGGTCCTCTTCTTTGAACCTCTTGAGTACTGCAATTACAAGTGTGCGCCACCTAAGATTCTTTTTACATGAAATTAGTGACCTGATCCCTCTTGGGCCAACTGTCTGGGGACAGATGTGAGGCCCTTGCTAAAACCACAAGAGACAAACAGGACGGCTGCTCAGAGGGCTTTCACAGACCTTACTCTAGTGCTGTGATGATAGAATTGACATGCCTACTTTCAGACAAAGAAACTGAGGCCCAGGGTGGTGGGCTTGTAAATGGCAGAACCAAGCCAGGCATGGAGGCAAATGCCTAGAATTACGGTACTTGAAAGGCTGAGATGGGAGACCACAGGTCAACCTAGACAATATAGCAAGACCCGCAGCAACTCAGTGAGACCCTGTTTCGAAAATAAAAATAGGAGCCGGGCGTGGTGGCACACACTTGTAATCCCAGTATTTGGGAGGCTGAGACAGGAGGATCACACAGGTTCGAAGCCAGCCTCGACTACTTAGTGAGGCTCTCAGCAATTCAGTGAGACCCTGTTCCCAAATAAAATAGAAAATATGTCTAGGAGTATAGCCTGGAGGTAGAAAGCCCCTGGGTTTCATTCCTAGTAAAACACACACACACACACACACACACACACACACACACACACACAATAAATAAATAAATAAATAAATAAAAATAAAAAACAGGGCTGGGGGTATAGCTCAGAGTTAGAATGTCCCTGGGTTCAATCCCCAGTTCTGCAAAATAAAATATATACATAACATTTTTTTTTTTTTAATCCAGGCATGGTCAGGCATGGTGGTGCATGCTTGTCATCCCCGTGCTTGGGAGGCGGAGACAGGAGGATTGCGCAGGTTCAAAGCCAGCCACACTGGCTTAAGAGACCCTGTTTCCAAATAAAAATGTAAAAATAGGTCTGGGAGTGTAGCCCAGAGGTAGAAGGGCTTCCAGAAACCCCAGTACCACAAATAATGAAATAAATAAATAAATCCAGGCATGGTGGTGCATACTTGTAATTGTAGCATTTGGGAGGCTGAGACAGAAGGATCACAGGTTTTCGGCCAGCCTCAGCTACTTAGTGAGGCCCTTTGCAACTCAGTGGGACCCTATTTCAAAATAAAGAATTAAAAAATAGGGCTGGGGTGCAGCTCGGAGGTAGAATGCCCAGAGTAGAATGCCCCTGGGTCCCATCCCCAGTACCACAAAAAAATAAAATAAAATTCAAAATAGAAAAAGTGTTGGGAGGTGTAGCTCAGAGGTAGAATGCTCACGGCCTCAATCTCCAGGACCAATATAGATAAACGGTAGAGAAGCAGAGCTGAAATCGAGCCCTCCTGCCCCAGTGTGATGACCCCACGCCCCGTAACTGCTGCCCGGGCCACCCCGTGTTTTCCTCCTGAACTGTGCTTTCAGGGGGCCATAGGTTTTCTCTAGGACGTCCATGTCCTCTCCTGGGTCCTCAGCTCCTGGGATGGCCAGCATCACCGCACGGTGACACAGTGATCCCCACACCGAGGTAGACGCTGCGGCTCAGGGAGGGCTGGGCAGGGCCCGCAGGAATCGAGCCCGCTCTGCCCGTCTCGCCACGCTGGCGGCATCTCGGGGTTTTTAATTTTGGTGACCTAGCAGTTTTCTGGGAGAGGAGCGTAAACTGCTCAGCAGCCCTCGAGAACAGATTTGCTCCCGGCAAGGTTAAGGACCCTTGTGCCTGGCTTCCTTAGATCCCCAGAGCCCAGCCAAAGGCCAGACGCCTGTCGGGCTCGCAGACGAGTTTATTCAATGAGTGCGCGAACGGAGATGAATGAACAGAGGTGCACGTTGGAGGAGTGAGCAGGGAGCTGGGGCCACAGGAGCCGCCGCGATCCTCTAGGACTGGGGAAACCGAGGCCAGCCTGGCGGCGGGTCCTGGGGGATTCATCTTGCCTTCCAGCTGGGGAGCAGACCTCCGCAGTGCTTGGCCCTGGCACGGCCCCAGCCTGGGCCCTCCTCCGCCTGGCGCCTCTCTGCGGAGGCCCCTCTCTGCATCACTGGAGCGGGGCTGAGCACCCTTTTTCCTTGGGAGCCTCATCCTTCAGCCAGGGTGGGGAGGTGACTGAGAGGACCTGCTGGGGACTTGGGGACTTGGCCTCTTCGTCCCTGAGCCCTGGCACACATAGGTACTGGCTGAGGCAGCTCAGCCACAACGGCCTGCGAGCACCAGGACCGCGGGCAGGGCTCCCTCCCCGTTCCCCAGCACAGTATGGCAACTGGTAAAAGGACCCTTGTTTCCCCAGAGCCAGCAGCCCTGCATGGGAGTGTCGGGTCCCCAGATGCCAGCCCTGAGAGCTTTGCCAAGCCCCGAGCCCAGGTCCACAGACATTGTCCTGGGGGGCTGTCCCTCCCCCAGCACCAGGAGCTCTAACCCCCAGCTACCCTCCAAGAGCCCCAAGGGATAACGTGGCCAGTGGCCTGGGGTAGAAGCCAGAGCTGCTCGCCCCTGGTGCTGGCGTCCTGTGGGGCAGTGGCCGGGCGCCTCCCCTCCCCACAGAGCTGGCAGGACGGCGGGTTCATCCCTCTTCAGCCACAGTCTGCAGAAAGCATGTTCCCCTCAGAGCCCCGGGCCACCCGCCAGTCCACTGGGGACATCCCTGGGGGAAGGGACGGGAGGGGCCTGGGCAGACACCCGGGCTGGCACGCTGCAGCCGGTCACCCTGCCCCGACGGCTAGCGGTCTCCCTGTCTGGCCGCCTGTGGCCCAAGGGCCCCAACACGTCACGGGTGGGGGTGGGGGTGGGGGAGGAAGACTCCTGCCCAAAGGAGAACTCGCAGCTCAGCTCCCAGAGAGCAAAAGCCCGGAGGAGCGGCTGTGGAGCCAGAGACGGCTCCCCGTGCTAGCCACCACCAAGGGGCTAAGCTGGGGGTCAGGGGTTTGGAGAGTGAGGGACTCCAGGGGCCCCGGGGGAGGTGAGGCCCAGATGGGTCTGAAAAGAAGAGAGGTGTGGGGAAAGAGACAGAAAGACACACAGGACAAGGGACGGGACCACCCCTGTCCTGCCCTGTTCCTATCAGGCTTCCCAAAGGGGCCCGGGGGCAGCCCAGCCCCCAGAAGTGCTATTCCCAATTCACCCATTTGTCAAGGCCAGCTCCCAAGTCTCCCCGATTCTCCCAAGCCAGATGCCATGCCTGCTTCTGAACTCAGAGCAGGATGCCAATAGACTGTTTTTTTTTCTGTCTCCTTTGCCGCTCACACATTCACCCCTTCACGCCAGCAATCGACAAGCAGTCTTTAAACGGCCACTGTGTCCGGGCTATGGGGACACTGGGCCGGGGGACGGGGTAATGGGGGCTCTCCAGGAGTAGGTGACCCAGCTCGTGAGCCTTCGATGGTGGCCCTGGGGTCCCATCCCAGGAGATTCGCAGGCTCGGCTTCAGGGCTCACGCGGGCACTCTGCGAGGCCGGAAGTGCAGTTCTGAGTGCAGGACACTGGGAGAGCCGGTGCCCGTGAGGACGGGGCCCTGGGAGCCTAGACTCGGGCTCAGAGGCCACGCTGAGCTGGGGTTGGAGGATGAGCAGGTGTTGGCCAAGACAGGAAGTCGGGAACGGGGATTTCAGGCCCAGGGAACACCACCGCAAAGGTACAGCCTGGGCGGGTTGGGGCGTGTGAGCTGGGGACCCAGGGCGCGAAGGCGTCGCTGGGGCGGTGGGCAGGACAGGAGGGCCAGGTGCCAAGTTGGGCCGGTCCTCCTGATGTGGGACTCTGTTCTCTACCTTCCTCTGGGGACCGGTCCCAAGGGCTCACTGACCCCGCTACCTGGCCCTCAGCCTCTGGTCAAATTCAGCCAGTGACGTCACTGGAAGGTAATCTATGGGATAGAGAGGCACCAGCATCCTTGCTAGGCCACAGCTGCTGTGGCTACATCTTTCCATCTCGGCCCCTGCCGGTGGCCCCTCTCCTGCAGCAGAGCCTTCGCTGGTCCCAGTACCAGCTGCTCCCGGGTCCCTTCAGGCCCAGAGGCAGGTACACAGCGTTCCCGCCACCTCTACCTCACTCACACCCCTGGAAACGGCCCCCCAACCACTATCACCTCTCCTCAGTCACCCCTATAAGGGAGCCTCGGAGGCCTGTGGGGACCTTGGCCTGCAGGACTGTGTTCTGAGCCCTGGGGGACCACTGGATGGTTTTAGGATAGGGAAGAATCTGAGGCCCTGGGCATGGTGGCTCATGCCTATAATCATAGTACTTGGGAGGCTGAGATGGGAGGATCACAGGTTCAAGGCTAGCCTCAGCGATTTTGCCAGACCCTTAGCAAATCAGTGAGACCCTGTTTCAAAATATAAATAAATAAATAAATAAATAAATAAATAAATACATAAATAAATTTGAAAAAACAGGGCTGGGGTATAGCTCAGAGATAGAATTTCCCTGGATTCAATTTCCAGGTCTGCAAAGAAAGAAGCCCTGAGGAAGGTTCCTGCTGAGGCTGTGCTCTGTGCTGGGGTGGAGCGAGGGAGGGTCCTCTGGGCAGAGTGCAAGCTTCTGCAAGGGCCGAGGGGAGAAAGTGAGGAGTTGGGGCGGGCTGGTGACGGAGCTCGGGGGAGGCAGAGGGCACAGGGCATGGAAGAGCGGGCGCCGGGGGCGAGGGGCCCCGCTGTGTGCCAGGAAGTTTGTCTTTATCCAGTGGGGAGCCCTGGAGCTCTTGAAAGCAAAGCATGACACGTGTGCATTTTAAACAACACCCTGGTGATCCACGGGGCAGGCACGGGTCGGGGAGAAGCCAGAGGAGCCTGCGGGAGGAAACCGTGGGGACAAGAAAGAGGGAGGACCACCAGGGAGGGTCTGGGGAGGATGGAGGCAGCACCGCGGCCGGCGAGGGGGGCGATGGGTAACAGGCTGCGGTTGGCCGGCTTGACTTCAAGGGGAGCAGGGCGGCGGGGTGGGAGGCTGTTGTGCTCAGGGAAGGGAAGCCTAGGAGCTCCTGTCTCCAGAGCAACAGAAGAAATGGCCACTCCAGAGGCTGAGACCGGAGGATCGCGGTTTGCGGCCAGCCTCAGCTACTTAGTGAGGCCCTTTGCAACTCAGTGAGACCCTGTTTCAAAATAAAGAATGAAAATTAGGGCTGGGGATGAAGCTCGGAGGTAGAATGTCCCTGGCTTCCATCCCAAGTACCGCAAAAAGGAAAAGAAAGAAAGAAAGAAAGAAAGAAAGAAAGAAAGAAAGAAAGAAAGAAAGAAAGAAAGAAAGAAAGGAAAGGAAGCTGGGCATGGTGGCATACGCTTGTAATCCCAGAATTTGGGAGGCTGAGACAGGAGGATTATGGTTCATGGACAGCCTCAGCTAGTTACTGAGGCCCTTTTGCAACTCAGTGAGACCCTGTTTCAAAATAAAGAAAAAAAACAGGGCTGGGGGTATAGCTTGGAGGTAGACTGCTCCTGGGTTCCATCAAAGGCAAGGCAAGGCAAGGCAAGGCAAGGAAGAAAGAAAGAAAGACCAGAGCACACTGGGAGCCCAGGGAGGGGTGTGTGGCTGCCCACAAAGGAGCTGGTCAACCTGTGGGCACATGACTCACTGAGCCCCGCAGTAAATGCCCCACAGGTCCCTGCAGCAGGCCAGCCCATTAGAAAACACTCGTTTCTTTTCTTTTTTCTTTTCTCTCTCTATTTTCCTGGTACTGGGGATTGAATCCAGGAACATTCTACCTTTGACCTTCACTCTGAGCCTTTCTTGTTTTTTGTTTGTTTGTTTGCTTGCTTGCTTGCTTGCTTGTTTTACGGTACTGGGGATAGAACCCAGGGCATTCTACCTCCGAGCTACACCCCAGCCCTATTTTTTATTCTTTATTTGGAAACCGGGTCTCACTGAGTTGCAGAGGGCCTCACTAAGTAGCTGAGGCTGTCTGTGAACCACGATCCTCCTGTCTCAGCCTCCCGAATGCTGAGATTACACGCCTGGCTCATTTTTAAAATTTTTGAACAGGGTTTCTTTTGCTAAGTTGCTAAGACCGGCCTTGAATTCGCCATCCTCCTGTCTCAGCCTCCCAAGCATCGGGATTACAGACTGTGACACCATGCCCAGCTGAAAAGTCTCATTTTCTGTGGAGTGAAGACACTCAGACCGTTTTGAGGGAATAGGACCAATAGTTAATGAATTATTATTATTATTATTTTAATATTAAGCGCTTCAGAGAGACAAAGCATCCTGCCTACCAGCTAGTCACTGGGGAACTGATTGATATTTGAACGGGGCCGTGTGACGGGAGGTGGCCCAGCTCCACTGATGGCCTCGGGACCCTGAGTCTTCCTGGAACAATTGGCTTTCTCCATGGGGCACTCAGTTCCTTCCCAGCACAGCTCCTTAGCCATGGGTTCCGTCTCCAGGTGGCCTCATCTTCCCTGTTCGTTTTAATCTGCCAAATGGGGTGACCCGCTCCCCACTCCTATAGCGCCCACCTTCTCTTCTCCCCATCCTCGCCCGTGAGCTGGGGTCCCGGAGTGCCCCTCCATCCCTGTGACCCAACCGTCAGGTTTGGAAAATCTAAAGCATAAGAAAAGGCCTCCTGGGGGTTTGGAAACAGGCTCTGCTCCAAATAAATTCAATATGTGAAAACGGAGACCCAAAGAATGGCTTTCTGGCGTCTCTCTCTTCCCAGGTTGGCCCGCGATGCAGATCCAGCCACTCCTCCCCTAGGCCCTCAAGCCTTCCCAGGCCACGGGGGTCCTCCGTCCCTTGCCCCAC
The DNA here is from genome assembly GCF_963383645.1 of Muscardinus avellanarius. Classification (NCBI taxonomy): domain Eukaryota; kingdom Metazoa; phylum Chordata; class Mammalia; order Rodentia; family Gliridae; genus Muscardinus; species Muscardinus avellanarius. The sequence goes on along the minus strand of NC_137794.1, from coordinate 3,683,631 downwards.
AGACCTCCCCTGATGGGAAGCAGGACTGTCAGACGTGTCCCTACACAGACACCCCAGCCCCCCCCCCCCCGTTGAATCCCAGACGCCTTTAAAATTGAATTATGAGCCTGGTGCACGGTAGCAGGGAAGCCGAGGGGGAAACAGATTGACTGGTCATGTTAAATCATGTGCTGATTGTTAAGAGAGCGGGAGGCGGGGCCCTCCCCAAGGCCACCAAAGGTCCCACCTCGGGGGCCCTGTCCCTGCCTCCAGAAGCTGCTGCGCAGTGGTGGGCACAGGAGGCCCGAGGTGTCAGAGGGGCTGCGTCTGCTGCCCATCACCCAGCAAGAGGCTAAGCAGATCGGACAGGCCCTTGACCGGCCCCGCCCCTTGATTTTCTAAACACCATCGATCGTCTGCAAACACGCTGGGCCCTTTCTTGGAGACTAGATCTTTCAGCTTCAGGTAAGAGGGCGCTGGGCCCCGTGCAGGCAGCGTGTGGCTCTCTGTGGAGAGCTCAGATTGCTTTGGTTGTTTGCAGTGCTGGGGGTTCAATCCCCTGTTTGTTTTGTGTGGTACTGGGAATAAAACCCAGGGCCCTCTACCCCTGAGCTACACTACCGGACCGATTTTATTTTTTATTTGGAAACAGGGTCTCACTGAATTGCTGAGAGCCTCACTACGTAGCTGAGGCTGGCTTCGAACCTGTGCTATCCTCCTGTCTCAGCCTCCCAAGTGCTGGGATTACAAGCGTGCGCCACCACACACCGGATATATATATATATATATATATATATATATATATATATATATATATATATATATATATACTGAAACAGGGTCTTGCTAAGAGGCCCAGGCTGGCCTTGAAACTGTGGTCTTCCCATCTCAGCCTCCCAAGGAGCCGAGCTCACAGGCCTGTACCACGTGCTGGGCAGACACAGGCTCTTAAGGGGAGACCTTTGGCAGGGCACAGAGACCGGCTAAGGAGTCTGAGAAGGAACCCAGCGCTCAGCCCACACCCCTCCCTCCCAGCCAGTGAGGTGCTAAGAAACAGGGTCGCAGCCCGCTGTGAAATTCTAACCCCATAAACCATTACACAGCCTCTGCCCTTCAGGGTTCACGCCTTCCCACAGCCACGCCACTGTTTGCTCTCACCCTCTGCCCTCTCTGCTCGCATTCTTGACCCGTCCCCTTCCCACCCCTGTCTCTAGGGATCCCCCACTCACCCCCATGGGGCCCTGGTCAGACATAGCCCTGAACTCAGGACCCTGAGATTCCCATGAGGTGACCTTCCCAAGGGAACCGCTGACCCAGGGGCTGGACCGGGTCCCAGGCAGCTCTCACGGGACTGGTGTTTCTTAGCTCAAGGGTGGGGCGAGGCCAAAAAGCATGCCCACGACAGCCCTTCTGCCCCCCATCAATGTGCTTGGTCTAGCCCGCACTCCACAGCCCATTGGGGAGACTGAGACAGGAGGATTGCAGGTTTGCAGCCAGCCTCAGCTACTTAGTGAGGCCCTATTTCCAAATAAGAGAATAAAATAGGGCTGGTGGTATAGGTCGGAGGTAGGATGCCCTGGGTTCCCCTCCCAGTAACACACACACACACACACACACACACACACACACACACACACAGCAGCAGCAGCAGGTGCAATGAGGTCCTTCCAGGAAACCAGCGTCTTTGGCTGAAGAAGGCAGGTGTAGGGTGCAGAGAGGAAGGCCATGGTCGCTAGGTCTCCTCTAGGCCGGACAGGTTGAAGCCGGAGGCCACAGGGGAGGGGCGGGCCCAGCCCCCCCCCAGTGCGGTGGGAGAGAACCGCATGCCAAGGCGGCAGGTGAGAGGGGCAAGCCTGGCACACAGCCTTGCAGGAAGGCAAATGGAACCCACAGAGCAGAACACTGAGGCTTCAAAAATGGCACACACATACCCTTCAAAAAACCAGGTTGGGTGTGGTGTGCACACCCGTCATTGCAGTACTTGGGATCACAGATTTGAGGCCAGCCCCATCAACTTAGCAAAATCCTGTTTCAAAATAAAATAGGGTTACGCTGGGCGTGGTGGCGCACGCTTGTAATCCCCGCGCTTGGGAGGCGGAGACAAGAGGATCGCGCAGGTTTGAAGCCAGCCACGCGCGCTGGCTTAGGAAACCCTGTTTCCAAATAAAAAAGTATAAAAAAATAGGTCTGGGAATGTAGCCCAGAGGTAGAAGGGTTTTCAGGAACCCCAGTACCACCAAATAAATAAATAAATAAATAAATAAATAAATAAATAAACAAATAAATAAATAAATAAATAAAATAGGTCTGGGGCCCAGAGGTAGAATGCCCCTGGGTGTTCAACTCTCTCTCTCTCTCTCTCTCTCTCTCTCTCTCTCTCTCTCTCTCACACACACACACACACACACACACACACACACACATAGTGAATGTCCCTCAAGGTCAGGGTCCAAATGGCCTTCAAAGCTGTGGAACCATTCCCAGCTCAGTGACACTGAGTCCAAGGCTCTACCCCCCAAATTCCACTCTTTGAGAGCTGTGTCCCTTCAGTCCTTACCACATCTAGTAGTGAGCTCAGTGCTTAATAATATGGCAATGAGCCGGGAGTGGGGGCGCACGCTGGTCATCCCAGCATTCGGGAGGCTGAGACAGGAGGATTGCGGTTCGGGGCAGCCTCAGCTACTTAGGCCCTTTGCAACTCAGTGAGACCCTGTTTCCAAATAAAGAATGAAAAAATAGGGCTGGGGTATAGCTCAGAGGTAGAATGCCCCTGGGTTCTATCCCTGGTACTGCAAATAATAATAATAATAATAATAATAATAATAATAATAATATAGCAATGGGTGTTGGCTGGATTTTGTTGCCCTATTGCTTTTGGGGCTCGGGCAACAGCTCCTAGGTGGATCAGCCTGGAGGTGTTGCATACACCTGGCTCCACGAGGCCCCTTCCAGCCCTGGGCTTCTCCCCGGGCCTCTCGAGCAGTCACATGAAGCCATCAGGGACCAAGATCTTCACGTCTCAAGAGCAGGGGCCATGATGCCTTCCTGGTCCATGCCTGGGGACCACCTCCTCCATCCTTTATCCTAGGGCTACTTCAGGCATCTCAGGAGACTCAGCAAAACATTCCCAGGAAGAAAATAGCTCTAGTGAGTCCTATGTTTGGGGAGGAAGCCCCACAAGCAAATGGATAGCATGTGTTGATTCACAGAGTTGTGGCTTGAAAAGTCACGTGTTGGCCCTGGCTCTGCCTACTCACATGATCGTGGGTAAACCTCTCTTTTCTCAGCCTTAGTGTCCACAGCAGCAAAATGGGAACAGCCTCCCGGCTCTACTGAGCCCTGCAGGACTGCTGCGAGCCCCGATGGGTGGAGACACCACCACAGCAGGGCAGAGGGTGGAAAGACAGTGAGCGTTTGTTGTCGTTTTCTTGTTACTGTTTTGATTTTTGTTTACGTGGTTGGTTGGGTTTTGTGGTACTGAGGATTGAACCCAGGGGCATCTACCTCTGAGTTCTATTTTTAAATTTTTTTTAATTTGGAAACAGGGTCTTACACCTCCCCCACCCCTGCCCTATTTATTATTGTTATTTTTTAAAATTTGGAACCAGGGTCTTGCTAAATTGCCAAGGCTGGCTTCGAACCTATGACCTTCCTGCCTTAACCTCCCAAGTACTGGGCTTACAGGTGTGTACCACCAGTTCATACTAGTGTCCTTTCCCGTTATTCTTTTAATGTCCCAAAGGTGTAGAAGGCATTTCTCAGAGTGAGGAGTTTATGGGAAGCCCATGCTCGCTCCCGCTTAGGAAGGCGCGCCTCCACGGGGTGGTACAGGAAGCACGTGAGCTGCCCGGGCAGCACCTTGTGGTCAGTGAGTGCTGGTTAAAAGACAGAGAGGAGGAGGCAGGGATGCTAAATGTCCAAGGCTGAGACATGGGGCAGGACCCCTTTTACAGCCCCCGGGCCCAGCAAATAAAAGTTCCTGAACTATAGATGCTGAATTTAACTCCAATAAGAGGTCTGGCCAAGGACTGGGGTTGGGGGTAGGGCCTCAGGGACACAAACCTTTAGGAATTCTGAGCCCTTCAGGAAACAATTCAGACAGCTCTAGAGGGTGGGGGAGGGGCACACAGATGCAGGCCAGGCCCCCCTCCTCTTGCCCTTGCCCCGCCCCCTCCTGCTCCCCACCACACCACCACCCGCCCCCTCTGGTGCAGCCAGGACCTGGCCTTGGGTTGGGGACAGTGGGGAGGGGGTCGTGGGAAAAACAATCAAAGCTTGGTCAGCGGGTAATTAGCTGTTCCTCTGTGGCCGCGGCCTCCCTGTCCTCTGCCTGGCTGCCCCCGCCTGCTCCCGTGCCCGCCCCTGCAGGACGCGGGTTTCTGAATCAGGACACCCTCCCCTCGTTAAAGTGGATGGGAGTCCGGCCATGAGTCTGGACGGTCAGAAATCGCCCTACGTGAAGAAAGGGGGAAGAGTTTGTATTTGCGTGTGCTGATAGGTGTGTGTGTGTGTACCTTGTGTGTGTGCACGTGTGCACCATGTTGGGTGCACCCGTGTATATGTGCAGATCACACGGATGAGAGTGTGCACGTGACGCACAGATCTATTCCTGACACTAATAACCAACATTGAGTGGGCACTTGATCCATGCCCAGCATGTGTGTGTATGTGTGCACGCGCGTGTGCACATGATTGTGTGTGCAGACAAGCAGACTCGAAGGTGCTGCATGTGTGCCTGTAGCATGTGAGTGTGTGTCCTGTGCGTGTCCTGCATCTACTTAGTGTGGGCCTGTAGGCACGCACAGGCATGCGTTGTGTTGCACACATGCATGTATAAAATGGGTCTGGGAGTATAGCCCAGAGGTAGAAAAGCCTCTGGGTTCCACCCCCAGTACCACACACACACACACAAAAAAGATAGGGCTGCAGGTGTAGCTTGGAGGTCGGATGCCCTTGGGCTCAGTCCCCGTCCCCCACAATGCCTGGCATGTATCAAGTGTCCACTAAATGCTGGTTTTTATTTTATTTATTTATTTATTTATTTTATTTTATTTTTTAGTGGTACTGGGGTTCCTGGAAGCCCTTCTACCTCCGGGCTACACTCCCAGACCTATTTTAGGTTTTTGTAACAGGGTCTCTTACGCCAGCGCGGCTGGCTTCGAACCTGCGCGATCCTCCTGTCTCCGCCTCCCAAGTGCAAGGATTACAAGCGTGCGCCACCACGCCCGGCATGAATGCTGTTTTTTAGTATCACCGGTAGACTTGTGTACATGGGTAAATATGTGTGTACCCGGGGACGTGCTCTACGTAACTCTATGCATCTGGATATGCATGCACTAGTGCAAACTGCCCGTTTCTATATCTCAGCAGCCATGTAGACATGCCCATGATTCTCAGGCATGTACACATGTATGTAATATGCACACCCATCCACGCACACAGGTACCCGTGTGTCACGGTGGAGAACATCTGGGCCGCTGCCGCCTTGCACACGCGCCCAGCCCCACGGCTCAGCAAAGGGGGTGTGCTGGGGAGAGGGCGGTAGGCTCCAGCCCCTGCTCAGAGGGTCAGGCCCCACCACCCCCAGCCCTGTAAACCCAGGCGGCTCCCAGGTCTGTCAGCTCTAACCCTAAATCTCAATTTGTCAGCTCCTCTCCTGGTCTCCAATGGCCTCTCACCGTCCTCGTCCACTCTCAGCACAGTCATCTCATCGCCTCCCTCCTTGGGCTGCTTAACCCCTTTTAATAGCTTTGCGCTGAGGATGGATAAGGCCTGAAATCCCTCCCCTGGCCAACACCCCAGCAGAGCCCCACCCTCACGGCGACGCTGGCCAGCGCCTGCCGGTCCTTCTGAGCCCCGCCTATCTGCCCCTACCTGGAATGCCCCTCCTCTCCTCGGGTCTCCCCTTTAGGAAGCCCTCACCTCCAAGTCCTCCCCCGTGTCTGTTTTTGTGTCGCCCTGTAACGAGCTCTGTGCACGCAGTTTGAGGATCCGCTGCTTGTCACTCTTGACTCCCCTGAGCACCGTGAGCTCTGGGCCTCCGTCCTGCTGTGTCCCTGGTCCAGGCTTGGCCAGCCACCTGCTGTGCCTCCCTGGTTGTGCTGGGTGCTGGAGTTCACGGGTCCAGCTCTCAGGAAGCGGACAGCCTCTGGGGAGAGGCCACGGACTTAGCGGATAGGCCATTAGTAATGGCACCATTCAAGTGAGACAGGCCTTGTGGGCTTGCAGGAGGCCAGCTGGACTGAGAAAGGAGGGCTAAGCTAGGAAACTGAACTCCAGAGGGGGAAGGCAGGACCCAGGCCGAGGGGAGCAAGAGCATGGTAACGACAGTGGGAAGGGTAATGGGGACCAGCTCTTGGGTCCTTGAGCCAAGCAGACATCCACAGGCCCAGCATTCCAAAGTCCAGCCATGATGAGGACCATCCTGTCCATCAAGCATCCCATGGCTGAGAGGAGGCTTCTCGATGCCTGGTGGAACCAGCTCAGGGACCTCTGGGGATGGCCACCAGGACCCCGAATTCCCACTTTTTTAGCAGAAAGGGAAGACGCTGAGGGGCGCAGTGGTCTTCCCTCTGTCACGCAGCTCGGCCAAGTGAGAGGTAAGAGGCTAGCCTCAGCTCTGAGTCCCTATGGGGCCACCCAGCCTGCTCAGAGCCTGTGACCCCAGAGGTCAGGGGCCAGGGGTCAGGTAGCGCCTTCCCCTGGAAGGCTCCAGTTGCCTTCACACGGCCCAAGGCAGCAGATTAGCTCCGTGAGGAGGCCCAGGCAGGGACTAAAGGGGACGGAGGCCTTTGCGAGGAGCCAGGAGCTTTAATTGCGGCTCTCTGTGGCTCTTGCTAATGCAAGTCCCAAGGGGCTTGCTGAGTTGTCACAGACCCAGCCACTTAATCTTATAATACCTCCCAGCAAAGCCCCTTTGTTCTCCCTCTTGCATAAGGTGGTAGGAGCTGGGCGGCCACCCCCACCCCAATCACTCAGGCACCTCCAGTCCCTCCCTGGGCCCCCAAGAGATTTCCAGAGGGGAAATGTTTAAGGCAGCTAGCTGTTAACAAAAACGCACCTCTGGATCTGTGTCCTCCCTACCCTTTGGAGGTCTGGCTGGGCACCCCATGGCCCTCTGCACAAGTGGGACCCAAGCTGTGGCTTTTATTCATCTCGGACACAGTGAGACCTTGGCCTCCAAGGACCCAGCAGGGGCTGTACCCTCTGACCACCCGGAGCAATCGGCTGGGGTCTCCCTCTCCTGCACCTGCTTCCAGGGCCAGGGCGAGCTTGGTGGACTCTCGTTTCGTCTGTGCTGTCACACAAGGGCTCTGGCTTCATGCTATACCGTTGCCATCTTGAAATTCCTAATCACTTTTGAACACGTGGCCTGGCGTTCTTATCCCGCAGTGAGCTCCATGCAGCTGGTCCTGAGCTGTGGAGCAGGCCCCGGAGGCAGCTGGGGACCTGGAGACACCTGGGGTCCAGTCCCGGCACAGCCTGGCTGGGTGAGTCCTGTTCGGCAACTCCTGTCCCCCTTCTTGACTCAGTTTTCCAAAGGTACACCAGTTCAATAGACATGTCTGCGCACTGTCTGGGTCACCCAAAAAGCCAGGCTCAACAGGGGGCTGGACAAATTGGACATCATGGAAGAGGGAGACAAGAAGGGAGAGAGAGAGAGAAAGAGAGAGAGAGAGAGAGAGAGAGAGAGAGAGAGAGAGAGAGAGAGAGAGAGGGAGGGAGAGAGAGATAGAGAGAGAGAGAGAATATCTGTATTTGCCCTTTTGTATTCTTGCAAGAAGTTGCTGTGTGATGCTTGGTAGTGGAGAGGCGGAGTGCCTGTGCCTTCCTTCCCCGGGCTCCGAAGGCCAGGGCAGGCGGGGCTGGGGTCGGCCTTGAGCATGCCCACCTCTGCTGTCCTGCTGAAGGCATCCCTCTGTGGTGGAGCTCCTCTCTGAGCAAGGCCGTCCTTGCCTTTGCTAGGGGAAGGGCTCACGCTATGGGGAACTTGACCCCAGTTGCTCATGTGCACTGGCCAGGTCGGCCCCTCCACCTCCTCAGGGTCCAGCAGGACCCAGAGCCATCATAGCACATTGCCACTTAAAAACAGTTCCTCCAGACCCAAGGGCTAGGGCTCCACGTCTGGCCTCCACTCTCCCAACCCTTCGTCTCTACCTGCCTCTCACTGAACAGCGTAATAGACCAAAAGCCAGAGATTTCCAGAGGGAAAGAGCTCTCTCCTTTAGCCCAGCCATGGGGCTGGCTCTGACTCGTTGGCGCGGGGCTTCCTTGGGCCCCTGAGCAGGGCTGGGGGCTGCACAGCCTGCAGCTGCCTGGGAGGAGGGCATTTGCCAGCTCCTCCACCTCGACAGCCAGGTCAGGGCTGCACCTGGCTTGGATGGACAGGTGGGCTCTGGAGGTTTCATCCAGATACGACCCGTGGGCCTGCTGTGTTTTAGCCTCCAAAAAAAAAACAGACCCGGCCAGCCTGTGAGCGCCAATAAGGACTAGCTCCTGACCCATTTGCCTCACGGTGGCTCTTTGTGTGTGTGTGTGTGTGGGGGGTACTGGGGATGGAACCCAGGGGCATTCTACCTCTGAGCTACACCCCCTGCCCTATTTTTTATTCTTTATTTGGAAACAGGGTCTCACTGAGTTGCAAAGGGCCTCACTAAGTAGCTAAGGCTATCCTTGAACCTGGATCCTCCTGTCTCAGTTTCCCGAATGCTGGGATTACAAGCGTGCGCCACCATGCCTGGCTTGGGAGGAGCTCCTAAGTCTGATCCAGAAAGCTCTTTGTCGCTCTCACGTGGGTTATGTTCCACCAGATGTGACTGTCCTCTTACCTGACGCTGCTCCCTGGAGTGGGGCTGGCACAGGGTAAGTGAAGAGGACGGTTGTGCCTCTTGTCCGAGGCTGGGGAAAGGCTGGACCCCCTCTCCGGCCTCTAGATAACAATCACTCAAATGCTTAGACCACCACAGGAGGCCCCCTCGACCACCACAGACACAAGGTACAGCTGAGCCCAGAGAGGGAACACACCCAGCCTAGCTCACACAGGGAGCAGCTAGGGGAGCCAGGCCTAGATCTCAGGATCTCTGGCCCTACCTGCCACTTTCCATCCCAATGGGCCCAGACCTGCGTCCGGGTTTCCCGCTGGTCGGACAGACCTGGCCTAGGACCTGGGCCCTGGCTGTCCCAAGCACTGGCTGCCTGGCCACCTGCTGGCCAGAATGCTTGGAATTACCAGGAGGTGGTAGGTTTACAGATTGTTTGGAATCCAGCGGCCTTGCACAACCCCGAGGTCTGTAGGAAGCTGGGCAGGCCCCTGTCTTCTCTGCTGTTGCTGTAGGCCAGAGGGCTGGCTGGCCACGGGGCACACAGCAGAGACACCAGGTCAGGCTGCAAAGACCTGAGTGTTTATGGTGGGGATAGCTCCCAGGCTCCGTTATCAGACCTCACACAGGTTGGTCACAGCCAGCTACTCAGGCAGCCATGGAGACCCCGGCCAGGCCCCAGGGCAGGGAGACCAGGCTCCAGTCCCCAGCTGCAGGCTCGGAATGGGCTCTGGTGTCTGTCCTCCCCTGCACACGCTGCCTTGGTTTTCAAGCCGGGATCTCTAGCTCTCTCTCCACCGCTCAGCCATCAGTATTAGATGGCCCCCGTGCTACAGAGAGGGCAGCAAAGCTAAGCCCGCGCCTCGCCGGAACCTGAGCGGCCAACGATCCATCCGGGTCTGCCTGTCGTGGAAGCCTTCTCCTTCCCAGAATGCCATCAAGCGGCCCGTGGCCCTCCAGCTGTGTGGCAGGCAGGCAGGCTTGCCTTCCTGGAGCCCTCTGTGGAGAAAGAAGCCTGAACTGCAGCCACCGGGAAATACATATCAGGTGCTGATGTTTCCAGATGGTGTCGAGCTAGCAGATTTATTTATTTATTTATTTATTTCTGCGGTACTGGGGGTGGAACCCAGGGACATTCTACCTCCGAGCTATACCCCCAGCCCTAGTTTTTATTCTTTATTTGGAAACAGGGTCTCACTGAGTTGCAAAGGGCCTCACTAAGCAGCTGAGGCTGTCTGTGAACCGTGATCCTCCTTGTCTCAGCCTCTCAAATGCTGGGATGACAAGCGTGCATGATTAGGTCATTCTCTTCCAGATGAAACCTCTGTGGCTCCCCAGTACCCCAACTCCCAGACGCACTACTAAGATCTCGCCCCGCAGGCTTCTTTGGCCTCGGCCTGCTTTCTCCCTGCCTTAAACTTCAGGCTCTAGCCCTTCACAGGTGACTTCTGGCCCACAGCCCAGCCTAGAGGGATGGAAGGTCACCTCCCCCGGCCCAGTGACAGTCTAGAAGCACAGGGCAACAGGAAGCCATCTCTTCCCGCACTCCTGAGAGATGGTCCCCACCTCTGGGTGGCGCGACACCTCAAACTCAACATTCGGCAGTGAACCCCAGACTGGGGAGTTGCCCCCTGCAGCCTCCGGGTCTGCAGTGACTCCTCAAGATGGCTGAGCACTCAGCATTACGATCTTTTTCCTCAACGTCGTTGCAAAAGCACAATCAAATCCTGTGATGTAGGAAAGGAAAATGCAAGAAACCCAAGAGTCAGACTGTTAGAACATACCCACGCGTGGCTGCTGGAGCCACACAGGGGAGAGTGGCCCCAAGCGTGGAGCCCCAGTGCGAGCACAGTCGGGCCGATTGCTTAGAGACAATCAGCAGGTTATCACGGATAACAGGCGGCCGAGCACCCTGCCCTTCCTTACTATTGTACTAATGCAGTGATTTTAGGGGCATTCTTTTTTTTTTTTTTCTTCTTCAGTTAAGGCATTAATCACGCTTTGTGTTACACCTCTATTCGCAGAGTTAATCTTTTGCTTGCTTGCCTGCCTTGCCAATCACATGGAAAGGCTTTTGGATGGCTAAGACAGGTAAGTTGCATGAAGTCTTTGCCACAAGACAAGCAAAATTTTTGGCCAAAAGTGAGGCAGAGCTGGAACCAGTGGTGCCTGTGATCGGCGGTACTTGGGAGGCTGAGATAGGAGGATGGTAGGTTTGAAGTCAGCTCCAGCAACTTAAAGAGGCCCTCAGCAACTTAGTGAGAGCCTGTTTCAAAATACAAAAACCAAATAGGGCTGGGGGTGTAGCTTGGGAGCAGAAACTCCGCTGTCTTCTTGGGTCTTCTCTTAAAATGTCTATGCACATCGTTGTATTCAGAACCTCTCGGTGCCCGGCCTCCTTGCTGAACTCACCAGGTCGCATCGCAGTCTTTTTTTTTTTTTTTTTTTTTAACCTAATGAGCCGTTTGAGGACAGTTCTACAAAGTGTGGTCCTAACACCATCAGCAAAACTGCCAAGCAACTCTCCCCAAAGCGCAGTTTCCTGGGAGCCCCCAGCGCCTTTCTGCTCCAGAGGCCCCGGGGGAGAGCTCCCGGAGCCGGCCCCTTTCACGAGCTTCCAGGGTGATTTCCCTGTGCACTCAAGTTTCAGAATCTCTGGCCTCAAGCATGGCAGGTATTCAGGAAATGTTTGCAGAATGAGCTGTTGTTGAATGGGTTTCGAGAGGCGCAGAGTAAACAGAGGCACCGTCGCGCTCTGTTCGTGGACTTGCTCATTCTCTTCCCGGCTGCAGCATTGGGCAACGGTGCCTCGCCGCCGGTCGCCAGCCCTCACGCGGCACTGGGTCCCAGCGCCGAGGGGTCTGGCTGGTGTTCCTGGTTCTCCTCCAGCTGCAGCCCAGCTGTGAGTGGTGAGCTGCTGACCCCCAAGTTACCCCCGCAGGTGGATACTCAAAGTGGGGCTGCCAGAGACCCAACCCCTCCCGTCCAACCGCAAACACATCCGCCGTTTGACCCCCAGGCGGGCTAAGGTCGCCCAGTTGTAAATTTGGTTCCAGCACAGAACACACACCAGCCCCCCACCCCGTCCAGTGCCCACTGACCTATAATCCTGGGGATAGCCTGATCCTTGATCCCGGATACAAACTGATACCTGGTCCTGTGTATAGACCGATCCCTAATCCTGGGTGTACTGTGCTCCCTGGTACTGGGTACAGATTGACTCCGAAGCCTGAATACAGACTGATTCCCTACTATGGGATATAGACTTACCCCTGGTCCTGGGTACAGCCTCAGCCTTAACCTTACCTAGCCAAAATTTAACCCCCTGTCCCAGAAAATGGGCTGACTCATAACCCCAGTCAGAGGCTAATCCTAAAGCCTGACCTCAGCCCCCCAATCCTTGCCACAGATGGACTCACTTTGCATAAATTACCCATAACCCTGACCACAGACTAACCCACAGAGCGGGTCTAAGAGCCCGTGGAGGACTTAGAAACGGATATTCTGCCAACGGAGGCCGGAGAATTAACTCTGAGAAAAGAATAAAAGGACAGGGTGTGACCAGCCATAGTTTTGGGAACTGTGTCTTCCATACCAGAGCTGAAACCGTGGTGGGAATCGAAGGTGCTGGGACTTGGTGACCCGGGCCAGCTGCCAGTCCTCCTGTTCCTCCTGCACCTGCGGCCCTTGCTTGGGGCCCTGCCCAGCCCCCACCCTACCTGCTGGCTCACCCAGACATAAAAGAGACAATGGCTGACCTGCCAGCAGGAATGTGCAGGCATCATTAGTGGACAGAGGCCCAGCACGCCAGGGCCCATCCGCTCCCAAGCCTGCAGGAAGACCCCAGGCCAGGGAGGAGAGCGAGCCCATGGTGGGCTGCAGCAGGGCCAGGTACCTTGACCCGTGACTGGGGCCAGGCTTGCTCCTGCCTGCAAGTCGACTGGGGCACAGGGTGTCCCCCGAACCGGGGAGGGAAGGCAAAACCTATTAGTAGCTACTGCTGTCTGATCCACAAGACTCAACTGGCCCTCTGCGCGTCACCCCACTTCCCAACCAGGGCAAAGAAGGTCCTGTCTGGAACCCAAGGAATAGGGGGGACACTGTACCTATACACACACACACACACACACACACACACACACACACACACACAGAGCGAGTGAGAGAGAGCGCACGCGAGTGTACTGGGGATGGAACCCAGGGGCATTCCACTCTAAAGCTATACCATTGGCCCTATTATTATTTATTTATTTATTTATTCATTCATTTATTTATTTGGTGGTACTAGGGGTGGAACCCAGGGGCTTTTCTACCTCTGGGCTATACTCTCAGACCTATTTTATACTTTATTTGGAAACAGGGTCTCACTAAGTAGCTGAGGCTGGCTTCGAAGCTATGCGATCCTCCTGTCTCAGCCTTCCAAGCTCTGGGATTACAAGCGTGCGACACCACGCCCGGCTATTTTTTATTTTGAAACTGGGTCTCGCTGAGTTGCAGAGGGCCTCCTCACTAAGTAGCCGAGGCTGACCGCGAACCTTCGATCCTCCTGTCTCAGCCTCCCAAGTACTGGCATCACAAGTGTGCACCACCACGCCTGGCTCAGAGGCTGTATCTTAAGAGTTTCTGTTTCAGAGGTTACCTCATTCCAGCCAGAGTGGCCGTTTAGGAGCTACTATTTGATAGAAAATTTATAGCCTCCATTCTTAAGGAATGCTCAACCAGAGGAAATAAAAAATAACTCAAGCTCACAGAGGGAGCTCCCAGTTTGGTAGTAGACATGCAGCCTAAAATGAGCCCCCCAGGCCCCCCAAACACACAAACTAGGTAGGGTGGACACAGGTGGTCTCCCCGGTGAAGACTAAGCCGGCATGATCACCTTGGGCCTGCCACCACCCCAGCCCCAGGAATGCTTAGGGCCGAGCCAGCCCTCTCTGCTGCTGGGCACCAGCGGCCTAGCCTGTGCGCCTTCCCCTGGGGAGCTGAGGAAGGGGGGCAGGGCTCCCAGGCATTCCTCCCCTCCCGCATTCCTGGGGCCATGCCCTCCTTGTTCTCTGCCTCAGCCCGGCCATAAACTATTCCAAGCTTGCAAAATCTGGTCTGCTGAGCTCCTGCTCACAGCCCCCAGTGAGGCAGAGGCCTGGGCGCCTGCCAGGAAACCCGCAGCACCCACAGAGCCCAGAGGGTCTTGGTCAACTGGGACAGGAGAAACCGGGTGACCTCTCAGGCCACTGACCATACAGGGGTTTGGGGAGACAGAGAGAGTGGGGGCTGGCCTCTCCCTGGGGGCCGCAGCTACAGAGCCTCACTTCCCAGACACTGTGCCCAGGGGAAAGAAAAAGAACTGGGGAGAGGAGACAGGCCAGCACGTGTTGGGGGCTAGCAGTGGGCCAAGGGATTCAGAATGCCACATATCAGCTCACACTCATCTCCTGAGCCCAACACACGCATCACTCCCATTTTGCAGATGAGAAAACCGAGCCTCCAACCAAAGCTGTTTGGAGCGTGTGCAATGCACGCCTCCCTGCTCTGACTACACAGCACAGCAGTGGTGCGAGCCTGGCCACCCATCCTCCACATTAGCGCCAAACATCAGCCAGTGTCCACGTCCTTCCTGCCCTGCGCCTGCCTGCACAGCCTCCCCGGGCAGCACCCACCCACCCCGTGGGGACTCAGCCCCAGCCCAGCCCCTGTCCCCTTGGAGGTGACTTTGGAGTCAGGGCCAGGGCTGGCCAGGTTGGGTTGATCCTTGCATTCCCGTCCCGGCCGCCGGATCTTGGAAGGAAGGGCCCAACGCCACCCAGTCTGCAGGACGGGGGCCAGGTCTGACAGTTCTCCACGTCCTCAGGATCTAGAATGGAGAAGTCCCGGTGACTGAATGAGCGAAGGAATCGATGAAGGGGGCGAATACTTTGTGTTCCAGACCGCATGATTGCAAATAAAATGGAAAAAAGAAAAAAAGTCCTGCCTCCGCGGAGCCTCACGCTGGTGAAGGGGCAGCAGACATCAGGCTGCACGGCGTGAGGGATGCTCGCAGGACGCTTTCTGCCTGAGAAGGATCGTTCTGGGGCGTGTTCCGGCCCTAGCCAGTGTTGCTGCCTCTGGCTGTGTAATTGTAAGCAAGTCATGCCGCTCTCTGGGCCTGTCCTCCCTGTGAGGTGAGGCTGGGGAACGGAGGTCCTTGGGAGCTGGCCTCAGCCTTGGCCTTCAGGTACTCGGGCACATCGTGCCTCTGTGAATTTAATTGGGGAATTACCAGCAGCTGAGAAGCAGCTCTGAGGAGGCCCTGTCTGCCCCAAGCTATTCCCCGAGGCCCCACTTTTTCCTGTTCGCATCACAAAATCTGCAGGAAGATGAGCGGATTTGCATACGAGACAAACGCCAACAATTAGCACAAATGACTTGACTTGTATTCAAGCTTCTTCCCAGAGCAAAGGAGCCAGTGACAGGATTCCCTGGAGGCCCAGGGGCCCAGCCCTGCCTCCTTGGCTCTCCTCTCCTCCTTCCCACTGTCCACTAGCCCATCCCCTGACCCCTGATCGGACACCCCTGCCTGGGCTGCCCTAAAGATACCCACAGGGATGTTCCCAGCACAGACTCCTGAGTCACTTCTAGACTTCACCTAAGCCCCAAGAGCTGTGGCCCGACCCTGCCCTACCCTGTCAGCTTCCAGAGCAGCAGTCTTTGGGGTTTGCAGCAGTCTGGGGGGTCGGGAAGCACCTCCCCTCCCAAGCCTCCCACCCCAACCCCTACCAGGCCAATCCTAGAGACTCAACCTCTAATACCTCCTAAGATCAGTAAACACCACGGCTTCCCCTCACCACGCTGCCTGGCTAGGATCTACAAATCACACCCCCTCCTCCAGGGGCTCCTGCACACTCTCACAGGGCATGCTCCCCCACGCACACACACACACACGCACGCACACACACACACACACACTCACACACGCATGTCCAAGTACACAGATGATTCCCGTTAGTGATTTGCAGGGGCAGGAACTAATGCTCACATTAGGGGTCTCATCTAATCCTCCCCACACCAGGGAGCCACAGTTGAGCACCCCCCCCTTTTAAAAAAATTTATCTTTCTTTATTTTGTGGTACTGGGATGGAACCCAGGGGCATTTGACCTCTGAGCTACACCCCCTGCCCTATTTTTTTATTCTTTATTTTTTGAAACATGGTCTCACTAAGTTGCGGAGGGCCTCACTAAGTAGCTGAGGCTGTCCACGAACCGCAATCCTCCCGTCTCAGACTCCCAAATGCTGGGATGACGAGCGTGCGCCACCACGCCCGGTTCCTAATTTTTATTCTTTATTTTGAAACAGGGTCTCACCGAGTTGCAGAGGGCCTAAGTAGCTGAGGCTGTCCGCGAACCGCGATTCTCCTGTCTCAGCCTCCCGGATGACAAGCCTGCGCTACCACCGCCGGCTCTATCTTTCTTTTTAATTGACACATAACAGGCTATGGGGTACAGTATGGCATTTCGGTACAGATATACAATGCAGTAATCAGGTGGGGCCATTGGCAAATCTCTCAACTCAGAGATTTATCATTTCCTTGTGGTGGGAATATTCAAAATCTTCTTTTCCAGCTCTTGTGAAATATTCAAGTAGTTGTCAGCCATAGTTATAGTACTGTACTGTCAGACCCTGGAAGTCCTCCTTCCTGTCCGCCTGTATCCCTGTGTCTGTTAACCATCCTCTCTCTGTCTCTCCTCCCCCACGCCCTTCCCAGACTCCGGTAACCACTCTTCTACGCTCTGCTTCTTTGAGGTCAACATTTAGCTTCCACATACAAGGGGCGCTCCCCTTTTACTGGAAACAGAGCTTCTGAGTCATACCATCACCCCAAGTGAACGGCAGACACAGAGCCCTCCCGCTCCGTGAGCCACTGACCCATCTTCCCCACACAGAAGAGGTTCCGAGCCTGGCGCTTCAGCTGCCTTTCCAGGTGATCGGCTACAGTTCTTCGTCCTGAAGATTGAACCCAGGGGCATTCTACCTTTGAGCTACATCCCAGCCTTCTTCTTTTCTTTTCTTTTTATTTGGAAGTAAGACCTCGCTAAGCTGCTAAGGGTTTCACTGAGTTGCTGGTACCAGCATCAAACCTATGATCCTCCTGTCTCAGCCTCCCCAGCACTGGGATTATAGGCTAACACCACCACACCTGCCATAATACCTCTCTTTTCTCTGAGTGGAATTAACCACATAACTCATGAAGATCCTTTCAGTTCCCATATCACAGGGACACCGAGCCTGAGCCCCAGCTCACCCACCATGAAGCTGCCCCTGCTCCATGAGCCAGGCCAGAGCCTCCCGGGATGGGATTCTTGCCTCTTGGCCTGCGGACGAGGCCCTGAGTGCACAGGGCTGGTTCTGCCACGGGCCTTGAGCGCAGCACCCGCTGGTGTTGACTTACAGCTCTGCCTTCTGCTGACATCGGCACCCATCTGTGTGTGGCAGGAAAAGAAGGCTTAGTAAACCACAGCCAGGAAAGACCTCCCAGCTGGGCTGCTGGGGCAAGTTTGGTAAACGCTCTGCACAGGCAGGCAGGCAGATCAGAAAGCAGTGGTGCTACAGGGCAGCCTCCCCGCTCCCCAGCTGCCCCAAACCACGATCCCATCTCCATCCTGGCTCTGGACCTTCCAGCTGGTTCCCTTGGCTGCTTAACCCATCCTCCCCACACCATCTTTCCCCTACCGTTTGCCCCTGCTCTCCATCCCTCACCAGTCAGTGCTCACTGTCTTTTCTCTGTCATCCAAACCCCATCCTCGGGCCAGGTGTGACTCAGTGGTGATCGCTTGCCAAACATGTGTGAGGCCCTGGGTTCAATCCTCAGCAGAGAGAAAAACCAGAACAGCAACCAAAAAGGCATCCTCCACATTCCTCCTCTATCTCCGCTTCCACTCCTACCACGGGCAGCACTCACCCATCCAAACCGTGGAGGTCACTATCTAATCCATGATCTATCTCACTCCATGTTTAAATTCTTTACAGAGCAATAAACTTCAGCCGGAATAATACCCAGACCACAGATCTGGGACCCAACAACGGTTCCAGGAGGCAATAGGGTTTTGTCGGCCGCTCAACTGGGTTCCCTTCCAACACAGCCTACTCAGATGGCCACATGCAAATCCTTAAAGGAGGTAGACACTTCCCTGACTTAATAACCATCTGTCCCGGGATGGACCGAGGTGACTCAGCTGGATGCAGCCCCATCTCTAGTCCCTCTGAGCAAGCACTAGGCCACATACCTGGCTTGTTTAAACACACACTTTGCCAGGTGCCGAAGAATAATTAAAAGTGACCACAGTGGATCAGGGGCCCTGATCAATCTTACCTGTCTGGAGCTCAGATAAGTCTGGAAAGGAATCTGCTTCCAAGTCTGTCATTTCTGACGGCCGATACACGGGTTTCCCCTGCAGAACCAGGGGCAAGAGCTTCCTGCGGCCACCGTCAAGGTCGCGCCGACCTGAATGTTTCTGGAAGCAGATGTCTCCTTTCCCCATCAGACAAGAGACCCCGGGAGGACAAACCAAAGCTTTCCAGCAGGCGTGGTCCTCCAGGAGTGGTCCCCACACCGGCAGCCTGAGCAGTGGCCCGCCATGTCCCAGACATGCAGATTCTCAGTCCCCGCTGAACACCTACCAATCAAAACCTCAGCTTCCACACACTCGTGTGCGTTGTGCGAGTTCAAGGACTGCACGCTGCCTTGGCGGGCAGCGACCCTCCACCAGAACGCACGTGGACAGTGGAGCCCGAGATGCACAACCAGGCTGAGAAAGCCATTTATTTATTTATTTACTTATTTTGCAGTATTGGGGATGGAACCCAGGGGCATTCTACCTCTGAGCTACACCCCCAGCCCTATTTTTTATTCTTTATTTTGAAACAGGGTCTCACTGAGTTGCAAGGGCCTCACTAAGTAGTAGCTGAGGCTGTCCACGAACCAATATCCTCCTGTCTCAGCCTCCCAAATGCTGGGATTACAGGCGTGCGCCACCACATCCAGCTCTGAGAAAGTCATTTAGTGTGAGAAAGAAAGAAGGAGGACTCCTCGGCACCGGCCTGCCTGGGAACTCCCACCCAGCAGCCCTAGAAATGGGTGGAGAAAGGCTGCGCGTGGCAGCACGCACTTGTAATCCCAGTACTTGGGAGGCCGAGACGGGAGCATTGCAGGTTTGTGGCTAGCCTCAGCAACTTAGCAAGGCCCTCTGCAACTTAGTGAGAACCTGTTTTAAAATTAAAACTAAAAAGGGACATGGGTGTAGCTCAGAGGTAGCATGTCCTTGGGTTCAATCCCCAGCACACACACACACACACACACACACACACACACACACGCACACACGCACACGGGAAATGCGTGAAGAGAGAGACCTGGGGTGTGGAGCTACATCAGGTCTTGGGCACTCTGGGGCTGGTGGGAGGTGGGGAGGTGGGGAAAGGGCAACGTGCCTGGCAGCTGCTCAGACCTCCTCACTACTGGGGCCCCCGCAGCCTCCCATGGCGGTCTCGACTCTTGCTGGCAAAATTTTTTTAGTTCCCTAGGCCCAGGCTGAACTCGATGCTCCTGGCTTTTCTATTTGTGGCTTTGCACCAAGGCTTGGCAACCCCTCCGCACCCAGCCCAGGGTCTACACAGAGAGCCTCTGTTTGGGGTGCTCAGGCCTTGACTGAGGACCCCAGTGCACGAAGGACCCAAGCACCACCTTATGCACGTCTTATGCACCCCCACCACGTGCCTGCTGCTGTACCAGACTTGGTACCTCAGTAACGGGACACACACGTCACAGTTCCTGCCCTCAGAGAGCCCAGTGAGATGTCGAGGGTGGATACTGGGAGCCGCTCTCTCCCAAGTTCTGAGCCCTCTGCCGGCTGGGTGCTGAGCTCTGTGAACATGTGGCAATGGATGCGATCACCTACAAAACAGAGACAACCAGGGTCTGTGACCTGTGAGCGGGGAGGAACCTGATGGGCTGGGGGCGTTCTGAGAAGGAGGAGCACAGGGCAGCCCTTTGGGAAGCTTCCCTAAGGACAGGCCCAGCCCTGATCTGGACTCAGGTAACCTGGAGGCAGTAAGAATACAATCTTCCCCATCTCTAACTCGGTCTCTATCCCTCGCCTTCTACTTCCCGTTCCTTCTCTGCGTGTGGACCACTCCACCCATGGCGGCCTCTTCTCAGACTGAGATGTCGTCATTGAAACCCTCCTGGGACAATTAACAGAAAAATGGATAAGCAAATGGTCGGATAGCCATGCACTGCAATTTTAGTCTATATACTAAGGACAGCCTTCTGATCATGTCACACCGTGAATGACTCACTCACAGGAGCAGCACGCTACACGAGAGAAGTTGGGTAGAAGAGACTATACTTCTTATGATTCCGTTTATATACAATTTCTGATGCCAGGCGTGGTGGTACGCCCTTGTCATCACAGCACTTGGGAGGCTGAGACACGAGGATCACAGGCTCACGGCCAGCCTCAGCTATGAGTGAGGCCCTCTGCAACTTAGTGAGACCCTTCAAAACGAAGAATAAAAAATAGGACTGGGGGTGTCACTCAGAGGTAGAGTGCCCCTCTCTGGGCTCAGCCCCTCTCTGGGCTCAATTCCCAGTACTGAAAACTTCCGGCTAGGGCAAAATTACCTGGAGAACAGGCCAAGAGGATGCGTAGCTTCCTGAGACGGGGCCAGAGGAGAGGCTGTATACAATGTCGAGGCACTTCCGGCTGATGACTGTACACTGAATAAATTCACTGAATCATCGAATGGCATATGGAAAATAAAGGAATATTATGGTGTCAATCTTACCTCCATAAAGAGGCCCAACCATTTAAAACTAAGACAATTGATTGACAGAGGATGGAAAGATAGAGAGACCCGTAAAGCAATCATTACAACAAATGTTGATTATGTTCCCAGTATTTGGGATGCTGAGACAGGAAGATGTGGGGTTCGCGAACTTAGCGAGACCCAGTTTCAAAATAAAGAATAAAAACAGGGCTGGGGGTGTAGCTCAGAGGTAGAGTATCCCTGGGTTTCATCCCCAGTTCTGCAAAAAAAAAAAAAAAATATTGAGTATGTGATCAGATCGCGTGGTTGGTGTTGATAAGCACTTGCTGTACGGGTTTTCCGACCTTTTTGTATGTTGAAAATTGTCATGAGCCAGGTATGGCGGCGCACACCTATAATCCCAGTACTTGGGAGACTGAGACAGAATGATCACAGGCTCAAGGGCAGCCTCAGCAACTTAGAAAGACCCTGTTCGAAATAATTAAATAAGCAAGGAAGGAAGGAAGGAAGGAAGGAAGGGCTGGGGGTATAGCTTGAAAGAATACCCCTGGCTTCAATCCCCAGCACTCCAAAAAAAATGTTTCCATGATAAAATATTGGGGGACGTTTTTAAAAGCTCGAGGTGGAATGTGGTCAAAGGATCTGTGGTTAGAAAGGTAATTTGGGGCCTGGCGTGGGGACGCACCCTTGTAATTCCAGCATTCGGGAGGCTGAGACAGGAGGATATTGGTTCGAGGATAGCCTCAGCTACTTAGTGAGGCCCTTTGCAACTCAGTGAGACACTGTTTTAAAAATAAATAAAAAGAATAAAGAATAGGGCTGGGGGTGCCTCTCAGAATGCCCCTGGCTTCCATCCCCAGTACCGCAAAAAAAAAAAAAAAAAAAGAAAAGAAAAGAAAGGTAATCTGGGTCCTTAAAATAATGAAGCCCAAACCATCGACAGTGGTGTTGGTGAGGATATGGAAAACCAGAACTCTCCCGCCTGCTACTGGAGCACGAGCTGATCCCCCACTTTGGGAAGTCAGCAGCTTCTGCCCTATGACCCAGTTCCTAACTCCGCGTTTATAATAGAAATGTGTACATTTGACACCACAGGGCATAGATAACCATGCCACAGCACCATTATTCACCACAGCCCTGAACCGGGACCAACCCAATGACTATTGGTAGCATGCATTAAAAACTGCATATCTGAAGCCGGGCGTGGTGGACACGCTTGTCATCCCAGCGTTCAAGAGACTGAGACAGGAGGATCGCGGTTTACGGACAGGCTCAGCTATTTAGTGAGGCCCTTTGCAAGGCAGTGAGACCCTGCTTCAAAAGAAAGAATAAGAAATAGAGCTGGGGGTGTGGCTCAGAAGTAGAGCGCCCCTGGGCTCCATCCCCAGTACCGCTCACACACACAATTTGCATATTCGTATAGTGGAGCACTATGCAGCAATCCGAATGAATGGAACACACACACAACATGGGTGACGTACGTATTTATTTATTTATTGTACTAAGGATTGAACCTAAGTGTGTTCTGCCCCTGAGCTACACTCCCAGCCCTTTTTATTTTAGTTTAGTTTAGTTTAGTTTTTGAAACTGGGTCTCTGTAGGTTGCTGAGAGTTCCATTATATAGCTGAGGTTGTCCTTGAACCTGCAATCATCCTGTCTCCGCCTCCCCAGGACTGGGATTACAGGCATGGGCTACCGAGGCTGGTAGACTTTAAAATGCTGAGCAGCCGGGCGTGGTGGCACACGCTCGCTTGCTCGCTCGTCATCCCAGCATTTGGGAGGCTGAGACAGGAGGATCCGGGTTCAAGAACAGCCTCAGCTACTTAGTGAAGCCCTTTGCAACTCAGTGAGACCCTGTTTCCAAATAAAGAATAAAAATATAGGGCTGGGGGTGTAGCTCAGAGGTAGAATGCCCCTGGGCTCCATCGCCAGGCCCACATTAAAAAAAAAATTCTGAGCAAAAGAAACCAAACAATCAAGACATGTATTTACATCATGTTCCAAAGCCTCGCACCAACCATCAGGGCTGGACGGCAGGAAAGAGCTCGCCTCAGTGGGAGCTGTGGAAAGCTGGCAGTCACCCACTTCTTGATTTTTTTATTTTTTATTTTTGGTGGTACTGGGTTTCCTGGAAACCCTTCTACCTCTGGGCTACACTCCCAGACCTAATATATATATATATATATATATATATATATATATATATATATATATATATATATATATATATATACACACACATATATATATATATTTGGAAACAGGAAACAGGGTCTCTTACGCCAGCGCGGCTGGCTTTGAACCTGCGCGATCCTCCTGTCTCCGCCTCCCAAGCGCGGGGATTACCCGCATGCACCACCACGCCCGGTGTCACTTCTTGATTCTTTGATGAGCCAGGATGATCTGCAGGAAAACATCACTAAACTACACACTTACATGTGTGCATTGTGCGTGTGTGGACGTGCGCGTGTACTTTTCTTTGGATTTTTTTTATTATTACTAGGAATTGAACCCAGGAGGATTCTACCTCCAACCTATGACCCCAGCCCTATTTTATTTTTAATGTTGAAACAGCATCTCTCTAAGTTGCTGAGGCTGGCCTTGACCTGTGATCCTCCTGTCTTAGCCTTCCAAGTACTTAGAATTACTGGCATGGGCCACTGTGCCCAGCTTGATTTAGGCACTTTTTTTCTTTTCTTTCTTTCTTTCTGTCTGTCTGTCTGTCTGTCTGTCTATCTATCTATCTATTTATTTATTTATTTATTTATTTTGTGGTACTGGGGATGGAACCCAAGGGCATTCTACCTCCGAGCCACACCCCCAACTCTATTTTTTAGTCTTTATTTTGAAACAGGGTCTCACTGAGTTGCAAAGGGCCCCCTACTAAGTAGCTGAGGTTGTCCGTGAACCGCAACCCTCCTGTCTCAGCCTCCCAAATGCTGGGATTAAAAGCATGTGCCACCACGCCCAGCTCTTGAATTAGGTACTTTTCTGCTAATAACTTTTAAGAAAAACATTTTCTAAACAATTGGGACAGTGGATGGGGAGAGGGAGAAACCTCTTTGACCTTCACTGAAGGACACCCTCACCTCAGAGGGGCTTCTAGAGACGGAGCAGAGTTCTCCCGCCACTCTGAGCCACCTGGACGGTCTCCAGACCAGATCTCACGTAGGCAAAGTCCTTGGCATTTGTCAGATCTGCAAGGTCATAGGAAAGAAAAGAGGCATCGGAGGCTTTGATGCCAGGCTGGCCGGGCAGTCCACAAAGTCCTAGAAAGTTTGGCACACCACCCTAAAGCAGAGTGAATCATAAAGGAGCCTCCAGCCCGGGCCTGTAGGAGTTCGGGGATAAGGAGGATCTTAAGACCTGCTCACGGGCGTTTCCTTGAAGCAGCCCTCAGCTTTAGAGACGTGCAGAAGGGCTCCGTGGGAATGACTCCGATGAACGCAGGAGGACCGCCTTTGTGAAAGGGATGCTCGCCCCTGTTAGTGAGCTTTCTCTGCCAGTTTTAACCCAGGCTACCTTCCTTTCCCCTTATCTTTTTTTTTTTTTTTTTTTTTTTTTTTTGGTGGTACTGGGGTTCCTGGAAGCCCTTCTACCTCCAGGCTACACTCCCAGACCTATTTTATATTTTTGAAACAGGGTCTCTTACGCCAGCGCGGCTGGGGCTTCGAACCTGCGCGATCCTCCTGTCTCCACCTCCCAAGCGCGGGGATGACAAGCGTGCGCCACCACGCCCGGCTTTCCCCTTATCTTAAACTCCAATTTTGCGCATGGGTCCATGGGTTGTCGATAGCAGGAAGTCATTCCAGTAGGACAGTCAGATTCCATGATCCCGGCTGAGTACAGCTATGCAGACTTAACCAACAATTTTGCTGTGCAAAGAAGCCCGAGAAAAGGCAGCCATCAACCGCGTCTGAAGCTGCACTGAGCGCCAGAACGAGGAACTGACCTCAGGAACACCCGGTATTCCAGCCCTCAGGAACACCCGGTATTCCAGCCCTCAGGAACACCCGGTATTCCAGCCCCCAGCTAACACCCGGTAGACCCAGGTGGACAAGGACGAGAGAGAGACCAAGCGATCCCGCCAAGAAACTCCATAGCAGACTTCTGTGCCCAGAGAAATTTGAGAAATGCCGTGTTCAGTTGAAGCCCACGCTGTGCTGATAGAGTGACCAGGACCACCCTTCTAGAGGGCAAACTGCAGGAGCTCTCAAAATTAAAAATGCTCGTGGCCTCTGACCCAGCGGTTCCACTCCCCGGACTTTTCCCTACAGATAACACTCCCCCAAGGACCGAATGACGTGTGGAAGAGGGCATTTGCTTGAAGCATCACTTATAATAACAAAGCCTAGAAATGGCCCAACCTTCTCCAAAGGGAACCGGAAAAATAATCTGGGGAGCAGTGGCTAACGTGTGTTGAGCTCTTACTGTATACCAGGCTCCGTCCCAAGCCCCTGGCGAATATCCTCTCACTGAACCCTCACAAAAGACTGTGGGGTGGAGTCTTACTTTTCTCCCTGGCCCCAAAAGCAAGGAAATTGAGTCACCAAGACATTAAACAAGTGATTTGTCCCAGAGCAGAGTTCCAAAGTCTAGAAGCCTGTCTTCAAAGCGCATGCTCTGAATCACCCCTTCTACAAATAACTTCCAAATACACATTTGAACCATCTGTTCGATGGAATACACTGGAGTTGAGAAAAAGGATGAGGCTGTTCTCTGGGTCCAGGTATCAAGTGGGCCTGGAATTAGTGCTGAGCGAGAGAGAAAAGGTACAGGCTGCTGTGGACGGACGCCGCTGTTTGCGTGGGAGAAACGTTTATAAATATATATACGTATGTATTTAGACTATCTTTAGAAGGATACACAGGAAACTGGCAACTCCGGGGCCTCTGAGAAAGGGAACTGAGTGGTCACTGGTCAAGAGGACAGAGGACAGACTTACATGTCTGTTTGAATTTGTTTGTAGTTTTTGTTTGGTTCTGAGGGAATTTCAAACTTCCAGAAGAGTTGTAGGAATGAGACAGAACAGCCGACACCCTTCGCCTACAGTCACTAATTTTTACTGTGCTTGAATATTTTTTTAGTTTATCCCTACAAGTACTGTGTGTGTGTGTGTGTGTGTGTGTGTGTGTGTGTGTGTTGCTGAGGATGGAACCCAAGGGCATTCTACCTCCAAGCTACGCCCCCAGCCCTATTTTTTATTCTTTATTTTGAAACAGGGTCTCACTGAGTTGCAGAGGGCCTCGCTAAGTAGCCGAGGCTGTCTGCGAACCGCGACCCTCCTGTCTCAGCTTCCCAAATGCTGGGATCACAAGCGTGCACCACCACATCTGGCTCTCATTACAATACTTCTTTGAAATACAATTTGAGGTAAAGCTAAACAAGTATTTTTTCTACCTCAGAAGTTCTGGGATAGGCAGTTGGTCACTCTCAGAAGCAGATATTTGGGAAAAGCTCACCTCTTATCTTCTGGACAGGTGTGTCCTCACTCAGAAGAATGTGGGTCTTAAAGAAGGGGCCTCAGGAAGCTTCCAGAATCCTAAAGGAAGGCCTGAAACAGCAGTGCCTCTCTCAGGGGTAGGGGTGGGCTGACGGGGGCCACAGGGCTCCTGCCTCCCAGGTGGACTCTACAGCTGGCCGGAGGGAACACGGTGTGAGGTGCACAGACGGGCCATGTGTCCTCACACTGGGGGTCCCCAAGGACTATGTGTCCCTTAGACTGGGGGTCCAATGGACTATGTCTCCCTTAGACTGGGGCTCCCCAAGGATGGGGCCATGTCTCCTCAGCCTGGGGCTCCCTGGACACAGCGCCATGTCCACCCTCAGACAGGATCCTAGAGCAATGGCTGGGCTCTTCCCCACCCACTATGGTCCCTTCTGGCTCCAAGGCCAAGGCCCTGGGCAGGCCCCTGTCTCACAGCCCCAGGTCTGGCTGCCTGTGCCCAGAGGCCCTCTGCCTGCCTGAGAGGACAGCCGAAGGCCTGTGCTGATACCCGTGGCCTGGCCCGCCACGGGCCTTGCACAACAGCAGCCCGGCCACAGGTTTCTGATGACTCAGCACTGAGGCCTGCTCCAAGCTCAGACTTCTCAGGACTGGGCTCCTCCGAACCAAGGGACAGGAGGCCCAACGGTCCCACCTCACCCAGGGCCTACGCCGCAGCCCCGACCGCTGGGGAGAGAACACTGCACCCAGCCCCTCCTGGCTCCCCGGGTTTGGCCTATGGGGTGTCTACACTGGCTGCAGGTGCCCGGGTCTGGGTTCCAGCCTGGAGCTGAGCAGAAGAGGGCCCCTGCCATGGGAGGCTTTGTCACTGAAGCTGAGACCCCTTGAGCAGGGCCTTGGCCCAGGAGGAGAGAAGCCAGGAAAGGGACCCTGGGGGCCGCTTGGGGCTGGGGGCAGCTAGGTAGTTCTTTGTCAAACCACTAGATGTCACTTTCATTTCAAAGGAACCCACTGGTTGGAATTTTCCCCCTGCAGGTCCTCCCCCATCCTCCAATTCTTAAAGATATACAGGCCACAAGAAATCCCACTGTCCCTGGAGGACTAAGACCCTGGAATTGTGGCCAGAAGCTGCCTCTAAGCCTGAGCAGAAGTTTCCAGAAACTCCATAACATCCCACCCACTCCTGCAGAGAGAAGGTACAGAGCCCCGTTTCCCTGATCACCCCCACACCCGCTCCAGATGGCATGGGAGTGGTATTTCCTGAAACAGAAAACCAAACACACAATCAAACTAATGTGAGTGCATTTAGGGGGACAGTATTTGAAACAGGGGACATATACCCCAAAGATCCTCTTCAGGGCCGGTAAAACCTCCAGGTTCACTAGGGCCCATGTCATCCACCCCTGACTTGAGACTGTCATCAAGAATTTCAGGTGAGGAAGAGCTGAAGGAAGGTCCCAGAACTTCTCCATCTGCACCTCCAACGCTCCGGCAACATCTCTTGACTAGCTAGTGCTCCTTATTAAAATTCGCAACGATGAGGCCGGGCGTGGTGGCGCACGCTTGTAATCCCCGCGCTTGGGAGGCCGAGACAGGAGGATCGCATGGGTTCGAAGCCAGCCTCAGCTACTTAGTGAGGCTCTCAGCAATTTAGTGAGACCCTGTTTCCAAATAAAGATAAAATAGGTCTGGGAGTGTAGCCCGGAGGTAGAAAGTCTCTGGGTTCCACCCCCAGTACCACCAAAAAAAAAAAAAAATTACAATGATGGCACACACCTATAGTGCCAGTACTTTGGGAAGCAGAGACAGTAGGATCTCAGGTTCAAAGCCAGCCTCAGCAACTTAGTGTGGCCCTCATTAACTTTAAGATCCTCAAAATAAAAAGAGGCGGGATGTAGTTCAGAGGTAGAATGCCCCTAAATTAAATCCTCAGTAATATATATATATATATATATATATATATATGTATGTATGTATGTATGTATATGTATTTATGTATATATATACCCACATATATATGCACATATATATACACACATATATATGCACATATACATATATACATATATATGAACATATATATATATATATATATATATATCCTATACACATACAGTTGTTTTATTTATTTATTCCACTTAGGTCCCAGCAGCCTCCATGAGGTGAGTATAATTTAACCCCATCTTACAGATAAAGAAACAGGGCCACAGAGAAGGTTAGTGAAGGTTCCTCCCTCCCTCGTCTCCTCTGCTGCCTCCCCATCTGTAGACAGGACTCCTGCTGACCCAGGGCCTGGGGTCACGTGGCTTCTTTTACCTGCAGCCCAGATGGTCGCCGAAGACTAGTTTCTTTAGTTGACTCACAGAAGCATTTACCTGGTGATTCCAGATCTGGTTGCCCATTGGATTCACCTGAGGAGATACCCAGGCAATGCCCTAGAACATGGGAGACTGGAGAGCTGGGTGTCAGTGTGTTCTTAAAGACAGAGGTGATTCCAAGGAGGAGCACTCTTTAGCCATGCCCCAAGGTCAAGGGAGTAGAGCTGGTGCTTGGTTTTTGTTTTTTGTTTTTTGTTTTAACGGCACTGGGAATGGAACCCAGGTGCATTCTACCTCCCAGCTCCACCCCCTACCCTATTTTTTATTCTTTATTTTGAAACAGGGTCTCACTGAGTTGCAGAGGGCCTCACTAAGTAGCTGAGGCTGGCCGCGAACCACGATCCTCCTGTCTCAGCCTCCAGAATGCTGGGATGACGAGCGTGCGCCACCAGGCCCGGCTAGCTGGGTGCTCTTAATGATTATGTGGCTCCCAATTCATTCAAGGAGGCCCAGTCACAAACACCTCGCACACCCCAAGGCAGGAGGGCAGAAGGACTGGTGTTCAGAGACGCAAGGCCACTTGCCCAGGTGGCCCAGTCCATGAGTTAGCAGAACCAGCACTAACTCCCACAACCTTTGGGTTCTCCGCCGGGTGCTCCTGCCTCTGCTCGGTGATGGCCGTGCCTCAAGGCCGTCTGCTTCCAGGGGTGTTAGCATCGGACAGAGAAAACAGTTCCTGGTTAGCAGCTGACCCCTGGCCTCAACGCTGACCGGCAGGCGGCCAGTCACAACCACAACCGATCCCTTATCTCTACCACCAGGTCACTCTGCCCTGGACACTGATGACCCCTAACCCCGGTCACTGATGAGCCCTGAGGCCTCAGCCCGCTCCCAGTGCCAGCCACCATCCCACCCAAGTTCAGTGCCGGTCAGAACACCGAGGCTAGACACCCACCCACCAGACCCGTAAATAACGTCCTATCATAATCACTACTAATAAAATGAGCGGCTCAGGACTTGGGAGGCTGAGTAAGGTAGATCTCAGGTTCAAGGCCAACCTCAGCAACTTAGCAAGACCATTTCAACATTAAAAAATAATAATAAAGCAGGGCATGGTGGCGCACGCTTTGTAATCCCAGTAGGGATTACTGGTTTGAAGCCAGCCTCAGCTACTTAGTGAGGCCCTGGGTTCAAGCCCCAGTACCCAAATTTTTATTTATTTAATTTATTTATTTATTGTTGTGGTGCTAGGGATTGAACCCAGGGGCATTCTACCTCTGAGCTACATCCTAGCCCTATTTTTTATTTATTTTTTATTTTGAAACAGGGTCTCACTAAATTGCAAAGGGCCTAAGTAGCAGACTGAGTCTGTCCACGAACCACGATCCTCCTGTCTTAGCCTCCCAAATGCTGGGATTACAAGTGTGCACCACCATGCCTGGCTTAAAATATATATTTTAAATAAATAAAACGAATGCAAGGAACCTGCGGGCCAGACGGGAGGTTGGTGCTTTTCTATGATTTATTGAAAGGATTTCCAGTCGTCCTCTACTGACTGTTGGGTCTCAAGGCTTCTCCACAGCGGGAAGACCTGGGACGCTCTTCCTACAAGGGTCTACAGGCCCCCAGGAAGCCTACAGGCCCCCAGGGTCTGTCACCCATGCCTACCAGCCCTTCCACAAGTGTCACTGGACCCAACGGCACCCAGAGCCGCCCAGCCAGCCTCTCCTCCAGCCTCGCCAGGTGAGGGAGGCCAGGCCCAGTGCATCCTGGGAAGTAGAGGGCGGATGGGGGGCCACCCGCCCACACACGCACTCACAGACGCACACACTCACCAAGTGTGTTCATAGAGTTCTGGGCATCTGTAAACTTGGCTCGCTCCGCTGCCCCCAGGAGAGGGAGGACCGTAAACACCCCGGCTCTGGCCATTGCCCTCCACTGAGCAAGTCACCTCCCAGGACTTGGACACCCCACTATTGAAGGGAACTGGCTGTGCTCACCAGCTTTCCACAGGGCGAACAATGCCTCGCCCCCTCCTGTCCCCAAGACAGGGGAGGGTCTCCGAGCCACCTCGGGTTCTCCCAGCCTTCACCCAGTGTTCCTGCCCTGGGAACGCCCCACCCACTCTCTCCGGCCATAAAACCTCACCACCCCAAACGACCCCCTTGCATCTCAGCCCCTCTGAGACACTTTCTCGGGTTTCCTTAAAGCACAGCAGGTACTTTCCAGAAGGGCCTTTGAGGAGGAGGAAGGAAGGAAGGAAAGGAGGGAGAGAGGGGAGGACCTACAGGAGAGGACTCATATTTACTTTTCCTGCGGGGCACGGCTCTCTCCGAGGCGCCCGGCTATGGTGTGGAGGTGCTGGAGCCCGGTGCCGGGTGCTGTGCCGAGGGGTGACTTCTGGCTCTGAGCTGGGCTGGGCTGGAGGCCCTCCCCGAGTCCACAGCAGCAGGACAGGACCGCACGTCTCTCGGGTGACTCCGGCCCTAATAGTTAGTGGTTTCTCCTTCCAATCAGGAATTTTTTATTGGGAAAGCACACACTTGACCTTGCCACTTTGAAATGGTGTCACCACTTTAGAGGGAGAGAGGGTGCCACCACGTTCTACTGAGCTGGGCCTCAAGTGGGACGAAACCAGGTTGGCCGTAAGAAGGAACTTCCAAGACCGCTTTACCAGGCGGCGTAGGGATTAGTAAAGCCAAACCGCAGAATGTCTCTTCTGGAAATCTTTAAGATGCAAGAACAAGCCAGGCGTGGTGGTGCACGCTTGTAATCCCAGCATTCCTGAGGCTGAGATGGGAGAATCCCGGCTCGCGGACAGCCTCAGCTACTTAGTGAGGCCCTTTGCAGCTCAGTGAGACCCTGTTTCAAAATAAAGAATAAAAAATAGGGCTGGGAGCGTCGCTTGGAGGTAGAATTCGCCTGGGTTCCATCCCCAGTACCACAATAAATAAAATAAAATAAAATAAAATGCAAGAATAATATTCCTTCCTCAAAGGCCAGGTCTGGTTTTCTTGGGTGTTTGGGGGCCTTTTACTATTATTAAAAAGAGAGGGATATTTCACAGAACCAGGGATGGGGGGGGGCTTGATAGAGTTCCCGGTGTTAAATGGTAGGGCCGAGGGGCCCAGGGCCTCACCATTGTCCCCTGTTCCCCTTAACGAAGGCTCAGACCAGAGCAGCCAATGAGGCTTGGAAAATCGGCCTGTTGTGTGAGGGGATTTTCTATAAATCTCCCTATTCAGGCATCGGCAGTCCTGTGCCCTGTTGGAGAGGGGACTGCCAGGTCCTGGGGACCCTCGTTGAAAACAGGTGCTTTCTGGCCAGCTCCCTGGCCTGGCCCCTCGGCTGCCTGGGAGCACGTGGGAAGAGGTGAGGGACCCACCAGCCCCCTCGTGGACGTGCTGTGGAGTAGGGTGGCCAGCCACATGTGGCTCTTTAAGTTGATTAAAACTGAGTTTTAAAATTCCTCTAGCTCAGCCGGGCATGGTGGTTGGTGCACATTTGCAATCCTAGGACTTGAGAGGCTGAAACAGGAGGATCGCAAGTTCAAGGTTAGCCTCAGCAACTTGGGGGGGGGGAGCTCAGCAACTTAGTAAGACCCTGCTTTATTTTATTTATTTATTTATTTATTATTGCAGTACTTGGGATTGAACCCAGGGCTATACTACTACCTCCAAGCGACACCTTAGCCTATGTTTTATTCCTTATTTTGAGTTGCAAGGGCTTCTCACTAAGTAGCTGAGGCTGGCCGAGAACCCAGATCCTCCTGTCTCAGCCTCCCAAAGCTGGGACTACAAGCATGCGCCACCATGCCTGGTTGAGACCTTGTTTAAAATAAAAGATAGGAAGGGTTGGGGTGTAGCTCAGAGAAGAGCACCTCTGGGTTCAATCCTTGGCACCAAAGGAAAAAAATTCACTAACTCAGATTCAACACCCGCATTTGGCTAGCGGGTTCTGAGCGTCTAGACCGTCTCCACCCTTGAAGCAGCTCTACTGGACACTCAACAGAACAGCCTTCCACCAGAAAGAGGGGTCCTGAGGGCATCTGAAAGGTAGGCATGGACTAGGGGAAGTCTCGGGGGTGCGGGCAGCCGCAAAGCACAGCTCCGCCCTTGGGAGTTCCCAGCCCAAGGAGGGTTAAATAGTTCCTGGGCAGATCTTGTTTTCCTGAGCAGGTGAGGGGGAAAGGATCCAGCTGTCACTTAGCAGGTTCATTAGTGATGTCTGCTGGGGCCTTGCCCTCCCCCGGGGTAATTATTAACAGGCCTCAGGTGTGAGAAAGCCTGCAGCCCAGGCCGCACCCTCCCATTCAGCTGCCTGGGCCAGCTGGGCAGCCTGGGGGGGGCAGAGCTGAGGGTCCACGCAGAGATCGCCCCAGCCCACCCCAGCCAGGCCTGCTCCGTATTGGATCAGATGAACCTTCAGCCTGCGGGCGTGGTACCCGCGGGGAGAGCCGCCCACCCCCTCGCGTTCAAAATGAGGGGGCCGTCCCGAGCACCTCATTGGGCCCCCAAACCTGGGCTGCAGTCTCTGGCCTGGTCAGCAGGAATTTTCCACATTTGCTGAGATTTGTTTGCCTTCACCATTAGTTCAATAAGCAGGGACGGACCGATGACTAAGGTAATTGGTGACTGACGGAAGCTGGGCCAGGGGGCCAGGCCGGGAGCCACGGCAGAGTCAGAAAGCCCAAGGGCCCCGAGGTCCTGAGCACCCGGCCTGCACCGGGCAGAGAGGAGGGGGCTGAGCAGGCCACCAGAGTCAGTGGCAAGGGACACAGAAAGCCACCTGGTGGGGCAGTGGAGGCCCCTCCCAGCCCCAGCCCTCAGCTGGGCCTGTGTTAATGGGGACACAGGAAGGAAACGGGGCACCGCCAGAACCTCTTGCCAATGGCCGGGGAGGGGTGGGGGTGGGGGGCCAGGTCTCAGAACTTTCTTGGGCACATCCTAAGCTGGCCCGTCCACTTAGCAGGCTCGCAGTCATTACTGCTGCTGTTGTTGTTGTTATTACTTGTGGGGGGTACTGGGGATTAGAACCAGGGGTATTCTACCACTGAGCCACACCACCAGTCCCTTTTTATTTTTATTATGTATTTATTTACTTTATTTATTTATTTTGGTAGTACTGGGGATGGAACCCAGGGGCCTTCTACCTCCGGGCTACACTCCCAGACCTATTTTATATTTTAATTGGAAACAGGATCTCTTAAGCCAGCTGAGGCTGGCTTCGAACCTGCGCGATCCTCCTGTCTCCGCCTCCCAAGCTTGGGGATTACAAGCGTGCGCCACCACACCAGGCTTACTGTATTTATTTTTATTTTATATGTTTATTACTGGAGATTGAACCCAGGGGCATTCTACCTCCAGAGCTATATTTTTAGTCCTTTCTTTTTTTTTTTCTTTTTTTTTTTTTCTTTTTTAGTGGTACTGGGGTTCCTGGAAGCCCTTCTACCTCCGGGCTACACTTCCAGACCTATTTTATATTTTTGAAACAGGGTCTCTTACACCAGCGCGGCTGGGGCTTCGAACCTGCGCGATCCTCCTGTCTCCGCCTCCCAAGCGCGGGGATTACAAGCGTGCGCCACCATGCCCGGCAATTCTTAGTCCTTTCTGTTTTCTGTTTTGCGACAGGGTCTCACTAGGTAGCTGAGAGTCTCGTTAAGTTGCTGAGGCTGTTTTCGAACCTGCAATCCTCCGGTCTAAGCCTCCCAGTTGGGATTACAGGTATACACCATCACACCTGGCTATTTCATTGTATGTATTATGTATGTATGTATGTATGCATGCATGCATGTATTTTGTGCGTATGTGTGCATATGTGTATAGTACTGGGGATAAACCTACAGGCAGTCTACCTATAACCCTTAGCCCTTTTTATTATTATTATTATTATTTTTTTGTCTTGAAACAGGGTCTCCTAGGTGGCTGAAACTCTCCAGAAATTGCTTGAACCTGTGATCCTCTTGTCTCAGACTCCCAAATTTTGGGGTTACAGGAGTGTGCCACCATTTTTTTACTGAGAATGAAACCCAGGGGCATTCTACCTCTGAGCTACACCCAGCCCTATATTTTATTATTTTGAAATAGGGTCTCACTGAGTTGCAAAAGGTGTCACTAAGTAGCTGAGGCTGTGAACCATGATCCTCCTGTCTCGGCCTCCCAAGTGCTGGGATTACAAGCGTGCGCCACCACGCCCGGCTAAGACCTTCTTTCAAAACAAAAAAATAAGAAAGACGCTGGTATAGCTAGGATGGAGAATGTTCCCGGATTCAATCCCCAGTAGCAAAACAGGTCTGTGATATACAAGCCGCATTCTCTGTATATCATTTATAAATAATTGGCATGTATTAACATATTAATAAGTGCATTATTTAAAAAATTTTAAATAGAAATCTTTAAAGGATGAACGGGGAGGAAAACCAAACAGAAAGAAGGTTCAGCTGCCTTCCGGAGCACCGCTGATTTACTTTAAGTGTGAGTGACACATTTCTAACTAAGCTCATTAAATGAGCAAATCTTCCCATGTTTGCAAATTCAACATCAGCCAGCCCTCCCTTGTTAACATTAAGATTAGTGGCTATCTCGAAATTAGTTTGAACTTGAGCTGACCCTTCTGCTCAGGTAGGGAGGGAGCTGGCCGCGTGGGCTGACCACAGGCCCCGGCGGACGGCGACGTCACCCATGCTGCCCCCTCTGCGCGGACGCCTGCCACACTCCGCACACTGGCAGCGACTAAGCGGTCAGCGCTTTGGACTTCTCCCCGGAACCCCAGGCTGGTCAGCGCCCCGCCTCTAAACCTGCGCAATCCAATAGGGAGACCTCCATCCTGGAGTGGATGCGCGAGGCTGGGAGGGCGCATCCAACTCTCTCCTCTCTTCATCTTGGTGTCCGCCGTCCTGGCCTGTGCAGACCCGGACACACCGCACACACCTCCGGCACTGGGGACCCACTCGGGTTCGCTGGCCAGGGAGCTGACGCCCCTTCCCCAGCACCCCCCAACCAGTGACTATGGGGCTCAGTAGACAGTGCCGAGGACCCTCTGCCCCGGGGATGGGTAACTTAAGACACATACTCTGTATCTCCCAGAGGTCGCCGGCGTGACTGAGCCCCCGTGGCCCCCAATAGCACACTTTATTGGCTTCCTTCTCTACTCCTTTACTGGGGTTTCAGAGGATCCCCTCCCAAATAAACTAATGGCTTAAATCTATTTCAGGGAGACCCAGCCCAAGACGCTGACATCTATGAGGTGCTCAATAAATTCTTTTTGTCTGTGTGTGTATGTGGTACCAAGGGTTGAATTCAGAGGCAGTCTACCTCTGAGCTACATCCCCAGCCCTACTTATTATTCTTTATTTAGAAACAGGGTCTCACTAAATCGTGGAGGACCTCACTAAGTAGCCGAGGCTGGCTGAGAACCTGCGATCCTGTCTCCGCCTCCCAAGTACAGGGGTTACAAACTTGTGCCGCCACGCCGGCTGAGCTCTATACATTTTTATTAAGAAAGATCTGCTAAGCAACCCCTATCGCAGCCACCCTAGGGTCCAGGAGAGGACGGTTACCTGGACCTTTCTGCAGCAGAAGAAGATTCTTCAGAAAGTGGATTGCGCTGGGCCATTCAGGATGGGCAGGGTTGGAACTGGCAGACGGGAATGGAGCTGGAATTCCCGATAGCAGTTACGGCATGAGCAAGGGCCGGGAGGCTGGGATGAGGGCACGGCGCCCGGAAGGCAATGAGGAAGCTCTAAGCCACACATCTTTTTTGTTGTTGTTTTTTTTAATGTGGGTCTAGGGATGGAACCCAGGGGCATTCGACCTCTGAGCTACACCCCCAGCCCTATTTTCTAGTCTTTATTTTGAAACAGGGTCTCACTGAGTTGCAAAGGGCCTCACTAAGTAGCTGAGGCTGTCTGGGAACCGCGATCCTCCTGGCTCAGCGTCCCAAATGTTGGGATTACAAGTGTGCGCCACCATGCTCAGCTTAAGGGACTCATCTTCAGCGTGGCCTGGTGCTGGCTTCCCCAGGTTCCAACCCCTGGAAGATAGCCGGGGTGCTGGCCATCCTGGAGAGAGGCACTAGCGGAGCCTGAAGCCCTGGCTGGCCCTTTGGAGTAAGACTTTCCCAGGACAGGCAAAGGGATTAGCTGACTTCTGGGAAAGTCCTGCCTGCACCTGGCCCCTCGCCTCCTGTCTGGAGGGGGTGGGGGGGTGCTAAGGGAAGGGCTGGGAATTCTCTGCTGTCTCTGTCTCTCTGTTGCTCATCTGGTGCAATTAAAAGCAGGCAGGGAGCCGGGCATGGGGCTGCACCCTTGTGATCCCAGCATTTGGGAGGCTGAGATAGAAGGATCCAGGTTCGCGGACAGCCTCAGCTACTTAAGTGAGACCTTTGCAACTCAGTGAGACCTTGTTTCCAAATAAAGAATAAAAAATAGGGGTAGGATGTAGGCTGGAGATAGAATACCCATGGGTTCCATTCCCCAGTACCTCAAAAATAAAAAGGCTGGGAGAAATCGGCACACTGAGAGTGGGACCATGCAACCCCTGGCCCTCCCTGGCCACTGGGGGTCCTGCCTGAGTAGCCCCCCACCCTGCTTCCAAGCTGTAGGGACAGGAGCAGCGGCAGCATCCATCCTGGGCAGCCACACTCAGCCAGAGAGGATACAGGCTTGAAGCGTACCCCACATCACTCGGAGGGAAGAGGGCTCAGAGAGGGCCAGCTGGGGGACCCGCGCCATGTGCCTCTCTGGCTCTGCCACCTGCCACTTGGGGGACCTTGGGTGAGTTTTGTTTTTTTTTAATCTGGGACTCAGCCGGGCGTGGTGGTGCACACCTGTAATCCCCGCGCTTGGGAGGCTGAGACAGGAGGATCGCACGGTTTCGAAGCCAGCCTCAGCTACTTAGTGAGGCTCTCAGCAACTTAGTGAGACCCTGTTTCCAAATAAAATATAAAAAAGGTCTGGGAGTATAGCCCGGAGGTAGAAAGCCTCTGGGTTCCGCCCCAGCACCACCAAAAAATAAATAAAAAATAAATCTGGGACTCAGTTTGCCTAGGGAAAGGACTTGGGTTCTGTCTACTGTCCTAAGTCTGAGAACCGTTTCCTATACACACAGATTCGGGCCAGAGACCCTGGGATGTCCATCCACTGGTGTCCATCTGAGCTGCTCTGGTGTCTCGGGCTGGGGCCTGGCCCTGAGCACCCTCAACTCACACGTGTGGTCCTGTCTCTGCGCCTGTAATGAACGCACAAGGCAGGCAGCCAGTACTTCAGCCCATAGGCGGGTTCCCAGAGAGCGCAGTCTGCAGGGCCTCCCGGGCTCCGTGATGCCAGGCCCACGCACTTGGGGTCAGGGGCCTCTGGTTTCTCCTTAGGAGAATGAGTCCTGGGAAAGAGAGTGGAGACTGTACGAAGCAAGAATGGATTCACAAACTGCACGTGGTGGCGCACGCTTATAATCCCAGCATTCTGAGGCGGAGACAGGAGAATCACGTTCGAGGACAGCCTCAGCTACTTAGGCCCTTTGCAACTCAGTGAGACCCCGTTTCAAAATAAAGAATTAAAAAATAGGGCAGGGGGTGTAGCTCGGAGGTAGAATGCCCCTGGGTTCCATCCCAGCACCACAAAAAAAAAAAAAAAAAAAAAAAGAATGGATTCACACAGGACAAATGACTTGAAGTTAACTTTTTCTCCATCAGTGGGGGCTCTGGGCCTGAGGGACACCTTAATATTACAATTCCAGTGAGACTAAAAGTTCGTTCAATGGCGCCTTCCATCCTGTGAGTCTGCCACTCCACGGAGGGCTGACCCTGGAAAAAATGGTGTGGTCTGTGGTGGAGAAGGTTGGAGCTCAGAAGAAGTACCCCTGGTGTGAGACCCCAGGGGCCTGGTGAAGTCCTGGCAGGGTGCTCATCCTAGGCACGGAGAC
Source organism: Muscardinus avellanarius (assembly GCF_963383645.1). Lineage (NCBI taxonomy): Eukaryota > Metazoa > Chordata > Mammalia > Rodentia > Gliridae > Muscardinus > Muscardinus avellanarius. Next base: position 3,645,351 of record NC_137794.1, on the reverse strand, counting down.
GCTCTGACTTTGCGAAGCACTGTGGGACCTGGAGGCGGCGTGGGTGGCTCTCTCTGGCCAGTTTGCCCTGGTTTAACTGAAATACAGCCTGGCCTTAGGGAATCCCTCGCTCCCTATCAGAATGTCACATTTCTCGCACCACAGCCAGAAATTCTGTAAATAAAAGCGTGTCCAAATTAGAACTATAGTAAGAGACAATTTTTCACCTATCCGATTGGCAAAACTCCAAAAAAAAAAAATTGATAACACACTTTCTTGGCCAGAGTATGGGGAAATAATCACCCTCGTGCATTACTGGTGAAAGTTTAAGTTAAAATCTCAGTGGAAAAGAAGTTGGCAACGGGGAGCATGATTGCAAGTATATGTATTTATCAAGATTACACATATATACACCCTTTGAGTTATAATCGCAGGTCCAGGAATTGATTCGACAGCTACGCCTAGTACACAGGAAATGATGTACTGCACCGTCTGCAAAAGCTAAGTAGGGAAATGACCTAATTTAAGAACTTGGTTGAATAACTATCGTGGAATACTATGCAACTGTTAAAAAGGACCAGCACATTCTCTTTGAATCATTAGAAAAAGCCCTCCAAGACAGACTAAACTTAAGAGGCAAGATAAGAGAACCAAGTGTATATAGTGCATTGCCTTACGTGAAGAAAAAGAGGAAATAAGATATATTGTTTTTTTCTTGGAAAAATAGAAATACAAAAATTCATGACTTCCTTTTAGGAGGGGGGGGGGCTCAAGGGTCCTGGAATGAACTTGCCCCGCCAAGCTCTTCATCTTTGCATAAGAGGTAAATAAGGTAATGGGCACCGTGAGGGGCAAGAGGGCACGGCCTAACCCTCACTAGAATTCCTTCTGTCCGGAGCCTCCACTCTCAGCCTCCTATTTTAGGTACTTCCTACATATCCTCAGACGTGAGGTTAGACACACTGCCTCCGACCTCATTAAAGCCCAGGGGCCTGACCAATGAGGAAAGAGCAGGGGTGGGACTTAATATGCAGATGAGGCATTGGTCCCATGAGAAGGAGCTACTCCCAGTCTGGAAGAGCTGGGATTCTGGCATTCTGGAGCTTGACGCTGTTTTCACTGCAAGCAGGCACTTTGGTCCCAGAGAGACATGGTTGCAGTGTGTGCTCTCTGTTTGAAATGGCTTGGTTGAGCCGGGCATGGTGGTGCGTGCCTGTAATCCCAGTATTTGGGAGGCCGAGACCGGAGGATCACAAGTTCAGACTCAGCAACTTAGACCCTCCAATTTAGTAAATAAAGTAGGGCTGAGGGTGTGCTCAGAGGCAGCATGCCCCTGAGTCCAATCAATCCCCAGTACCACAAAAAGAAGAAAAAAACAAGATTAAAATGTCCTGGTTGTGGGTTATTTTTTAATTTAAAATGTGAACTGGTTTTCATTTTTGAGTTGTGTATAAGCTGGAAGAGAAGGGTGTTTTACATCTTAGTTGTAGGCTTGCACACCTCTCTAGTGTGTAAAACTCACTTTAAGTTAACACTGTGGTCCGCTGAGGATTCTTTTCCCTTTAAATCAGGCCATAGGCATTATTCGTGGTTGGGGAAAATCGGATTGAGTTTTTCAAGGGTCTGTGCAGAATCCCAACATTTTCTTTTTTCTTTTTCCCCTGTGTGTGTGTGTGTGTGTGTGAGAGAGAGAGGGGGGGGGGAAGGAAGGAGAAAGAAAGAGAGAGAGAAAGAGGAAGGAAATAGAAAGAAAGAAAGAGAGAGAGAAAGAAAGAGAGAGAGAAAGAAAGAAAGAAAGAAAGAAAGAAAGAAAGAAAGAAGAAAGAAAGAAAGCAAGCAAACAAGCAGATTTAACCCTGAGGCATTCTACCTCCAAGCTACACACCTAGCCCAATATTATTTTTTATTTGGACACAGGGTCTCACGAAGTCGCAGAGGGCCTGGTGACGTTGCCGAGGCTGGCCGTGAGCCTCGATCCTCCAGTCTCAGCACTCAAGTCCTGGGACCACAGGCGTGGGCCACCACGCCCGGTGACTATTTCTTTTCGGTGCTTGGGAACTATTAGCTGAACTAGTGATCCAATGTAGGGAGGAATCTGGGTGTGAGGGGGGTCCTGCTCCTCTCTCCTTGATTTTAGTCAGCAGAGGGGGGGTGTTCTCCATAGGGGACGGTGGGGTGGGTCCCCCGGGCTTCTCAGCTTCTTCCCTCTGAGGGGCCCTATTTCCTGCCTGGGAATGGAGGTAGGAATGGCGGCAGCCCTCTGCCAATGCCAGGTGCGGTCCCCCAAGTAGACGGAATGCGTTCCTGAGATAGGGGTGCGATGGTTGGAATGTGAGGGGCACGGGCAGGGACGCCGTGCCAGCCCGAGAGCTGAGCAAATATTGACCCTCACCTGGGCAGCCTCGCCAAAGCCCTCCTCAGCACGCCTCGCAGCTCCCCTATCTCTAGCCTGCCTCGGGCCAGGGTGCCTCGGTGGGTGGGGGCCACTGATCCAGCCCCCAGGGCATGCTCCAGCCCCCTAGGGGCCCTCATCCACCTGTGGAATGAAAAGGGAACAGGGCTGGGTGGCAGGTGTGGACAGTCTTCCCTGGGAGGGGCGCCTGCAGCCCCCCCACCCCAGCTTCCCCTCAAGGCTGCCGGGTCGCCCTAGCTGTGGCCAGGGGCTGGACTCAGACAGAAACACAGCCTAAGAGCCGGGCGTGGTGGTGCACACTTGTAACCCCAGCATTTGGGAGGCTGAGACGGGAGGATTGCAGTTCAAGGACAGCCTCAGCTACTTGGTGAGACCCTGTTTCAAAATAAAGAAGAAAAAATAGAGCTAGGGGTGTAGCTTGGAGGTAGAATGTCCCTGGCTTCCATTCCCAGTACGACGAAAGAAGAAAGAAAGAAAGAAAGAAAGAAAGAAAGAAAGAAAGAAAGAAAGAAAGAAAGAAAGAAAGAATAGAAACAGCCCAAGATGCTCCAGTCCGTTAGTCCGTTCCATCCCGCACACCCTGGCCTTCCGGGGTCAGTGACCGCAGGAACTCCAAGGAGAATGGGAGGCCTGCCATTCACCCCTCGCCCTGTCTCTATAGAATCCCTGGACACCATCCCCGGGGAAGGTGCACCCTCCCGCTGGCCCCTCTCCCGGCCTGGCCCAGGCTGCTCTAAGGACAGGGCCTCACGCACCATCAAGGAAGCGCCCAGCTCCCCAGGGCCTCACAATCCTCTGGCTCCAGGAGAGGATGGAGGAGGCAAGGGAGGTCCTAGGGACCAGGCGCAAGCACTGACTCACCAGCCAGCCTGAGAACTCAGTCCTGCGACGGAGGCGGCGGCTTCAGGACACAGGGAATGCCCCCGCCGTCTCACTGGGGACCACCCTGCAACCCTCCTCAGACCTGGGATCCTGACGGACAGGCCACGGCTCCCCTCAGACATGGGGGATGGCCTGGAGACGGGACCCTGTCTCCCTCGGCCTGGGGCGGGTCTAATAATCAAATGTCATTTTCTTCATCCGACTAGAAACCAGGAGGCAATGACAGGGTTGAAATCAAGGCCAATTCCTAGTCACGACCACAAAGAGCTCACTCACTCAAGTGATCTTCATAGAAAGTAAAGCCGACACACACATTCTGGATACCAAATAAATCTTTCTTTCTTTCTTTCTTTCTTTCTTTCTTTCTTTCTTTTCTTTTCTTTTTTCCCAGTACCGGGGATGGAACCCACTGGCATTCGACCTCTGAGCTCCAACCCCAGCCCTATTTTTGATTCTTTATTTTGAAACGGTCTCACTGAGTTGCCGAGGGCCTCACTAAGTAGCTGAGGCCGGCCGTGAACCGCGATCCTCAGGTCTCAGCCTCCCGAGTGCTGGGATTATAAACGTGCACCACCACGCCCAGCCCCAAATAAATTTCACTTAGATGTTCAAACTCATATACTCTGAAAGACATATCTCGGTCTACCAGGAAAAGAGAAATAAACAGTGAAAATTTCATCTTGCCTGTTTTTAAAGTTAGATAACATATCACATAGTTCAAATATCAAGGTGATAAGCCTGGAGAATTTCCATCCCTGCTCTATCCCCGGTTCCTCTGTCATATGGAGTCACACTGGGCTTCCCAGTGTTTGTTTATGCAAATATTTATGCAAATATAAATAACATTCCTACTTTCCCCGGACAGAACTTTCTGACAGCTGGAACAGGTCCAATCAAAAGCCCAGGTTTGTTTTCAGCTTATCTAGAAATAATACAGAAAATATTGCTGTTGTTTCTGGTAAAGCAGATCAACTTTGTATAAATTATTTCAATCCAAATAAAACGTGAATTTTAAAAAGCACAGGTTTGTACCCAAGTAGTGGTGGGGACCCCTTCAACCCTCACATCACTCCCCTGGCTGGGGGGTGACGACCTCAACGCTGCCCACTGTGGAAGGAGGCGGCAGAGTTATAGTACTTATTGGTTTGGTGTCTGTCTGTCTGTCTGTCTGTCTGTCTGTCTGTCTCTCTCTCTCTCTCTCTCTCTCTCTCTCTCTCTCTCTCTCCTTCTGGTACTAGGGGGATATTCTCTGTACTACTGAGCTACACACCCAGCCCTATTTTACTTTTTCTTTCCCTAAATTGCTGAGGCTGTCCTCCAACCGGTGACCCTCCTGTCTCAGCCTCCCAAGTACCAGGATTGCAGGCACACGCCAGGCGTCAACTGAACTCAGTCTTTTTCTCTGCCTTCGAAGGTGGCCGAGCCGCTCTGTGGGCGGGTGGATCAGAAGAGAAGGGCTCTGGAGTGGAGGGGCGGGCTGTGCGGCGGGGACGGGCAGAAGTGGGCTGAGGCATCGCGATGCAGGGGTAAGTGGCACTTCTGAGTCCTGTGCGTCCTGACCCTCTCCCCGTGAGGCGTCCTGGTGCTGGGACAAGAGCCATGCTCCTGGCTCCCGGGCAGCTTGGGCTGCAGCCTCAGAGGCCAGGCTGACAGCCCTATCTCAGGTACAAAGCGTTATCTCCGTTCCTCTCCACTGGGAGCCCAAGTCTCCCGGAGGGCCCGCTGCTTCGTTAATATTTACTGCAGCCGGAGACAGCAGGCACACTCGGTTTCAACTGCCTCCCCACACGGAAGCGCAGACGCAGCAGATCTCGGCTGCTCCCATGGCTGGCAGGCACTGAGGGTGCCGACCGCAGGCACCAAGGCCCTGAGCACCCACAGGCACAGGGAAGAACGAGGAGGAAGACAACAGCCAAGACCCCACCGGACACCGGTGGCCGCCGAGCCCTCGGGACAAGGCTGGCCCAGAGCGAGCTGGGCTGTGGCTGTAGGGTGCACGCCGGTTGGGAGCACCTCACGGAACGTTAGCACAGATTATCTCGACAAGTCCTCCTATCCGGCCACCTGGTGAAGTGGCGGTTATTCCGCACACAGTCGGTGAAATAGATGTATCAAATGTTATTAATGCTAAGATCGTTTAGCTATTTTACATAACTTTTGCTGGTTGAGCCCAGAGCCTCGTGCATGCTAAGCCCTCTCCCCAGCCCTATGTTTTGCTTTTTTTTTTTTCCAGTCCTGAGGATGGAACCTGGAGACATCCTACCTCCAAGCTACTAAGGGCCTCACTAAGTAGCTGCGACTGGCTGTGAACCACGATCCTCCTGTCTCAGCCTCCTAAACGCTAGGATTGCAAGTGTGCAGCACCACGCCCGGCTGTTCCACCATTTTAGATGGCAAACCACACTGGCGCCTCCTCCCCAGGAGACCCCTGACCCTAAGACATCAGCCAGGTCAATTCTTTCCCAAGCCCAACATCCCGACTCCATCTGGTCCTCAGGAAGCCTCCTTCCCAGTTCTGCACCAATGGCGTGCTCCCTGCGCAGTCTCTGCTGGGCCTCTCCCTCCTCCTCAGCTGAACCCGCTCCCGCAGGCACCGCTCGCTCGCTGCTGAGCCCAGCAGATCAGCCACCTCCCTGGCTCTGGATACGACACGGCCATTAACCCCGCCTATAATTACCTCGTTCTCCAGATTGCCACACATCACCGCTGACACGCAGAGAGGTCAGCAAGTCTCCAAGGCGTTGGCCTGAGGCACCTCTGCCGCCTTGGCATCCAGGCCCCCAGTGTGGGGCCTGGAGGAGGTCATCTTGTCTCCTCACGGCCACCGCAGCCTCCGCCATTCTCCTGGGCCCTAATCCTCTCACTGGAAGCCCACTTCCTCCCCACGGGGTCAGCATGACACCGAGGTCCTCATCTGCATCATTAGCTCCGCGGCTCTGGGTCCGGACTCCGCATGGGAGCCGAGCCTCGGCCCCTCCACGTGGCCTCGCGCGCCACTGGCCACATCGAGCAGCTCCTCTTACCCAACCAACCGTTCTAGCCTGGATTCCAAGTCGCCACATCCTCACCTCCGGCCACTCCTTTCCAGCCCCCTGGCGGTTCTTTCTCTCTAACATCGGAATGCCCCACAGCTCCTCCACGACCCCGTCTCCTCCCTGTCTTCCGTCACTCCCTTGGTGAAATGCCATTAAGCACAAATATAGGAAGGAGGCCCTCTCAGGCATCCCAGATGAAGGCAGAAATGGGCGAATTCTGCGGCACCTGGCCCTACCTGCCAAAGCTCACCCGCACCTACCCTTTGGCTCAACAGGTCTATCTCTGAATATTTGTTCTATAGAAACACACATCACATGTTGGCAAACACGCAGGAGGTGACGTGCACGTGGTTGTTCTTTCTGGGAACCTTGATAAAGGCTGGAGACTGTTAGAAGTCTGACTAGCTGAGGGGACACCTCTGGCACCACGCTCCACAGACGGCAACGGTGTGGCAGCTGCGCGAGCCCGGCTATGTCAGAATCCTCAGATAGACTGGAGAAGAAAGTTAGATGTACCATATGTGGCGGTTTGCCTTTTTAAAAGCACAGGTAGAGTGCTGGACGTGGTGGCGCACGCTTGTAATCCCAGCACTCGGAGGCTGAGACGGGAGGATCTGAGTTCGGGGACAGATTCAGCTACTACTTAGTGAGGCCACTCAATGAGACCCTGTTTCAAAATAAAGAATAAAAAGTAGGGCTGGGGGTGTAGGTAGAATGCCCCTGGGTTCCATCCCCAGTAACACACACACACACACACACACACAAAGCATAGGTAGGTAGGTGGATGCAAGAGAAAAAATATTCACGAGGAATGAGAACTCGAGGCCAGGCATGGTGGCACACGCCTGAAATCCCAGTCCTTGGGAAGCTGAGACAGGTGGATCGCAGGTTCGAGGCCAGCCTCAGCAACTTAGAACTTGTTTCAAGATAGAAACTTGAAAGAGCGCCGGAGGTGTGGAATGGAGGAAGAACGCCTCTGGGTTCAGTCCCCAGTACAAAAAGGAAGGGGAGGAAGGAAAGAGGGAGAGAGAGAAAGAGTGAGAGATAGAGACTGACTCCAGTTTTCATTTTCGGAGATGAGCTAGAGGGGCCTCTGCGTCTTTCGCTGTCTTGTTAGTGGGCTCCCGTGGGCATTTCTTACCCGTTTCTCCACTCCTCTTTAGCTTGCCTGACACCCTAGTCATGGCCACTTCATGCCAGCTCCCGGGCCCCTTCCACTGGCCATTTCTGTGGCCACCCACAGGCTCCTGCCCGGGTGGCCCCCGGCTGCACGGCTGCCTGTTCTAACCACCTCCTCTTCTTGGACATCTGTGCCATATCTTCCGGTTTTATCAGCCCTGGTGTCCTGAGTTTGCTTTGAGGACACCACATGGACCTGGCGGCCTCACTCACCCCAGGCACAACTGGGGCTCCTCTGGGCTCCCCTGGCCTCTCTTTCCTCTACTGCTGTGGCCCTGCGCTCTGGGTCGTGGGGCAGCAAGGAGCCCCTCTTTCTGTGCCCGCTAGCATGTTGGCCAGCAGGCCCAGCCGCAGCCTCTTCCAAGCTGCCCTGAGGTCAGCTGCTCTGATCGCAGCAAGCCGAGCCACGCTTGGGTTGGGAGCTCTCACGAATCTCGGCCCCTGCTTCTCTCCCAGGTACCATCTTTGCAGGCCTGCAGCCAGATCCTGTCATCTTCCCTTTTCTGCCCCAGCCTCCTGGCAGAGAGCTCCCCACCACACGTGGACTTCCTCGGCACCACCCTCTTTCCCCAGGCTGGGACACAGAATACCCTGGGTGCAATTGCACAGCCCAATGTACATCTTTTTTCGATCTTCCCAGCTTTCTTGAGACACCCGTCCCTCCCAGAGATCTGTGCCATGGAATTCTGCCTGTCCTGTCACCCAAACATTGGCAGCCTGACCTTGGGAAGTGACACCTGGCCCTCAGCCGCGTGTGGAGGGCTCGTTGCTCCGGCCTGCACCTCGTGAGGCCTCTCCGCCTTCTCTGCATCCGCAGTGAGCGATGTCTGAAAGACACCCCTGGCTGAGCCCTCCACGGCTGGAAGCCGGGAAGACCCTAGGGGGTCAGCCCAAGGATCCACAGCATAGCTGCCCGAGCCCATCGCAGGCCGGGTCGTCCGCCTCTCCAAGACTCTCTTTCGTCCACAGATATTATGCTTGCTCTGGACACACATTCTCGGGGTCATTTTGGGTCTTTCTGTTTTTCTCCTGATGTCCACCCACCTGGGATGACCTTCCTAGACCTCACGCGGGGTCACTCTGAAGCCTTCCCTGACGCCCAAGTCTCTCTTAGGTCTCATGGCTCATGGCAGATGCTTCTCATTCTACCCAACGGCCATTCTGTCCCACCCACCCCTCCCCCTTGCCTCCTGAGCTCCTACCTTGTGGGCCAAAGGGAACTTCAAGATTCCTCGAGGTCCCTGCACATCCTGTTTTCACCTGCTGGTCCTCTGACTCCAGCCTCCCTCTCTGTCTGGTATGACACACGCGAGGTAGTTTTCTGAGGGGCTTCTGGGAAGTAGTGTGTGTGTGTCCACGCATGTGTGTGTTTAGTAGGGATTGAATCCAGGAATGTCCTACCCTCCAGCTATACCCCCAGCCTATTTTACATTTTTACCAAAAAAAGAAAAAAGCCAGGTATAGTAGCGCACACTTGTAATCTCAGCATTCGGGGGGCTGGGACTGGAGGACCATGGTTCATGGACAACCTCAGCTACTTAGTGAGGCCCTTCCTAACTCAGGGAGACCCTGTTTCACAAATGAAAAGATTAAGCCGGCCGTGGTGTCACACGCTTGTAATCTCAGCATTCAGGAGGCTGAGATGGGAGGATCGTGGCTCACGGGCAGCCTCAGCTACTACTTAGTGAGGCCCTTTGCAACTCAGTGAGACCCTGTTTCCAAATAAAGAATAAAAAATCGGGATGGGGGTATAGCTTGGAGGTAGAATACCCCTGTGTTCTATCCCCAGTACTGCAAAAATAAATAAATAAATAAATAAATAAATAAATAAGATAATTAATTAAATATAGGGCTGTGGGTATAGCTCAGAGGTACAATGCCCCTGGGTTCCATCACCAGTACCACAAAAACTTAATAAATAAAATAAAAAAGTAAAAAGAGACTCTCACTAGGTTGCTGAGGGCCTCACTACCTTGCTGAGGCTGTCCTCGAACCTATGCTCTTCCTGTCTCAGCCTTCCGAGAACGGGAACTAAAGGTGTGCACCACTGCTCCCAGCTTCTCCTTGGCCTTCCTCTTTTCTGTCTTCAATAAAACCACGGGAGGCACTGCAGCACCCATCTTGAGAAGGTGGGGCGACGGGCTCAGAGAGGAGAAAGTGCTGAGGAGGAGCGGAAGGGAAGGCCTGGCTTGGGGGAACATGAGAGATGTTATCCTCTCCCAAAATCTGAGCCTCCAGACTTCCTGCCGCGCGCACGATGGCTGTCTCCATACTCAGGCTCCCGCCTGAGGGGCAGGTCCTCTGAGCTGCCTGGGAGCCGCCTCCAGGCTGGGCCACGCGCTCGCGGGGACTGGAAGGGCCTCTTGGTCCTCCTCCCCAGAACCCAACGCAACGCTTAGCCATGGCGATTCCAGAGGACCAGAGCGACAGCTTCCCTTCCCGGGCCTTGACAGTAAGGGGACCGGGTCCCTTTTAGCCCAGTGCACCACCCCTGCCGCTCTGCCCACCCGTCCCTCCTTCCTTGGCCCGCTTTCCTGCCCACTGAGACAGGAAGTTTTCCCAACGCTAGGTAGCAGGCAATCAGGCGCTCTGCCCGTCGAGCCGGCGTGCCACCCCTGCCGCCAGATGCTAACGCACCCTGAGGTCACTGCTCAGCCACATCTGGATCTAGATTTCTACCGCTCCAGGGACTCTCAACTTCACTGTCTTTAAGAATACAAGTTCCAGCTGGGCGTGGTGGCTCACGCTTGTAATCCTGGCATTTGGGAGGCTGAGGCAGGAGGATCGCAGTTCATGGCCAGCCTCAGCTACTTAGTGTGGCCCTTTGCAACTCAGTGAGACCCTGTTTTAAAATAAAGAATAAAAAATAGGGTTGGGGGTGAAGCTCGGAGGTAGAATGCCCCTGGGTTGAATCCTCAGTAACACACACACACACACACACACACACACACACACACACACGAATAGAAGTTCCTAGAAGGTAAAAATTTAGCCTTTGGGCCACAACAAGTACAGACTCCCAGTTTACCAAGAGGGCATCTGGGCCAGCCGCCCACCTGTCCGCCAACTACCTTGCTAGGGCTGGACTTGAGAAAATGTCAAGGTCCAGAATGAATGGCCACCCGGTTCCCTACTCTTGCTTATTAAAGAATAGATCTAAGTCGGGCATGGTGACACACACATGTAATCCCTATACTTGGGAAGGTAAGACAAGAGGATCACAGGTTCGAGGACAGCCTCAGCAAGTAGTGAGACTCTTCTCTTCAACCTAACAAAACCCTGTTTCAAAATAAGAAATAAAATCAGGTTGGGGGTACAGCTTGAAGGAAGAATGCCTCTGGGTTCAATCCCCAGTACCACACACACACACATAAAAAAAAAAATCTTTTTTTTTTTTTTGTGGTACTGGGGATGGAACCCAAGGGCATTGTTCCTCCAAGCTACACACCACCCCTATTTTTTTAGTCTTTCTATTTTTTTTATTAAGGTGAAAGCACACACAGTCCCCCACTACCACAAATTATGCAGTCGAGTTTCCCACATTTGGGGACATCGCAGGGGTCAGCACATCCGGAGTGTCATGGATAAGCCTCAGCCTGGGAAAACCACCTTCGTGATCATGGCATCTCCCCTGCCAGGGAAGTATAGTCTTTGTAGTTTTTGAAACAGGGTCTCCGTGAGTTGCAGAGGGCCTCACTAAGTAGCTGAGGCTGTCTGTGAACTGTGATCCTCCAGTCTCCACCTCCTGAATGCTGAGATTACAGTGTACGCCACCAGGCCCGGCTTCCGCTTCCGGTAGCATTTCTCATTGACTACTGAGCCGGACGTGTGTACTTTGCAGTGCATGAAGGCCCACAGCTGTCACCCAGAGCCGCTCTCCGCCTTGCCCACGCCATCATCTGGTAACTGCATTTGCCCAGAACTCTGGGGACAACCCTTCGATGCCCCTTGAGGCCCACAGACCGAGGCCTCCTTGGGGCCACCCACACGCTCGCCAGTGTGGCCCCCACTCCCTCATCGAGTGTGTCCCAAGAGCCATCGCATCTGTCCCCGGCACCTTTGTCAAAAAAAAACTGAGTTAGGCAGAAAAGAGACAGACCCTAAGGCGTGGTGCTGCAGGCGGGGTGGGAGGTTTCCGCGGATTGCTTCTTAGAGCCCCAAAGATCTTGTCCACTGTAAATAAACCAAAACCAGAGCCCAAAGAAGCCGATGTCATACATTGGTTTAAGCAAGGGGAACAGTTAAGACTCAGGAGGGCCTGTGCGCGGGGCACTCTCAGCCATGTCTCAGAAGGCCGGCGGGAGTCGCGCACCCTCGGACGCCAACTAAAATAAAATATTTAAGCCGGGTACAGTGGTGCACGCCTGTAATCCCAGGCTGAGACAGAAGGATTGCAGGTTCGAGACCAGTTCTCAGCAATTTAACAAGACTCTCAGCAACCTAGTGATACCCTGTCTCAAAACAAAAAGTAAATAATTAAAATTAAGTTAAATTAAAGGGCTGGGTGGGTGTGTGGCTCAGAGAAAGAATGCCCCGGGTTCAATCCCTAGTACCATAAAAGGGGGGCCGGGGTGGAGCTCAGAGGTAAAATGGCCCTGGGTTCCATCTTCAGTACCTTTATGGCCTTTATGACTTTTCCCCATTTTCTGGTGTCAGCTGGGGCCTTGCACGTATCAGCTAGGCAAGCACTCCACCACTGAGCCGCACCCTGCCCTTACGTTCCCATTTCTAACCAGATGACTGGACGCCTTGGTGCCACTGACGAGGCGGAAGCGGCGTCCTGCGGCAAAGGTGTGCTCACTCTGAGCCCGTTTCCTTGAGGATCACCTTGGGTCCCGGCTGGGAGGGCCGTGAAGATTCGGGGGCCATGGAGGGGCCAGCGCAGTGCCCAGACTGGTAACTACTCAGTTCTCCATTTCCACAAATGATACCACCATCCACCCATGGAGCCAGCCCGACTCTCACGGCCACCCGCAGCACCTCCGTCCCTCTCCTCCCACTCCTTGCAGCCTATCACTGAAACCCCGCCAAGTCCACTGCCCCAAATTCTCCTGCCTCTGCCCTCGGAGCTCCATTCCCAGGCGACCTCCCTCCCCGGAAGTCCTGGTCTGGTCAAGTGCCTCCTTTACTTAAAACTCAATCACTTTTGAAACTCCCTCACGTGACTGAAAAAGCCCTAAACACACGCACATCACTCCAGCCGCAGCAGTCACCTGTCAGGATGCACTCTGCCCCATCCTGCCTCAGGACCTTTGTACACGCTGTTCCTGCTGCTCAGAACACAGTCCTCGCCCAGTTGTGACCCGACTAATCCCCATTCGTCCTCTGAGCCTCTCTACTGCAATGTCCTTTTCTCAGGGATGCTTTCCCTTTCACTTATGCATGCATACACACACATGTATGTATAGAACCACACATATATATACAGGCATATACATACATGTGTATATATGGATATATATAGTGTGTGTGTGTAGACATTCAGTGCCCAGTGCTAGGCATTGTTCTGTGGGCACTGAGAATTCAAATGTGAGTAACAGAGACGTAGTCCCTCTCCTCACAAAGATTACTCCCTATAGGCTGGGGGTGTGGTTCACTGCTAAAAATTTGTGTGGCATGCACAAGGCCCTGGGTTCAATTCCCAGGACACCTACACACACACACAGCTTATATCTTGTGGGGAAGAATGATAGTAAATGGTAAATAAGTGCTGTATTCAGATGGTGGTAATAAAACCTCTGATCAAAATGACTCACTTGGTCATTAGAAAAATAAATTATTATTAAAAATAAATGATCATGGCGGGGCGTGGTGGCGCACGCTTGTCATCCCGATACTTGGGAGGCGGAGACAGGAAGACTGCGCAGGTTGGAAGCCAGCCGCACTGGCTTAAGAGACCCTGTTTCCAAAAATAAAATAGGTCTGGGAGTGTAGCCCGGAGGTAGAAGGGCTTCCAGGAACCCCAGTACCACCAAAAACAATTATCATTACTATATATAGTACATTATAAATTATTTTGTTATAAATTATTATATTAATAATTATTATTAAAATAAAATATTATTACTCTCTCTCTCTGTGTATATGTGTGTGTATATATATATATCTGGGGATGGAACCCAGGGGCATTCTACCTCCGAGGTACACCTCCAGTCCGATTTTTTATTCTTTATTTTGAAACAGGGTCTCACTGAGTTGCAGAGGGCCTCACTAAGCAGCTGAGGCTGTCCGAGAACCGCGATCCTCCTGTCTCAGCCTCCTGAATGCTGGGATTACAAGCGTGCGCCACCACGCCTGGCCTAAGTTTATATTTTTAATTGTTAAAAAAATAGGTTTCAACAGTATATCAAAGGCATGCATTTATACTAGTGACTATTGAAATATGGTCCTAGAATTTTTTTGTTTGTGTAATTCTTGAAAACATGACTTGACATGTTCTCCTTATTAAAAATAAAGTAGAAGCCGGGTGTGATGGCGCACACTTGTAATCCCAGCACTTGGGAGGCTGAGACAGGAGGATCATGGTTCACAGGCAACCTCAGCTACCTAGTGAGGCCCTTTGCAACTCAGTGAGACCCTGCTTCAAAATAAAGAATAAAAATAGGGCTGGGGTGTACCTCAGAGATAGAATGCCCTGGGTTCCATCCCCAGAACTGACCGCAAAAAATAAAAATAAATTAAAAAATAAAGTAGAATACAGTTCCACTGCTTACAGATGAACACACTCCTCAAAACTGACATGGTGAGCTGGCCCTAGGTTCACATATGTACACAGAGATATACCAGACAGGAAACAGCTCTGTCTCTCTGTCTCTGTCTGTCTGTCTGTCTGTCTGTCTCTCTCCCTCTCTCTCTCTCTCTCTCTCCCTCTCTCTCTCACACACACACACATACACACACACTATGACAAGCAGCCAGGGTGGCAGCGACCCCCCACATCCCACCCCATGCACTGTCCCCCGCCTTCTAGGACCTGCCCCTGCCTGCTAGAGGTGGGTGCCGTTGCTGAAGGCGGCCGGCCTCCCCACTCCCAGGGCATCACCATCTCGCCCATCCGCAGCAGCTGGGGTGGCAACCACGGCCCTAAGTTCTGCCCCCACTTCGAACAGTTACCCAGCAACCTGAGCCCTGGCAGAGGCTGAGCTTAAATTAAAATAGAGAGGTGAAGCACATTGTAATTTTGTGGTCATCCTCTACTCTGACCTCTGCTCGCCCCCCAGGCCCCAAGCCCCATATCCCAGCCCGCTCACCCCACTCTCCCGCCAGCCCCGGCCCTCACCCCGCAGATGCAGGCCCCTCACATCCGACACGGATGGACTCATCGGAAAGCCACGAGAGCGCACACGCATCCTCCCCGCGCGGCACTTAATCCCATCTTCACATTCAACCCAAACCACACTCCTCCGGCACGGCCCTGCCACACGCTCCCACACAAGCCCATCCCTCGGTGCGCATTGGTGCAGGTCAGCCGCCAGCTTCTGGGAAGCTGGGAACAGCTGGGGCGTGAACCCTGGTTCCCAGCCCCCTCCACACCCACACGGTGTGGCCACGCTCCGCCCTCTCTCCCCACCACTCCCCGAAGGCATGACTCACTCTGCCTACACCGGGGCCAGCCATGCCGGCCAGAGCTGCACCCGCCCGGGCCCACGCCTCCCACAGTCCATTGCCACCTGACGCCACCTGCCACACTGACCGAGAGCATCTGAGAGAAGGCCAAAGTCTTGAAGGACAAGGTCCCTCCGGAGCGGGGCGGGGCAAGTCATAGGACCTGAGGTGATGTCAGAAGTCTCGGGACATCAGGAACGGGGCAGGGGGCAGAGCCCTGGGCAGAGGCCACAGCTGACCGCCTGGTGGTGCCGGCCCGGTGCCCCCAGGCACGCTGGCCCTGGCAGCAGTAGCCAGTGGCTGGAGGGCAGTGGGACAGGCCACAGAGGTGTCCGCCATTGCCGCTGGACACAAGGAGAGAGAAGGATATTCATCAGCCCTTGCTCTAGGGCTGGGCCGCTGGCCACCTGTGCAGTAGCCACGATATCAACAAGCCAGTCGAGAGTCCCATCAGAGTCTCCAGACGAAGGCAAGGCCGACACCCTTCCACAATGCCCAGGCATCTTCTCTTGTCTCTGACCCACTGGTACCAAGAGAGAGCCAGGCAGTTGGCCAGCTGTAAGAGACCAGACACGGAGGGCAGCCATCTCTCAGTGGGAGCCACACAGCACCGAGGTCCTGTGATCCCGACTTGGGGCAGCGGGATCCAAAGGACAGAAAAATGAGACGGAGCCCCCCACCCTCGTGACCCGCCACGTCCACTTGAGCCCATACCTGAAGAGATGACTGTTCACATGGGCAAGGTGTGGCCCGATCCGAGGTCAAGATGTGCACCACCATCTGCCCAGTGGCTATCGCAGCCCCAAACCACGCTCCCTCTGTGAATGGCCGAGCCCAGCGGTGTCCTTTCCCGACTATACGGCGGGATGCCAGAGAAGCAGGCATTGGTGGCAGAGCCCACAGAGGAGAATCACAGGGTAGAGGGAGAAGGGACCACCTGCTTTGATGAAGACAACCAAATTCAAGGAACACGTCCTGACAGCACGACTCTACTGCCAGGGCCACAGAGATGCAGGAATGGATCCTCTGCCCCCAAGGAGCTGGCACAAGAATGAAGTGCGAAGTCATGCCCAGCACCTACAGCGTTTAGCAGTGGCTGCGCCGTCGGCAGCACCTTACCAGTCATGTACTATCAGTCCCCTTCAAAGACGCAGCGCCTGAGGCTGCACAGCTGGCGCTCCAGCCCTCTTGTCCCCACCCCTGCTGGCCGGCCAGCGGCAGGCCCTGGCATGCCATCCTGCACAGCCCTGGGAGCCCCGAGACCTGAGGGGGCCAGACTGTGCTGGAGCTGGGGCACAGCTGTCAGCCTGGGAGCACTCCTGGCGCTGGGAGCACTCTGGCAGGTGACACAATCCAGTTGAACAGATGGCACCTAAGAGGAGACAGGTCTAGAGGCGTCAGAGGCACGAAACACTGGAACCCCGGGTGAAGGAGCCACACCGACAGCATCCAGAACAGGCCATCCGGTTACATGGTGCATGTCTGTAACCCCAGGACTTGGGAGGTTGAGACAGGAGGATCGCGGTTCGCGGACAGCCTCAGCTACTTAGTGAGGCCCTCTGCCATTCAGTGAGACCCTGTTTCAAAATAAAGAATAAAAAACAGGGCTGGGGGTGTCGCTTAGAGGTAAAATGCCCCCTGGGCTCCATCCCCAATACCAGTGGACACACACACACACACACACACAGATGAATGAGCGAACAAAAGGTGGCCTGTCCGTACGATGGAATGCGGCTCGGCCTTAAAGAGCAAGAAACTTCTGACACGGGCCACGCAATACAGATGTACCCTGAAGACAGTACGCTAAGGGAAATCAGCCCATCGCAAAACTTAAATGAAGCGGCTTCGTTGTGATCACGGGCGGGAAGCAGTCCGGCGGCTGCCAGAGCCGGGAGGGACGGGCCGTTCGTTTCATGGGCTCGGAGTTTCAGTTCTGCGAGATGAGGGGTCAGGAGTTGGACCGCGGCAGTGCAGTGGTTAATGTTGCTGGCGCTGTGCACACTCAAAGGTGGCTAAGATGGCAAATTTTGTTGTGTGTTTTTTCTGCAATAAAAAGGCTTTTAAGAAACGACAGGCAAAGTGTAACTCCAAAGCCAGCCAGCCTCCGAGGAGACAGCTTCCTGGGGCAGGGCCAGTACCGAGGTGATGGAGCCGGCAGCGCCGGCCACCAAGCCGGCTGCGGCTGCGGCTGCCCTGCTGGGGAGCTCAGCTTCCTCGTCCGTCCAGGGAATCCAGTAAGCCTGCTCTGACAAACCCATAAGAATCGGCGTCTCCAAAGCGGGAGAAGGCAGAGCCCTGAGTGTCATCGTGAGACAGGTGGCACTGTTACAAAGCCACAGACAGGAGCCAGCTGGAGGTCCTCAGATGGGAGCACCTGAGTCCAGACAGAAGCGTCGAGCATTCAGGAAACCCTTGAATGTGAAGCAGAAGCAGCAAGGGGTGAGAGCCCGAGGTACGGCAGCTTTCCTGTGGGGGTCACCTCGTCACCCCTCTGCCTCCTCAGGCCTGACAGAGCCATCTCCTACCCCAGGATCCCCCAGGCTGCGGCCCCAGGCAGCCAACGGCCCAGGCTGGTCCAGCTCGGCCACTAGATTCTGACTGGGAGGAGGAGGAGGGATGAGGGATGGACAGGGGAAACTGAAAGCTTTCTGGAGGACCAGCTGAGCCAGTCCGGTGGGGACACGGCCCATCACTCGGTGGCCAAAAGCACAGGGCTTTGGCACACGCCCGCAGCAGGGCCGAGTCCCCTCCGCTCTTGCTCTGAGCTCCCAGTTGTTACGTAAGCTTTCTGAGCTTCCATTGCACTCTGGTAAAAACGAGGATAAAATGTGTACCCTTCTCGCGGGACTGCTGAAAGGATTACGCACGGGTCTACAGGTGGTGCCCAGGGCCCAACCGAGGGGTCTTGTCATCTTTAGTAACTGTCACCCTGAGGCTGGAAGGAGGACACCAGTGGAGGACAGAAGAAAGATTGGGTCTGGTGTCGAGTCGGCGACTGGGCACGCGGTACCGTACGTATCTGGAGGACGTATGGGGGGGGGGGGTGTTGGTACTGAGAGTGCCCAGAGGCCCGCTCCAGCCAGAGCCTGGCCCAAGGCTACCCCGCCAGGAATACGTCTAGCCAGGAGAGCCCCCCCCCCCAGTGGGGATCCTAAGCCTGGCATGACTTTTCTTCTCCCTAATTGCTCCCCTGTCAGAGCAGGGGGCAGTGCCCTAGACTTTACCCTCCCTCTTGGGCTCACAAGCTCCCTGGGCCACTTGCCATTAAAGACACAGCTTTCTCCTCATGGCCCGAGGCCAGCCAGGAGAGCTCCAGAGAGAGGCAGCCCCTGCCAGGACCGTTCAAAGGAAGCCTCCATCCTCCTTGCAGGGCCGGGCCACCCCTCTGTCACCTCCTCGCACCCACTCACCCCCCCCCATCTTCACACACACCGACATCTGGTCTTTTGGTAATGATTAACCCTGGGAAAGGCACTGGCCCTTTAAGGCTGCCCTGGGAAGAAATGACACAATCACCCCACTGGACTTTGCGCCCGAGGCTGGCAGGGCAAACAAGGCCTGGGAGCTGGGTGAGAGGTCCCGCCCAGACGGCACCTCGAGGCTCTGTGCTTCCTGCCTGCGATGGGCAGAGCTGCGGTGCCCGGAGGGCCCGGGAGCATGCCCTCCTCTCTGCCCGACTGCCAGGCTATGCACAGCCACCTCCTCTTGACAAGTGGGACATCCTCCATCCACCATCTGTCACTGTGTGGGATGGGATGTGCCCAGCATCCAGCCCACAGCCCAAAGTGCTGACCCAGCAGAGAGGCACTGGCTAGCCGAGGCAGCGGGCAGTAGTGGGCTCCGCCGGGGAGAGCACGGAGTTGGGGGTCACCAGCCAGGGCTCAGCGCTCAGCACGGGTCTGCCTTGCTGCTCACAGCCATCAGGACGCAGTGATGGAACAGGTGGCAATGCAGGCTGCCCTCTCCTTCCTCCCGGTGAGCGGAGGCGGACACAGGCTTAGCTTTGGCGGCCCAAAGCGAGCCCTGGCTCTCTCACACAGCATATAAGATGGCTGCATGAGGAGCTATTAGGGGGCCTCAGGTAGCACCATCTCTAGGAGGCTTTGGACCTTGGGCTCTGGTGCTAGGGAAATGCCCTGATAAGTATCTGCCTCCTGGAAGGGTCGGCCCCCTACCTGATGCCAGGAACTGTATCTCCTATGGCCCAGAGCCAGAGGAGCACAGGGCCTGGCCCGACGGCAAGCGGCAAATGGCTTTTAAATGGATAAGTAAATGGGCCCACCGTGTTCAACTGTCAGCGTGGACACAGAAGGGAGCCCCAGGTCTGAGGCATGACCTACGGGGCCAGCCAAGGATGGGCCCAAGCTTTTTCCCCAAGAAATGGTGACCTTGAGAAATGACCTGCCCCTCCTGGCTTCCTTTGGCCCTGGTCCTGTAGGCTAGCGAGATGGCCAGCGTCCACGCGAGGACCTACTAGGTGCAGAGCGCTGGGGCGGGTATCAGAGGGCCACGGGGGAGAATTAGGAGACACCGTCTCTGCCTTTGGTTATGGCTGGCCATGCCCTTCTGAAATCATCTGAGAACCAAAGGAGTGACCAAAGGTGGGAGGGATGAGAGGGTCCAGAGAAAGGGCAGAAATGATCTCAGGAGGCTTCCCACGGGAAGTGGGCTCTGGTCTACAGACCCAGGATGCTGTCCCAGCCAGCCGGCCGGCCATAAAAACAGACATTAGTGGGAGGTCAGGGGAACACACGATGAATGAGCACGGCACAGCCTGCCCGGGTAGCTGGTGTCCAAACTCAGGGAGCCACAGAGATGAGACCTGGTAGAGTCTTCATGCCAGAAACCCAAGGAAGGAAGGCCATCTTGGGATGGTCTTCTTGGAAGAATTCCTCTCCAAAATCTGCCCCGAGCTCCAGGTGCTGATGGCGCAGGCAGGGAGGCTTGTTAGAAGGCGGTGGGGTAGGAACGGGGCTGACAACCCGGCCGACCTGCCTTCCTAAGGAAGCAGGAGATGCAGGTACCGAGAGCCAGAGCCAGAGAACCTCCATCAGGCAGCAGGTATCTGGCTGGTAGTTAATAGCGACCTGTTGTTTTTCCAGGTTCTCGGTGACCTCACCTTTGACCAACAATTTCCTGGCACGGGCTCAGTCTGCCAAGGGGGGTAGAGGGGGGAGGAAGAGGAGGATAAACAGCAAGAAGGGCCAAAGGTAGCCCTGGAAGGCAAGGGGCACATTCCAAAAAGTCTCCCCAGCCCGAGACCTGCAGCACAGACCAAAGTCCAATAGGGACCCACACCTGCATTCCAGCCACCGAAAATGCTGTGAATACTCCATTCCCCCCTCCATTGCCCCCAGAAAGGATTCTCCGGCTGCCTGTGAATGCCTCTCTTTCCCGCTCCGCAGCCCAGACCCCAGCTCCCCTGGTGCAGAAGGCCCAGGTCGGCTGGAAGTCGTCGCTGAGTTCTACCTGGGCACCAGGCCTCCTCCCGCCCCTCCCCCTCTTCTCCAGTCCCTCCCACCACAGCCTCGGCCCAGACTGTCCCTAGGAGAACCCAGGCCTTGCTGGGCGCCAGCCCGCGGCACTACAAGGAGAAGCCCTGACATTCCTCAGCCTCAGCCAGTTCCCGGCCTCCAGCGTGACCTTGAGGGAGTCGCCGCACCTCGGCGTTGCCGTCTGTGAAACGGAGGTGCACGCAAGGAACATCTTCGCGGGGCTTTGAAAAGGAGAGCCTGTGTGTGAAATAAAATTAGGCACCATTATTCTAAACGCTGGCCACGGTTTTGGAGGCTCTAATTTTGCTGATGAGGAAACAAAGACTCAGAAAAGACCTAAGATGGTGGGGAACTGGGTACCTCTCCCTTCCTCTTCCTCCTCCTCCTCCTCCTTCTCTTCCTCTTATCACTCATCTTCTTAGCCTGTTTCTACACCTGGATTCCTAAACTCTGGGGGGCACCGATCCCCTAGGGAATCTGATGAAAACTACAGACTCCTGGCCCCCAAAGTCCTTCCCTTGTACACCCCAAATACCACGCAGGCTACTTCAGCGAATACATGCGCCCCAGGCTGAGGACCCTGGTGCTGTGGCAAGTAGAAAAGAAAGTCTTCATAGCACAGTCCCTATCTGGGATAGGGCACAGGGCCCTATCCCAGGGAAGCAGGAAAATACAAGGAGTGAGGCCTGAATTTCAGAGAGCACCAGAGGAATCCCCAAGCCCAGTCCCCAAAATCCAGGGAGGAAAGTCCCATGTAACCCCCTGGCCCAGACTCTTCATTAAAGTCCCTTTCCCCACCCATCCTCCCCAGTCCATCTGACACTCCTGCCCACAGTTTTTTCCTGAACTGGTGAATTCCATCCTGGCCTTTGAAAGTCAAACAGAATCTTGGAGTCCATCTGTACAAACCTCTTTATCTTTACAGATGAGAACTGTAAGCAACCAAAGCTATGCTGACTTGCTTGAAGTTTTCCAGATAATCAGGACAGGATCCAGGCTGCAAGAACCAACTCAGTCCCACAGGAGTCCGCTGAGGACCTACTGTGTGTTCCGTGCCCTGCTGGGAAGGGAGGGGCTGCCAAGATTGGCCAAGCACGTCTAAAATCCTTGGAATGAAAGTACAAACAGGGCCATCGAGCTCCTGATTGTGTAAGAAAAGTTGCAAAATCTCTCGGAGTTCAGCAAAGGCAGAGTTGGAGCCTGCCTTCCTTCCTTCCTTCCTTCCTTCCTTTCTTCCTTCATTCAACAAATATTTATCAAATCCCAAATACTCCGCAATCAAGACAATGTTCCTCCCCAGGCCTGGAGAGGAGAGAGGGGAAAGAGAGATGGGAAAATCTTCAAAGCAGAACAGGCCCCGCGGCGGCTAATGATTTTGCACGCGGGAGACAAGCAGGCGTGATCCAAGGTGGTTTCTGGGTGATCCAAGGTGGTTTCTGGGTGATCCAAGGTGGTTTCTGGGCTCGGCCTCCAGCTGCTGCGCGGATGCGGCGCCCTTCGCAGTTAGAGGAAAGCCGTGAGGCTACAGGAAAAACACAACTTCGGTTTCTGACGCATGGTTTGCAAATTGGGGGGGAAAGCTCAATATCCTTTGTTCATTAAACCTCTTCTGTCCCCTTGGCAACAAAAGATAGAGCCACTTGAATTCAAAGGAGCCGGGCATGGTGGCGCACGCTTGTAATCCCAGGGCTTGGAGGTGAGACCGGAGGATCGCAGGTTCTCAGCCAGCCTCAGCTACTCAGTGAGGCCCTCCACAACTTAGTGAGACCCTGTTTCAAAATGAAGAATAAAAAATAGGGCTGAGGCCGGGCGTGGTGGCACACGTTTGTAATCCCCGCGCTTGGGAGGCAGAGACAGGAGGATCGCGCAGGTTCGAAGCCAGCCGTGCTGGCTTAGGAGACCCTGTTTCCAAATTTTAAAAATGTAAAAATATAGGTCTGGGAGTGTAGCCTGGAGGTAGAAGGGCTTCCAGGAACCCCAGTACCACAAAAAAAACAAAAAAAAAAAAAAATACGGCTGAGGGTGTAGCTCAGAGGTAAAATGCCCCTGAGTTCAGTCCCCAGTACAAAAAAAAAAAAATTCAAAGGAGCCTGTGACAGATGATAGGGAGCCGGGCTCTGAAAATGGCCACAAATATATCAATCACAAGTCAAATTTCTGAAGAGCTTTTGCTCAGTTTTTCACACTGTGGCAGCCGGCAAGGCCTCTTCCCCCGCTGGACAGGGGGAACAGCAGCAGCTAGGGAGAGAGGGCCAGGTGAGGCACTGGGGTTTAGGATCTGGGACTCATAAGCTGTCTCTCACGCCATCTTCACTGTACGGGAGCCGTGGCCGTTGGGTTTGAGCACACTAAGTCGAGCTCCTTTATACGGGAGGGAAGTTTCATTCAGAGTCGTATGTGAAACCCCGTTCCCAGCGCCACACTCTGTGGGAACCGCAGGCACTCGGCCCTGTAGCTGGAGCTCCCACCAGGAACCTCCAGTGATTGGCCAGCACTGACCCTCTGCCCTGCACCTGCCGCACAAACTTCAGAGGGAGACCCTGCCGCTGCGGGGCTCTAGGGACTCCAGCTGGGCAAAGCCAGCCTCTTCCTCCAGCCCCAGCTCCTGCGGGATCTCAGCACACCCCAAGCCCGAGGCTTGGATCCAATTTCAGCCCCCAGCCTCAGCCCTGCCTCTCTTCTGGGCCTCCTCAACCAATACTACACCCCCCCTCTTCCTCTCCCCACCTGAGTCCCTCCATTGTCCTCTTTCTTTTCTTTTTTTTTAACCATTCATTCATTCATCCATTTTGTGTGTGGTACCCAGGATTGAACCCAGGGGAGCCCAACCTCTGAGCCACACCTGCAGCCCTTCTTAATTTTAATTTTAAAACAGGGCCTCACTAAGTTACCATGCGTGCTGGCCTCAAACCTGTAACCCTCCTGTCTCAGCCTCCCAAGTACTGGGATCTCAGGCATGTGCCGCCGATGGCCTGAACTTTCTCCCCCTGTGCTGCTCTGGCACGTGGCCACCTCCTCCGGGAGGCCCCTCAGGGATAAGCCTGAAGCCATTCCCCGATTTGTAGCAGTTGCTGGCCTTCCCTCCCGACCTCCCTGTCCCCCTCTGCTCTATACAACTGATGTGTGATCTTCCTGCTGTGTGCGTGCGTGCCTGCGTGCGTGTGACTGAACTGAAGGAACACATCTATTCAGCTGGAGGACCTTAACAGGACTCAGAGGACCAGCGGGCCTTTCCATTCTCATCCTCCATACTGCCCCTGGAACAGGCCTGTTCTGAGTCACTGTGCAGTCCTCCCGCTGCTCCTCCCCTCTGCCTCCGGTACCTTCCCCCTCCTCCAAGCCGCAAATACTCACCCAGCACCTTCCCATGTGCAGGACAGGCATGGCCCCAACCAGCGCTCATGGATCTGCCATTGAGGGTGGGGAATCGGCTCCTCGGAACAGGGTAAAGGCCGAGACAGAGAGGAAGATGGAGTCTACGCTGCGTCAGGTGCCCAGGAATTAAGATACACAGGTGAACGAGAGAAACCACAACTGTGCAACTTACCTTCTGAGGGGGAGAGATGGACAGGACACCGTGCACGTCACCAGTAGGCACATTCTATACTGTGAGAATACGAGGAACTGACATGGTTAGGTTAAAAGAGAGAGCCGGGCGTGGTGGGCACGCTTGTCATCCCCGCCCTTCGGAGGCAGACAGGAGGATCGCGCAGGTTCGAAGCCAGCCGCGCGCGCTGGCTTAGGAGACCCTGTTTCCAAATAAAAATGTAAAAATAGGTCTGGGAGTGTAGCCCGGAGGTAGAAGGGCTTCCAGGAACCCCCCAGTACCACCAAAGAGAGAGAGAGAGAGAAAGAGAGAGAGAGAGAGAGAGAGAGAGAGAGAGAGAGAGAGAGAGAGAGAGAGCAATATATTAAGGGCAATTGGAAAGCAGGGGGAAGGTATTGCCATTGAAACAGAATGCTCCCGGTAGGCTTTCTCGAGACGCTGATGCCTAAGCAAAGTCTTGCAGAAGATGAGAGAGTGAGTCCGGCAGGTATCTGGAGACAGAACATTCCAGATCGAAGGGAACGGCTGTGCAAAGGCCCTGAGGCAGGGGCATGCCGGCTGTGTTTGAAGAACACACTTGGCTATTCTTGGAAAGGAATACTGCCAGACCTTGAAAGGCATCCCGAGGACTTTGGCTTTTACTCGGAGGGAAATCAGGAGCCACTGCAGGGATCTGAGATGAAAGTGACCGGGTCATGTAAGGGGGTGACTGACAGAAGACAACTGGAGGGAATGAGGCCAGGGGTCTAGACACCTGAGGAGGCGCTGCGGGGCTGGGAGCTGCGGGCAGGGCTGGACACAGCCACTCTGGCCTCCTTCCTCTTCGCCTCCGCCTATCCAGCTGCCTCCCTCTGCATCTGCCCCCTCCCCTCTCCTCCCTTTCCTCCAGCCCTGTCCCCCGGGGGGCGCAGGCAGGCGGGTTGATGATTACAGTGCCTTGGCCAGACACAGTGGCACATGCTTGTAATCCCCGCGCTGGGGAGGCTGAGACAGGAGGATCGCACAGGTTCGAGGCCAGCCTCAGCCTCAGCTATTTAGTGAGGCTCTCAGCAACTTAGTGAGACCCTGTTTCCAAATAAAATATAAAATAGGTCTGAGAGTGTAGCCCAGAGGTAGAAAGCCTCTGGGTTCCATCCCCAGTATCACACACACACACACACACACACACACACACACACACACACAAAAGATTACAGTGTCTGGTCCTGGCAGGTCACCCTGTAATCATCACAGCAGCTCAGGTGGACCTTGGGGCATGCCCCTGCCAGGCCAGGACTTCCTATCCTCAGCCAACCCTTCCCTCAAACCAAGGGGGCAGGGGCATGGCCCAGGATCCCCCTTTGCCTGGCTCGGAGCCAGATGTGGGGCAAGCTGGAAGGGTGCCCGGCTGCACAGGACAGACTCAGGCAGACAGGCCGGGCCAGGACACAGGAGTAGGATCTGAACCCGGGATGCTGCCCACACCCCATATCGCTCCATCTTCAAGTCCAGGCCTTGGGATGAAGTGGCGAGTCCAGGCCTCGGCGGTCCTGACACAGTGTGACGGGCAGGGGCAGGGCTGGTTTGCAGCTGGGCGCCGGCTTCCCAGTTAGGGTGACCCTCCCGCGGCACCTGGGGATCCCTGGATTGCAGGCTCCACGGGTGGGCACATTGCAGCTCCCACCTGCGGATGGGACCCCTCCTCACTCTAGCAAAGCAGGCTCCGGGTCCCGGGCCGCCGGTCTGCTTGGCTAGACCTGGCTGCCTGCGGCGGTCACGTGCACGCGTGGCTGTGGCCTCCAGCACCTGAGTCATCCGTGACTCACTGCCCTCGGCCCGAGAGGGATGGGCCAGTGGACTCGGCCCTGAGTGGGATAAGGCCAGTCTAACGTCCCCGGCCCTGGCCTGTCCCTCCCCCACTCCGCCCGTGCTGAACAGTGGGAATCGCCAGAGGCCTCACAGAGGACACCCATGTGTACTCGGCGGCTCCTGGAGGGCCCCAGCCCACATACATGTGCACAGGCAACCACACACGCCCTCACATGCGTGCCAGGGAACCCGCATCCCCCCGAGGCTCCACCAACGAGGCCCCTCCAGTCCTCCTCTGGGCCCAGTGTCCTCCTTTGGCCTGGCACGCGCAGGTCAGCAAGACCCTTTCTAGCCTGCGTGCGAGGAGACAGTCTACACACCCGGCCCTTCAGTGACGAGACGGGCTGAGGTGCGGGGCTGCAGGAAGGCAGGGGCCTGACGCCCGGCGACAGCAGCCTCTGCATCCCGGGAGATGACAAATGAGCACGTTCCCCAGACCAGGCCCATGGAAGCCAACACCCCTGTGGGAGGGCCAAGATGAGCCCCCCAGAGAGTGGGGGTCCCCGAGGACGGGGCCGCGTCTCCTCATCCTGGGCTCTCTGAGGATATTGTTTCTCTCAGCCTCTCAGACTGAGAGCTTTGGCCGCACCTTTTTATTGAATGACCGTGACCCCACTTGAGGCCAGTTCCGCTTTTGACCTGGACCCTGGCCAGCAGCATGGCCAGACGGGAGCGTGCTGGTGACGCCATCTAAGCCGCAGTCTTTACCAGGTCCCTCTCATTTCGGGTCCGTTCCTTCCTCAGACCGTCCAGGTTAATGTAGTCACAACCTGGGCTGATTCTGCAGGGGAAAGTCCAGGCAGAGAGGTCCTGAGAGCCAGAGATGGAGAGCCGCGTCGCTGAGGGTGGCGATCTCCTCACCCTCTCTCTGTCCAGGTCCGCCCCCCAGGCCCCAGAAGCCGGTGAGTGCTGCCTCCCGGGGCCCCAGGAAGGGGTTAAGGTGCCCAGGCGGTTGGGAAAGTGTTTCTCCATCTGGCCTGAGCTTTGGTTTCCCAATCCAGTATGATTTCGGCCGGGCAGAGCCAGGCTGAGCTCGGCTCTGTGACCCACAGCTAGCCAAAACTCAGGTCCCACCTGAGAGAGAACTTTCCAGGTTGATTCAGGGTAGGAGGGGGCAGATTCCAGGCCTAGGACCCCAGCCTCCAGCAGGCCATCCTCAGATTGACCCCCTCAACTGGAGCAGCTGCCCTGGCTCCAGAGTGGAGGAAACATGGCCGAGGATGGGGGGCCAGTGGCTTCCTCTGCCAAGTCCCGGCAGCCACAGCAGGCCATTTGAGATAAGCCAGTGTTCGGGAAACTTCCTCTTAGGCCAACCGTCAGCTTCTCTGAAGCTAGGGGCGGGGGCGCTCAGCAGCCCAGAGCCGGCCATCCTGCCTTCCTCCCTCTCTGTGCCCCCCTGTACCCCCCATGTGGGGAGGGGTCTAACCGTAGAGCGGGGATTCTGGGCCCCCACCACAAAGAGGAAACATTTGCACTTTTGCTTAGGTACGTCTGCGCGTCCAAGGCATAAACAACTAGAATACTGAGCCTGTTCATGTCTGCAGGTCAGCCTCGAGGGAGCGTACACAGGCTCACTTACCCTCGCCTCAGAAAGCTCACGGCCGAGCAGCCGGACCCTGCCTGCGCTTGTGGGCCTGACAGAGCAAGGCAGCTAATGTCTACTTGCCCACTGGTTCGCTCAACATATGCTGTGTCTACTGAGCATACCCCATCACCCTGCTTTCTTGCAGTGCTGGGAATCGGACTCAGAACCTTGCTCTCCCTCGGCCAGCACCGGGTCAATGAGCTACACACCCAGCCCCACTGAGCCCCTCAAGTGGCCATCACTTTATCACCATCATCTAATTTAATCTCCACCAATGCCTAGAAGGTAGATAGGACCAAACCCATATTACAGATTAAAACTGTGAGGCTCAGAGAGGTCAAGCAACTTGCCTGTGGCCACAGAGCCAGGAAACCACAGGTGTCAAAGTAGAGCTCAGAGCCGGGCGTGGTGGCGCACACTTGCAATCCTAGAATTTAGGAGGCTGAGACAGGAGGATCGTGGTTCGCGGACAGCCTCAGCTACTTAGTGAGGCCCTAAGCAACTCAGTGAGACCCTGTTTCGAAATAAAGAATCAAAAATAGTGCTGGGGGTGTAGCTCGGAGGTTGAATGTCCTTGGGTTCCATCCCCAGTACCACAAAAATGAAAATTTTTAAAAAGTAGAGTTCAGCTCAGTCTGATTTCAAATTCTCTCTTCTCACTACTCTGTGCCCAATCCCATGATGAAAGCGAACCTTTACTGGACCATCCTAGGCCCACACATTTCTCCGAGCATCATTAATCGTCTCTACGACGAGGATACTGCGCTCCATCGCTCATCCGGGCAGAATGATGCTCTGTGCTCTGCACAGAAAACCTGAGAAAGAGGTGTCATGGTGCCTGTTTTACAGCCAACGACCAAAACTCAGAAAAAGGCCATTAAGGGTCGGGGTCAGGGGCTATGTTTGGAGATTTGGGGGGCCCAGAAGTAGCAGCCGGGATTTGAACCCTAGCAGTCAGCTCTCAGAGTCAGTTTGACCTAGTATTATCAACTCTATGGCTGCCAGATAGAGGGTTATTAATAGCCACGAGGTGTTTATTGCTGAACCGTCAGTAGCTCCCAGAGGGCAGCTTGGGGTCACAGGACCTCAGCCAGGTCAGTGCCCCACACCCCCAGACCCAGGGGACCCTGTCCCAAGAAACTGGCTCCTGGAGCTGGGCCTCACCCTGCCCCTGGGGAGCCTTACCCAACCAGGCGGCCGCCCCGTGCCCCCTGTCACACTTGCCTGTTTGTGAGCCCATGTGGATGTGCTCAGGCGGAGCAGATCTGTAAGCAGGCATCCTGCTCCAGGAGGGAGGATGCTGGGGGCCAGCTTTCCTGCCCCCCCGAAGGCCCAGGTTCAGGGGCCAGCAGGTCTCTTATTCACCCGACTACCCCCTCTCTTTCTCAAGCTGGATGGGAGAGGAGCCCTGGGAGGGGCGAGGAGGAGACCCGGGGCGAGGCTGGACTTTCCTCTGGGTATCGAAGTGAAGCCCCGCTCTGCACGTATACCCCAGAGGGAGACGTCCTCCTCCAGAGTTGGCAGCTTCTAGCATTCGGGGTCCAGGGAGGGTCTTTGCCCAGCCTCAGTTCCCACAAACCTGCCCCACAAAGAGCCTCAAACAACTGCTCTCGTCTCAAGAGAGCTTCTGAAACTGACAGCGTTGGAGGCCAGCTGGCCGGGCAGCCCTGCCCAGAGCCCGGCCGTGTGTGAGGCCAGGCCTCCTCCATCAGAGGGACACTCTGATGTGTTTGGGGACAGGGAGAGAGGTCTCGTCTTGTGTCCTTGCTTATTAATTCCACAAATGCTCATGCCAGCCCACCTCGGGCCAGGCCCTGGGCTCAGTCATGGTTGGCCTCCCTCCCAGGAAGGACCTCCCCATACCTCCTCCCAGCCCATCCGGTCCTCACTCCTGGGCTCCACAGCTGACCTTTCCCTGGCTTGCCTTGCTTCTCCACAGGAGAAGAAGGATGTACTCAGAAGATGCCTGTCAGCCGGGCATTTGGCTGGCGCATGTTTGTAATCCCAGTATTTGGGAGGCCAAGGCAGGAGGGTCGCGGTTTGTGGACAGCCTCAGCTATTAGTGAGGTCCTTTTCTTTTTTTCTTTTTGTGGTACTGGGGGTGGAATCCAGGGGCTCTTCTACCTCCAGGCTACACTCCCAGCCCTATTTTATACTTTATTTGGAAACAGGGTCTCACTAAGTTGCTGAGAACCTCACTAAGTAGCTGAGGCTGGCTCTGAACCTGTGAGATCCTCCTATCTCAGCCCCAAGCACAGGGATTACAAGGGTGCGCCACCACGCCCGGCTACAGTGAGATCCATTTCAACTCAGTGAGACCCTGTTTCAAAATAAAGAATCAAAAATAGGACTGGGGGTGTCGCTCAGAGGTAGAATGCCCCTGGATTCTATCCCCAGACCCGAAAAAAAAAAAAGAGCACAGGGGCATCACAGGCTCAAGATCAGCCTGGGCAACTTAGTGAGACCTTCTCTCAAAATAAAAGATTAAAAGGGCAAAGGGTGTGGCTTAATGGTAGAGCATTCCTTTGTGTAATCCCCATAACACACACGCGTGCATGGGCATACACACACACACACACACACACACACACACACACACACACACACACACCAGCCAGAGTGTATCAGTTTTAACAAAAAAAGGGAGAAAAACAGCCAAAATTTTGGAATAAAGTAAGACTCAAGAGAAAAAAAAAAAAACAGCATCAATCACCAGGAATAAAACAACACCATAATTGTAAGGAGTGTCACCAGGCCCCTGTCACTGCTATTTATTTATTATTTATTTATTCTCCACGGCTACATCATGGTGTCTCCGGAGCACCGCCACACCGATGTTTTTATGCCCATTTTAGAGACAAGAGAGTCGAGACCCGGGGAAGTAATTCCCCAGTGGCAGGCCCGAGGCTCCAGCCTGCCGGAAGTCTCAGGGGGACTCGGAGCGGCCCAGATTGGACTCTGGAGCAGCCTGAGGAGAGTCTGAGGCAGATCTCACATGTTTCCTGGGGGGCCTTCCCCAGGGCTGGACCAGCTGCAAATGGGGTGGGCAGCGGGGACTCAGTCTTCCGGCAGGAGGTCTGAGAAGGTGAAGAGGGTTCTCAGACCTCCAGGGGGAGAGCAGGAGCGCCAGGAAATGGGCACGTGTTGGCGTCTGCCCCACTTGGAGCCAGACAGAAAGGCGGCAGGGGCAGTGTGGGGAAATAGCAAGGCCAGGCTGGTGAGCCAGGGCATGGCTCTTGATACATGGAATCAGCCCAGTGGGGGCCGTGGCTGTGTGCTGGGGGGAGACGGAAGGATGGGGTAGGGGCCCTGAAAGGGCTGAGCACCCAGTGCCAACGTCTGGGGGTCCCTAGCTGGAACATGTAACAGCCAAATGAAGGGAAGGCTGGCTTTCATCTTAATCAACAAAGAGATGTCGGAGCTTCTCAACCCTCAGACTAGAAACCGAAGGCCAAGGCGCCCTAGTCTGGAGCTCTCTGGGGGCAGTGCCCAGGATCCTCCATGAGGAAACGAACTCAAAAGCCTTTGAAAACCCTTTTCTGACCAGGCTGGGGAGAACCAGACCAGTCTTGCTCTCCCGGCCGCCTTGCCTGATGCGCCTTCCCTTGCGATCACCAGTCCCCCAGTTCTGGCTCTTCCCCTTCAAAGTTGCCCCTTCTGTCCCTCCCTGTGGCCACACACACTCAGCCAGGCCCCGCCTCTGGCTCGCATTTCCCATTTCTAAGCAAATTATAAATATTTACTGTTTCCTTCCGGATAATGTCCTGTGGGTGCAGATGAATTATCTCCCTTCCAGCGATCCTGGAGCTGGGCTGCGGGGCCTTCTGAGGGCCATCTCGTCTCCTCTGCACCTAGGCTGGCCTGTGCCAACGAGAGAACGCGCTACACCAGGGCACGGCACGCGCGGCTGGTGTTGCAGTAAATAAGCAATGATGGGAGGGGGCAGGGAAGAAAGGGATTCCACACCCTGTTCCTGAAAATCCCTCTCTCTGCCTGTCTCTCTCTCTCTCTCTCTCTCTCTCTCTCTCTCTCTCTCTCTCTCCCTCTCCCTCTCTCTGGCAGTTCTTCTTCTCTGTTCTAGTAGACTAAGTCACTCTCCTCATTCTAGAATTTGGAAAATACTTTGCCTGCCTGGGTCAGCCCTGGCCCCGATTTTTCCCACCAGGGCAGACCCCTGGTCTCAGATTCGCTTAGAAACATGTCCTTCCAGCCAGGCGGGAAGCCCACCGAGTGCTCAATCCCTGTGAGCTGCATTATAATGGGAGACTATTGGAGGCACCAATAAAAGTATTAACAACAACAACAACAAAAGAAAAAACATGTCCTTCCTCCTGGAACATTCCCCTCACCCCTGAAACCTTCATGCATGCTGGTAAAGCCTTGTGGCTAGGAAGGGACTGTTTGGTGGATGGCCCAGTTATTTATGACTGCTGGGTAACAACCACTCGGAAACTTAGTAGCTTTAAACAGCAGCAGGCCATGCTTTTGCTCACAACTCTTTGCTCAAACAACATATTTGTTCAAGGATTGCTTCTCTCTACACTACATATTGTTGGCTAATGTGGCTGACCGGGGACTGGAGAATCCCAGTTCCCAATGTCCTCACAGCTGGCGGCTGGTTGAGCCTCCTCTCTCTCCCCAGAAGGGTAGTTGAGCTTCCTTATCCTATGGCAGCTGCCTTCCAAGAGGGAAAAATAAAAGCTGCAATCCTAAAGCCTCAGCTTGAAAGTCCAGAGTCTTTCTTGGTCAAAGCAAGTCATAAGGCCAAACCAGATTCAAAAGGAGAAAAAATAGGCTCTGCTTCATGTCAGGAGCGCGGGACAGGGATAAGAAGGACTGTTGACAACTTAACTTGCACACAGGCCACCTCGATGGTCCTAACATGTGGAATGGACTCAAAATCATCAAGTTCTGCATGACCCGCCCACCCTCCCCTTGCAGGAGGGACTGGAGGAGGGACGCTTTGGGGCCATCAGGTTCCCTGGAGAAGCAGTAAGGCCTTTAAGGGCTGTGACCAGGGTGGGTCGTTCCTGAGAGCAAAGTAAAAGGCTCCCAGGCTAGGCAAAGTGAGACTCTGGGCCACGATCAGGTCTTCTCTGGGTCTTGAGCGATCCTTGGGAAGGCTTCAGGGGATGTCTGCACAGGTTTTATACAATGGGGGGAAATGCAGACTTTTCATTTTCTCCTCCCGGTCTATTTCAAGACTGTCTCTGTCACGCGCGGCTGTATGTTGCAACCTCTTGCGTGCTTAGGTTTCCGATCTCCCACTGAGGAGCTCCGGTCCCCGGAGACATCGATTGCTTGCCTTCACCACGCACGGGGACGCTGGATTTCAGCCCTGGGTTTGGCCACCACTACATCCTCCCCTGTCCCACTTTTCTTCTGTTTGTATTCAGTCTAGACAATTCATTTTTGTTGATTACCCTGCCCTAGCCCGCGGCAGCTGCAGTGTGGCAGAAAAAGAGCACTCGAAATGGAGTCAGGAAAGCTGGTTTAAATTCTGGCCAGGCCCGTTACTGGTTGTGCATAAATTCAAGCAAGTTATTTACCTTCTCTGGAGCGCCTGCTTCTCATCCGATAATAATGAGCCCCATTTCGAGGATGGCTAAAAAGAGACAGTGCCTGGTACCAAAGAAGGATCCTCTGCCCTCAGCCCTACCAACGGACTCTGCAAGCCCCCGACGGTCCAATAAGCCCACCACTAACCTCTCCTGGCATCTCTGCAAAAATCCTGCACCATCTCCACAGGCTCGGGCCTCAGTTTCAATAATGCCTATCATTTAACAAATATTTATTGACCATGTACTATACGCCAAGCACTGTTCTGGCAGTTGGAGACTTGATGAACAGAGAAGACAAAAATCCTACCTTCACAGGACTTGCATCCCAGTGGGGAGAGACAGATAAAAAGAGTCAAGTTCAGAGCTTCACTGTCCAAGATGGAAGCCACTACCCACATGAGTATACTGAGCTCTTGAAATGCGCCTAAGCCAATTGAGATGTGTGTTAAGTATAAACTATATCCCAGAGTCAAAGATTTGAGTACTCCCCCCAAAAGTAAGGTCTCTCGGTAATTTTCATATTCGTTAAAAGTTTAAATGATAGCTTAGATCTGTCTGGGTTAAATAAAGTATATTCATTTCACATGTTTCTCTTTACCTTTTTAAAATCTGGCTCTCAGAAAATGCAAATTACATGTGCACGGGTCAGGGACGCAGCTTAGTGATACAGTCTACATGCTTAGCACATGCAAAGCCCCGGATTTAATCCCCAACATCATGAAAAACAAATAAATTACACATGTAGCCCACATGTTATTCCTCCCAGCCAGCGCTGTCCTGGAGTGTATTAGAAGGTGGTGTGTGCTATGGAGGGAAAGAAGGGGTCATAAAGGAGAAGCCCGAGTGCAAAGCCGGGCGGTCGAAGTAAGCTAGCAAGATCCAAGGCAGGGGCCACGGCACGATGGCTGTGGAGGAGCGCACCAGAAAGGGCCACAGGGTGGCAGACCCCGAGGAGAGGGCACACTCAGTGTCCGAGGACACAGAAGCCAGTGGCCAGGAGGGTCTGGAGCCTCGGAGCAGTCGGGAGGTAGATCTGCTTGGTGCGGGCCTCTAAAGGCCATTTGACTTTTTCTCTGAGTGGAGGCTTTAGAGCCAAAAGGTTTCTCGACTTGGCTCCCATTTTAGCCGGCAGAGGAGAACTGGGAGGCAGGTTGAGCGTCCGGCAAGAGTCCTCACGTCGGCGGCATCTACCTACCCAAGACCCATCGTACCGGACTGGGAGGAGCGTCCTCTGAGGGTAGCCCACACCTCCTGTCCTCCTCCGGAGGGGCCAAAGTCTGTCCACTCTGCTGGTCCCCACCAGGCCTTGAAACCCCCGGAGGACCCCCTACCTGGAGGACCACAACAGCCTTCCATTGACCTACCTCCCACACTGCTGCCAAGCCCCATGAAGAGCTTCCCTGACTGGGATGCTCTCTGGTTAAGGCCCTCCAAGAGCTGCTGCTCCCCGCTGGGCAGGGCTCTTCAGACTGCCCCAGGGCCAGTGCCTGCCTGGGTTGTACCCTCTCTCCCTTACCACATCTTTGAGGGGTGGAATCGTCTTACTGGCAATAGCATCCAGTGCCGAAACACAATAGCTGGCCCAACATTTATCCAAACTATTATCTGTTGTTTGAGAGCAGAAATGAGAAGCTAGAAGAGGATTTGGGGGTTTGGCTCAACACTGGCAAAGACCCAGGCAGTTCCGCCCGCCCCAGGACCAGGAGGGCAGAGAAGGGCTTGTGCAGCAAGGAGGGGGCAGGGAGGCCCCTCAGCGGACCGCAGGGCGCTGAGGCTCAAGGAACTCCCGAGACACACTGCTAAATTATACCCTTCTCACTCCTAGGCAGCCGCAGCCAGTGAGACCCCACAGCCAAACAGCCCTCTTCTGTCTCCTGGGCAGCCAGTGTGGAGACATGGCCAGTTCCTTCTTTCACAAGGAACAGGACACTGGGTCACCTCTGTCCATTGCAAGGGAGCAGAGCCCCTCCACCGTCACCACAGCTCCTCACCTTCCATAGCAAGACAGTGGACGAACATGGCCCCCAAGGGCCAGCCTTGCCAGAAGAGAACTGGCCGCCGGCACAAGGAGGTGGGTCACCCATAACCCACACCAGGGACCCCCTTCCTAGACCTAAGACAGAGGCCATGTTCCCCCGGGGAGGAAGGAAGGCCTAGAACAAAGACTCAATGGAGAAGGAGAGACCAGAGGAACTTTGAGACCAGAATTAAATTCTTTAATACAAAATGCTTTTTTTTAAGATATATCTGTATTTCTTTGTTGTTGTTTAAAAATAAATATGTACTACGGAATATCTCAAAAAACTGCACTAGAGACAAAGACGTGGTGTTAATATCTTTTTCCCCCCACAATTATTACGGATAAACAGTAGCACCAATAAATAAATGATAACAAATATTAAAATTAAAAAAGGAGAGAGATTTAGTATGTAGAATTCTCTATTTTTTCTTGTTTTGTCTTTACATATAAAAAACAGAATAGCAATGTCTATTTTATCAGAATCACATATATACATAAACATATATATATATATTTATATACACAAACACAAGTTGCCAAATATATATATAGTATGTAGATGTATATTGAAACCTTATTTCCAAGGAATGTGTGGTGGGGAGCCGGGGAAGAAGGAAGGGCAGAGCTGAACGTTAGCAAAATTAAATATCTGTTCAGGACAAGCTAGTGACTGTCCCCATCAGGGAGAGAGCGGCTGGAAACATGGATTTTATACACAAAAACCAGTACA
Source organism: Muscardinus avellanarius (assembly GCF_963383645.1). Classification (NCBI taxonomy): domain Eukaryota; kingdom Metazoa; phylum Chordata; class Mammalia; order Rodentia; family Gliridae; genus Muscardinus; species Muscardinus avellanarius. The sequence goes on along the minus strand of NC_137794.1, from coordinate 3,609,472 downwards.
AACAAGAGAGCGAAAGAGCACGAGATACATCTCATAAATAGTTGAAATTAAATATTATCCAAGAATACTGAAAAAAAAAACCCTACTCTTTAATTAAATTAACTTTTAATTTCTAATTAAAAAGGGATATTAAATAAGTACCGTATATAAAACACTTTCTCTTTCCTCTGCCTCCGTGTGGGCACATGGAGCCTGCCCGGTCTCTGTGCCTCGGGACGGGGAGGGTCAACCACTCACACACACAGCCAGGTCACCTGGGGGCTAGTGGTTTCAATGGTCTGAGGACACGAGGTCCTCCGGGCTGCACCGGGAAGGGGCGGGGCGGGGGTGAGGGAGTCCCAGAGGAAGGGCCACCATGGCCTTCTCCCACCAGCGTCTCCTCTGCGCGAGGACACCCGTCGGTGGCCTCCTGGGCGATCCGGGAGGTGGTGAAGGCTGCCGGGGCTCCTGCATCTTCCGGGCAGGGCCCTGGGGCCAAGATGCCTCTGCAGCATGGAGTGGGGATCCACAAACCGCGCGCCTCCTGGGCCCCAAACTCCTCCTGAGAGCCGGCGGCCTGACCCCACCTATCACCCATCAGTCTCTGTCAGTCTGACTCGGGGGGGCTTGGGGCCAGGGCTGGGTTTGTCGGTGTTCCCAGAAGTGAGTCGGATTTGCCCCCGCACCCTGGCCATGCACGTTCCCAGGCAGAAGAGGGACCCTGGCCTCCCCGAAAGGAACAGAAGATCACGCCAGAGCCCTCATCCCGTTCTCTTCCCTGTCAGCATCTGGATAGGGACATTCTCCTCCCTCTCAAGTCCACAGCAGTCAAATACATCCAGTGAAGACACCAATAACATTAGCAAAGTTAATTTAAAAAAAGAATATATATATTTTATATATATAAAATATATATACTTATTTTTATATATATAATATATATATATATATAAACGTATGTATGTGGGTGGGTGTGTCTACAGGAATCCCAGAAATAAAACTCTCGAATCTTCCGGGCTTGGTGATTTAGCAGCAAGAAAAATAAAAATGACAAATCCGATTCCAAGAGAGACCGTGCTCGGTCACCCGCCCGGGAATGCTTCTGCCGGAGTCGCCCTCCGGACCCAAAGTGCTCTGCGCAGTCTCCTCTTCCTTCATTTCAGGTTTCTGGATTAAGGACTGTCCTGTCGATGGTGACAGTGTGGTGGTGGCGGCGTGGTCAGTCTCGGTAGCTCTGTTTGAGTCTTTCCTGGTGAGAGGTCTGGTGCCCGAAACGCTGAGAACGGCTCCTTCTCCCAGCCTGGCTCACCGCCTCGGCTTGTCACATCTAAGGGGAACGGCAAACAGGCTGCACGTTAGGGCTGCAGCGGAGGCCAAGCCACGAGGCCCGCAGCCTCCTCGTTTCTGGGAGCCCCTGGGTCCCCGCATCATGACAGCGGTCCTTGCACGGGAAACCCCCACAGGAGGGAGAGACCCGGCCCTGCCTCAGGGAGCCCGGTCCAAGCAGCAGCCGGGCCCCCCATCTGCCCACTCCGCTTTGTGACCCATGTGAGAGACAAGACAAAGACACAGAAACACTTCACGAAGCAACAGATGAACGAGAACCAGAGCAGCCCGATCTGACACGTCCACAGCGGGGGACAGCTGGAAAAGAGACCAGGAGGGCCCTGCAGGAGGCTCTCCGCTTGGTCTCTAGGGGCTGGTGGATAAGACACACCTGAAGAGACACCCTGAGCTGGGGAATGGGGAGGTCAGAGGAGGACTCTGCCCCTGGGGAAAGGAGGACGCAGGGGCAAAAGGGCCCCGGGAAGGGTCAAAGGACCTCTGGGCCCCGAGCGCCCTCCCGAGCCCTGGCGGCTAGGCCGCAGGCCTCGTCCCTCTCGAGCTGGCCAGCAGCTGCAGCCCCAGGTGCCCTTCCCACCTGCTGTCTGAGACCGCAGAGAGGCGGCTCGGCCTGTGCTCTTCCCACAGAAGCAGACCAGGCTCTGCACTGAAGGAGAGCCGCCTCCAGTCCTGGAGCTGAAATCCCCAGGCACGGCCAGCTCGCAGGTGGGGTCAGGTCTCTGGGGGCTGGGCAATTTCAGTTAGCTCCTGGGTCACCCACACATCCTCCTCCCAGACAGTCCCTCTGCGGAAATCACAGAAACCCTCCAATGTCCAGGCCCTTATCTAGCCCCAAGACTCTGGGGAACCGAGCCCCTCATCCAGCCCTGGAGTCAGGCAAAACCCGTACCCCAACACTGACACGCCAGTCGTGTCTTTACACAGCACCAAAACAGACAGAAGCCCACACCATCAGCCCAGGCCTGAGACTCCCACATGCCCTGAGCAGACACAGGCCACAAGAACACAGACCGGAGAAGGGGCCTGCTCCGAGCAGCCTCAGCACAAGCTGAGCCAGGCCCACCTGGGCCACCTGGTACCTGGGTGAGTCTTGTTCTGAGCACAGGCCTCACTAGTATAAAGAATACCAGTCCATGCCAGACGTGCCTGTAATCCCAGTACTTGGGAAGATGAAACAGGGGTAACGGGTTGGAGGTCAGCCTCAGAAACCTAGCAAAACCCTGCTTCAAAATAAAAAATAGAAAGCCGAGCATGGTGGCGCATGCTTGTAACCCTAGTACACGGGAGGCTAAGACAAGAGGATCGCAGGTTCAAGGACAGCCTCAGCAAGTAGTGAGACTCTCGTCAGTGAGATTCTGCTTCCAAATAAGAATAAAATAGGGCCGGGGGTGTGGCTCCGAAGTAGAATGCCTCTAGGTTCAACCCCCAGTACCACAAAGAAAATAAATAAAAGTAAATTTTAAAAAAATAGAAAGGGCTGCGGGTGTAACTCAGATGTAGAATGCCTCTGAGCTCTATCAAAGGAAAAAAAAAAACAAAAAAACGAATGCCAGTCTGGGTATCAAGAGCCTCAGCCCTTAGCTCTGTCACGGCCCTGTGGTCCTGGCCTTACCCCTTGACCGGGGCTATGTACAACGTCCTCTCTGGACTTGATATTTCTCTGGTCCCCACTAACCAGAGGTACAGACACCTGGGGGTCCCCAAGGCAAATAAACCAGGCCCAGGCTTAGGCATCCCACAGTCTCATGCCAGGAGTGGGCAAGGCCCCTCTGCCCACCCACGGGGCATTTAAAACTGTGTAGGCAGCCGGGCGTGGGGGCACATACTCGTAACCCAGCATTCGGGAGGCTGAGACAGGAGATCACGGTTAGCGGCCAGCCTCAGCTACTTAGTGAGGCCCTCTGCAACTCGGCAAGACCCTGTTTCAAAATAAAGAATAAAGCCAGGCGTGGTGGCACACTCTTGTCATCCCAGCCTTTGGGAGGCTGAGAACGGAGGATTGTGGTTCGCAGCCAGCCTCAGCTACTTAGTGAAGCCCACTGCAACTCAGCGAGACCCGGTTTCAAAATAAAGAATAAAAATTAGGGCTGGGGATGTAGGTTGGAGATTGAATGCCCCTGGGTTCCATTCCCAGACCCACCAAAAAAAAAAAAAAAAGAAAGAAAATAAAAAATAGGGCTGGATTGAACCTCAGAAGTAGAATGCCCCTGGGTTCCATTCCCAGCACCACTAAATAAATGAATGAATGAATGAATGAATGAATGAATGAATGAATAAATAAATAAATAAGTAAGTAAGTAAGTATGTAGGCTGTTTGGGGTCAGCGTGGCTGGCGCAGAGGGGGTATCTGGTGTACTTAGATGCTAATCTACAATGTGCAGGAAGAACTGCCTCTGTCCTAAACCAACAACAAAGCCCATCCTCGGGGAGCCCCCATCTGGGAGGAAGACTCATCCCTGGCCCCAGGGAGAAGCACCGGGGAGGAGGCCGGCCACACAGACTTGAGGACAGCAGCCGGGCCCGAGCGCGCCCGCACTCCGTGGACAGCACCCCACACCTGGTCTGCGCTAGAGGAAGGGCTAACGGCAGCGTCAGGAACGACAGCCACTGCGAGCGGCAGGACCACGACACGACACACAGCTTGCACCACGCTCCACAGGAGGCACACCAGCCTACCCCTCGGCAGCCGGCCCGCAGGGCCTCAAGCACGGGGAAGGCGGAGGGCCAGGCAGACAGGCAGCAGGCAGCTGGACACCAAGCAAGTCTCCCCACGGCCGCCAAGCCCTTCCTGCCTCGCTCGCTCGCCCGCCCTCTGGGAACCAACCTGCAAGTACGTTCGTTTAACTCAAGCTGCCTCGCCTTGCAACGCGAGTCTGTGTTTTTGCAGGAACATTTACACGTCTGCGGATCTTGTACATACAAATGCTTTCTCCGCTCTGAGCAAGGCCCACAGGGACTGCAAAAAGGCAAAAGGAAAGACATCTAAGCTACAGCATCAGCAGAGAGAGAGAAAAAAAATGCAACACGCTAAGGTCCACGGTGGCGCCCCACCCGCTCGCTGGCCCAAGCCCTCTGTGCCCTGGAAGGATCTGAGCGCTGCAGCAGAAGAGAGAGAGGCGGAAAGGCAGCTGTGGCTAGGACACCGGCCCGCAGGAAGAGGGCCCGGCCGCAGAGAGCGCAGGGAGAGGGCTGCCTAAGGGACGCGGCGTGCGTCGGAGGCCCGGGGCCCGCTGCTGCCGCCCCCAGAACACACTTTGACTCTTCGCTGCTCAGGGGCACCTGGCTCCAGGCCCCGCCTCCAAAGGTGGGGCTAATACAGGCCATGATGGGAGGCCAAGTCCAGAGGCACTGTCCACAGCTAGGCCAGCAGGGGCCACAGGGCCCCCTCGAGCCTCCAACCCGGAGGAGGAGGCCGCCCCACAGAAAGCCTCGTGGGCACCATGGTTTGGGCTGAAGTCCACGAGGGGCCGAGACCCTTCCGCCGATGAGAAGAGGCTGCCGCGGTCCTCGCCCCGAGCTCCTCCTTCGGCCCACAACACAACACACTCTGCCGTCGCGCCCCTTCCTCCTGCCTTACCGCCCTCCCTGCCACCCTCAGCTTCCGACAGGTACAGAAGCCCAGGGCCGCGGGGATCTGGGGGGCGAGCGGCCCCTGAGCCCAGCACCTGCGCCAGCAGGGGCCCACCACCAGTGCCCGGTGTGTGAGAGCAAGGCGGTGCCCAGCCAAGCCACAGTCCACTCCCGAGTCCTCCGGGCCCACTCGGCCCACCCGCCCGGCCCCAACCCTGGACCACAGGGCCACCACCGAGTCCTACCCAGGGTGCCAATTAGTGGAGGGAGGGAGTGAGAGAGACTGGGGCAGGAGAGGGGGCTGAGCGCCAGGAGGGCCGGGATGGAAGCGGGTTACGGGGCACTGCAGCTCTGATTGGGGGCCGGGGTGGGGCCCATGGAATTAGCAGCGGGCACCAACGTACACGCTCCAGGATTTATACCGGGATTTCTTGAGCTTTCGTTTTTGCCCCTTTCCCTTTCCTCGAACTGATTTTCTGGAAAATAAAAAAACAGAGACAGACAGAGAGAGCGCAAGGAGGGACAGGGGAGAGGTGGGGGCAGGGAAGGAGAGGTCTTGTACCTCCGGGAGGTGGGGAGGGGCAGCACGACCCCATGGCTGCTGCTGCTGCCGCCCCTCGCTTTCCCAGCCCCAGAGGGCAGCCTCGGCCCCTGGCGAGGCTCTGGGCAGGGCTCAGAGACTATGGAGACCACACAGCCCAGAGGGAAGGCTCTTGGAGATGCTACCCAGGTCGGGGGCTATAGGCAGGCAGAACTCTGAAGGTCAGATTCCCCTATTAGAGGGATGGGCCGGGCTGTGCTCTGGCACCTTCTGCCGTCCTTTCTAAAGCAATAGGGAGGGGGTTCCCTCTGAGGGCCCCGCTCCTGCGAATCCTGCTGGGGGGCAGCTGCTTTGGGAGCCGGCACTAAACCCAGGGCGGTCGTGAAAGGCAGGGGGCGGGCGGGCAGGGCGGCCGCAACCTGGGTGAGAGGAGGGCCGGGCCTGGCGGGTAGGTGTGCTCTCCCTGGCCTGTGCCCCTCAAGGGAACCAGCGTCCTCCACTCCTGCCGGGCCCTAGGGAACACAGCTCAGCGTCTGTCACAGGGGAAGAAGGCAGGGGAGACAAGCCAGAGGAGAGGCCGTCTGTTCCCCTTGAGAGAAAGCACTGGAAGGATGGAAGGAGAGTGTCTTGGTGTCTGTCTGTCTGTCTGTCTCTCTCTCTCTCTCTCCCACCCCTAGTCTCCTGCTCAGGCAGCCACAGCACAGCAATCCTGGAAGCTGGGAGCTTAGGAAGAGGCAGGGGACGGAGGCCCAGAAGGCAGAGGGGACAGGGCACAGGAGCTCTCTCTCAACCTCTCCTCCCCTGCCTGCCTCGGCACATCAGTCCCAACCCCCTCCCGCCCCCCCAAGGCTCCCAGACCTCGCCCCCCATCCCACCCCGACCCACCACACTGAGCAACTGGATGCCTCAGAAAAGGGCCAACCTGCCACTTTTCCTGCCTGGCCAAAAGGGCCGGTGTCTGCTGCCAGACCTGCTCCTGCAGGAGGGGACGCACACCGGACTCCTCGGGGAGCCAAGCTCAACAGCATCACCACCTAGCCACCAGGAGGCCACTTCCTCTGACACACAGAGGCTGGCCGGCATCCACACCGCACCCCGACGCATCAGACAGCCGGGACTGGCCAGGAGGGGCCTGGGCCTGGCAGGCGCCATCTCCTTCAACCCATCAGGCTCCAGGCTGGGTTTTCTCACTGACCCTGGGGCACAAGCCCGGAGCTGGCTCCACCCCATGGCCGCGTAAGTCCCCCACAAGACCAACTCGCTGACCACTGGCCAGTGAGGCCAGCAGAGCCCCCACCAGAGAAAGCCGGAAGCCCCAACCCAGGCGACAGCCGAGGCGGGAAGGGTGCCGGAGTCGCGACCACTTACTTTTCTTGTCGTGCTTTGTCATTCTTTTCTCTGCAGCGGAAAGAGAAGAAAAAAAAGGGGGGGGGGGTGAGAGTTAAGGTGGTAAAAAGTAAACGTAGCGTAAAGTAGTGTAAATCCCTTTGCGGATAACAACTCATGCACTCCTCAGACCATGCTACGGGGTACAGTCAGTGAGTGCGCCCATTTTACAGATGTGGAGACCGAGGCCTGCTGAAGGCGCACGCATGGCTCTCACAGCTGGAGAGTCCGCATGGGCGAGGGAGCGCGGCGTGCTCAACGCGGCCCGCTCTCGGCTGTGGGGACTGGGGCTCGGCCCTCACCTGCATTCACATTTGCCGTGCTGTAGGAAGCTCATCTCCCCTATGTGCTGGCCTTGGTGAGGTTTGATCCGCATGATCTGGAGGGGAAGGAAACAGATCAGAGGTTAGCGACCCAGCCAGCCAGACCCAGGCGGGACCCCTGGGGCTCCTGATGCTCGGCACCCAGGGCTTCTATGGAGCAGGGACGGGTGGTGGAGGCGGGGGGCCACCGGCTCCGGCAAGAAAGAGCCTTAGGCCACCCGGCTCCCCCAACCCTGCCGGCCTCCTGGGATCTCTGCTCCTCCTGGGCGCAGACACAGCTGCAAGGGTTGGCCAGGCTGGGAATTCAGGTCCTGGGTTCTTGTCGTGCCCGCCCCTCCCTCCCGCGCTCTCTTCTATGTTGTCCCATCCCTCAGAGCCACGCGCGCCGTGTCTCACAATCCCTCCCGCTCGCCACTCTGTCTGGACTGAGATGCACCCGTCACCAGACAGCACCCAAATACTGGCTTTTAACTCTTCACAGACCAGGCCCGTCCAGCTTCCCAAACAGAGCCCCCAAGGAAGGAGGGCTCTGTCCAAGGAAGAGAGGGCTCCTTTCGGAGGCATCAGCCCCCTGAGCCTAGGAGGCAAAGGTCAGGAGGCGGGATGGGGGGTGGGGTGCTTACTGGGACCTGGGCTCAGAAATGCAGGCATCCTCTTCCCTCTCAGGAGGGACCCCACCACACCCACCTACCCACACCCTGGCTCAGGAGCCGGGAAAGTCGAGCTCTTCCTGCCAAGAGCTTCTCAGGAAAGGCCCTGACCGCCTGCGCCAAAGACTAACGGCCCTCCCCAGGCCTCACCCGCCCCGCAGGCACCCACCTGCATGGTGATATTGAACTCCTCCGAGGGCACACACTCCAGCCTCTCGTCGTTACAGCAGCCCCCGCACCGCATGAGGGGCACACAGGACGGCTTGAAGATGTACTCAATCTCGTCCGGGTACTCCTGGAATATGTCCACCAGGGTCTCGATTGGACGGCAGTAGCTACGCTGGTAGACCTCCATGAACTTCACCACTGCATGGGAGGAAGGGACACGTGAGCTCAGAAGTAGCACGGAAGACGGCCAGTCCCCAGCCCACCAGCTCTGCAAGGCCTTCGCCGAGAGGCGCCTGTATCAGGAAAGTCCTGCCAAAGTCTAACTTAAGTCACCCGGGCTGGGTTGAAGGCCCTTCCCCCTAGGCTTCCTCCACCAACACTGGCAAAGGTTTATTTTCATTCCGCTGATCAGACGTGCTGTCCTGGGCCAGGGGAGATGGCTTGCCACATCCGGTCCCCTGCCTGCCCAACGCAGCCAACTCCTCGACCAACTTTGATGCCAGAGCCAGGCTGAGCATGGATTCGCCCGTCAGGGGTGCGCTAAGCTTTACCTGCAAGGCGGAGCAGCTGGCTTGGCCGGCCCAGCTGGTTTCCGTTTTCCTACAACCTCTCCCTGGTCGCTGCTGTAACATCAACCAGACTGTTTTCTGAGCACCTATTACATGCTGGGTTCTTGGGGACAGTCATCCATGGTTACCATCTCACACAGTCCTCTAGCCATGAGATTACTAAAGGCTCCTGAGACCGCACTTTGCAAATGGAGAAGGTTCAGAGAGGCTGTGAAATTTGCCTCAAGGCCACACGGCTAGTAAGCAACGGGCCAGAATGGCTGGCTCTGACGTCAAAGCTTTCCGGAAGGAAAACAAAGGGAACGCTTGGAGAGGCACCTTGTCACCTGCCAGTCCCCTCCCCAGCCCTGGGCTGCGGAGGCCTTGGCAGGTGGCCGTGGGCAGGCCCACTGTGCAGGCCAGGGGCCCCGCAAACTGCTTGCATCATGGAAAACACGCTGCTGCTGTGGACACAGAGCGCTTCTCGAGGCCGATCTGGAGGGAGACCAGGGTAAAGACAGTTTCCCAGGCTGACCACAGAGCCCGAGGTGCATCGAAGCATGAAGAGGTAATTCTGGGCCATAGGGGCGGGGCCCTTGACAAAAAATAAATGCAGGACTCTGGCGTGACTACTCCAAACCGTGGCCACTCCCTGTCACGCCCCCACTACCACCACAGAGCGAGCCTGTCCCCTCCCCAGTTAGGACTAGGACAACTCGGTGTGACCTTGGCCCATCCCTCCTTCCCCTCCCCTCCCCGGCCTCTGTGGAAGTGTGTTGGCCCCATCTCTAAGCACACAGCAACAGAGGCTGAAATGGGGAGTCTGGTCTCCCACTTCACACAAAGAACAACTGCTCTTCTCTCGTTTCGAGTGACATAAAGTTTGGGACTTCATCCCAGCATTTTAAGTGCATACTCAGTAGGCTACCGCCCCACCCAGGGACCGGAGCAGGGCCTCCTCCATCTGCTCCCTCCAAGCCTGTACACCAGGAAGGTGAAGAAGATGAGACGGGGTATGCATATAACAGGCTGGACGGGGGAGAACCTAAAGTGGGGGGTGAAGGGAGGGGCAAGGCCACAGGTGGGAAAACCAAAGGGGAAGGGGGGCGAGACTGTCCCTTGCCCTCCCTGAAGCTGCTACCTTCCCCACCAGATGACAGGCACAGAAGTCTTCCCCGCCCCCAAAGGATTAAGGAAAACATGGTCAAAAACAGCAAGAGACCAGAGGTGGGGGGGGGGTCACTTTGTAAGCCACATCTATACCGAAGAAGATGGTTAATCCAGTATTGTTAAGGGGCCATCACGCCGGGCCAGAGGTGGCCCACGCTCACAGCCCCACCCAGGAGGGGACAGCAGGAAGGTCCAGCCTGGGTCCCGGAGCTGGGAGCTGAAGGTGAAGACCTGGGCTGGGAACTGCTTCCAACAGCTGTTCCTCAGACTCCCCAGGCCCGAGGCTAGGAAGGCGGAGAGCGCCACCCTTTGTAGCCCAGCCATGAAGGCCCACGAGGAGAGCTATCTTCCTTTTGCACTACAGGCGTACGTACGTACACACACACACACACACACACACACACACACACACACACACACACACTCTGCTCCACCATCGGGCTTTCGTGGTTTTCCTCATTTATGGCACACAACCTTTTCTCCAGCAAACAAAGACCATTTGTCCTGTCTCTCCCAGACCACAGAGACCACTGGGAAGCCTAAGGGGCTGGTGGCGCTGGGAGCGGCGGCCGCAGTGGCCAGGCAAAGGGCTCCTGGGTGGGGAAGGAGGAGGCAGAACCCACCGGAGGCCACTGGGGCCACACTGGATTTGGGTTAAAGACCACTGCAGGACGCGCCGAGGGCCTTGCCTCCTCAGAGGAGAGGAGGCAGGGGACTGGCATCAGGCCGGGGCAGAGGCTGCGCTCGCTTGTGGTGGGGAGAGCCCGGGTGTCGCTGGAGAAAGGAGAGGATCACGGTACCCAAACCCCAGTGAACAAAAGGCGGGCGGGGGCGGGGCGCCTGGGAGCTGCAGCGCCCTCTGCTGGCCTGGGAGGGAAGTTCACAGCACCCAGGCCCAGGGCACCCGGCTAGCTCCACCCCTGGAGGAATGCAGGCTGCACTGGGGGTCCCCGGCTGCTGTTGGCCGCACCCCCAGCTCAAACAGGAAGGGCCACAGCACCCACAAGTGGGCCACGGCTGCGTGGAAAGCAGCACTGAATATCTATCTTCCCCTGGAGCAGGAGTCCAGGGACACCTCCCTGGATATTAGGACAACCTAACTCTACCTCCCTGTCTATGCCCACAGCGCCCTCTCCAAATAAAATCTTACGGGAAAGAACAGGGGGAAAAAATTTAAAGCAGTAAGTCCTATTCCTGGCCAAGACTTGAACAGAGAAAAGACCTTAAGAAACTGAAGGGTTAACCTCGTGGTGCCCACCTTGCAGGGTCTTGGTCCTCAGATCCCGCACCCCTCCCCACCAGGTCTGAAGAGAAGGACTTGGACCTGCTCACCCACCTCTTGGGACGACAGGGAGCACCGCCCAAGAGCCAGAGGGACTCACCTTCGTGGGGTTTCTGCTCTCCTTCGGCCATGGGTGCAGCCTGGGACCACTGAGGACGAAACAAAGGAGGCGGCGTTGGCAGGGGTGCAGGGCCCCAGCAGCTGCCCCCGTCCCCCCCCCTCCGCTTTCCTATTCCGAAGCTCCTGCGTGGACCAGAGGATAAGCGGGGTCCCCACAGGCCCGGGGAGTGCCCACCACCCCGGCCTGCTCCCATTAGGAACCCACGGGCCTGAAAGACCACCGGGTGCTAGAGTGGGGAGCTCTCCAGGTAGGCAGGAAGGCAGAGGCCGAGCTGGCCAGGTCCCTGTGCCTTCCCCACGCTGCCTGCTCCTTGCACTCTGGACGCCCCTGGCTCCCTGGTCCCAAGCCATGGGTAAGTATTAAGGTCAAATGGGAGGACAAATTTGGACTGGGGCAGGAAGGAAGGACTGGGGTGATAAAACAACATGGTGACCTTCTCCTGCTAACACAAGATACCAGGGTGAGCTGGGGGAGTGCAGAGGACCAAGGGTACCCCTCCAGCCCTTCCAAATCAGAGTCCTCAGCATACCCACAGGCTGCTTAAAGGGTAAACACCTGGGAGGGAGCCCTGGGGGAAGAGAGGCCCGGTTTCTTCCTCGTACAATCTCGCCTGAGGGTATTTCCCGAGTCTCACGCGCTGTCCCCAAGGCCCTCTCTTCTGGGCCACCTTCCTCACCTGCACCCAGGGAGGCCTCTGCTTCCTTAGCAGGGCCCGGCCCCCAGGGGTCCCCCACTCTAGCCCAGCCTGAGATCTCCAGATCGGCCTTCCCAGAGCTGTGAAGGTCACCAGGCCATGTGGACCTGACAGGTCCTACCAACTCCTGGCCCAGCTGCCCCCTACGGATCGGGTCCCAGGCAGCGGAGCTGCACCCAGCCAGCCTGCAGCTCCAGACCCCTCTGGGAGGGAATCCCACTGTCTCTGACCCACACACCCACCCCAGGTTCCCAGGCCTTTCCCCAGGGCCAAGGTCACAAGAAGCCCCCCCACCAAGGAAGATACTAGTTCCTAGGCCCCCGGCTGGACACCTCCCACTGCAGCCCCCTTCAGGGACACCCTGGATCTGGCACCTCAGCCCCATAACACCCCTGACATTCTCCCTAAGCCCTCTACTCCTCCTGACCCCCATAAGGCAAGGGAACAGAAATTCTGAACCCCCCCCCCAGAGCCAGGGGGCATCTGAGGGGCAGTTCTAGGCAGGGAGGGGCCAGGTGCCCTTCTCTGGGGGCCTCTGAAGGTCACCCTGTGGCCAGGCAGCCACTCCTCCCCCTCCTCCCCACTTGGGGGCCCAGAGCCAAGGCCTTTGTGCCAGGGTCTGAGGAACTCAGGGTGGTGGCGGAGACCCCTGCCGGTTTCCACCCTCCTCTCCCCCAAGGGGACTCTTGGGCTCCGGAAAAGTAGAAAAGGCCCCAAGGCAGCTCTGAGAGGCGAGTTGGGTGGGCAAGTTTGGAGTTCCCAAGAACCAACCACCTGCTCCAACGGCCAGTTCTGCCAGGACAAAAGTGTGTGTGCGAGCCGGCCGGGCAGGAGCCCGAGGCCGAGAGGGGCCATTCCCACGCTCGCCGGGAGTCAGGCGCATCTCCAACCATGCTCCCCAAAAGGGTAAAGTGGGGTGCTGACAGCCTGCGTGTCCTCCCTCCGCCCACCCCACCGTTCGCTCGGAGCTCTCGGGGAGGGGAGGGGAGGCGAGGGAAGCACAGCGTCGCCAAGTCCGGACTTTGGGCAGAGTTTCAACAAAGCGCCCGGTGGGCTCTGGCACCCCGACTCCTGACAGCTCCCCTCCCGGCCCCGGGCGCTGGGGCCCAGAGGATCGGAAGGATCCTCTCCGCCAAGGCAAGTGGAAACCAAAACAGGGTGCCGGGGGGGGGGGGGGGCAGCGGGGCCGGGGCCGGGGCCGGGGCCGGGGGCGAAGAGCGGGGCGCGGGCCCGGCCACCTCGGGAGGTCACCTTCCCGCGGGGGGGGAGGGGCGCCGCCCGCGGCCCGGCTCCGGCGGCCGCGGCTCGGAACACGAGGCGGCCAGCCGGGCTGATGTAATCGGCCCCGCGCCGCGCGCGCCCGGCCGGCCGGGCGGGGGAGGGCGCGCCGGAGCGCGGGCGGCGGCGCAGGTGGCCCCGCGGCCCTGGCTCCCAAACTTTTCCCCGAGTGGCGCCCGGCGCTGACGGCGCGCCCCGCCCGCCCCGCTCACCTCGGCGTGGTGCAGGTAGAGCAGCAGCGCGAGGCTCCAGTGCGCCCACGAGAGCAGAAAGTTCATGGCTTCGCGGGCGCGGCCGGGGCCGGCGCGGCGGGCGCCCCCTCGGCGGCTCGGGCGGGGCGCGGCGGGGGCCGGGGGCGCGCGCGCGGCGGGGGCTCGGAGTGCGCCGGGGGCCGCCTCAGCCGGCCATGGGCCCCGCGCGCCCCGCGGCCCGCGCGCCGCCGCCGCCGCCGCCGCCGCGTCCTCCGGCGCCCCGCGGCCCGGGCTCGGCGCCGCGCCGCCGCGAGGGCCGGCCCGGAGTTGGGCGAAAAGTTTGCGCGCGGCGCCGCGGGCCCCGCCGCCCTCCACGCCGCCGCCCGGCGCGGGCTCCGGCGCGGGCTCGGGCTCGCGGGGCGCCGGCCGCGGGGCGGGCGCGGGCGGCGGCGTCGGTCGGGCCGTCCGGCGGCGCCGCGGGCCGGGCGCGGGGTCCCGGGGGAGGAGGGCTCGGCCGCGCCCGGCGGTCACCCCGCGCGGGCCGCTCTGCCGGTCCGCCCGCGTCTCTGCCGCGACTTGCGCGCCGCGTCCCGCCGCCTCTCCGCCGCTCTCCGCCGGCTGCCGAAATCCGCAGCGATTGGGGGGCGCGGGGCAGCGAGCCTCCCCGAGCCGTCGGCCCGGCGCAAGTGCAGAGTGGGCAGCAAAAAATAAATTAAAACGGGAAACAATGCAGTTCAAAGATGTTTAAGGGGGGGAAAAAAAGGAGGGAGTCAACCCCGGGCGGATGAATGGCCAACCCGGCGCGGGGCCGCCGCCGCCGGTGAGTCCGCTGGACCGTCCGCCTGGCCGCCCCGCTCCGCTCGCCCGGCGCCGCGGCCTCCTCGCGGCGCGGCTGCCCCAAGCCTCTGCGCTCCGCTCCGCTGCCGGCCCACCGAGAAAAAGGGCCAGGCCCCGCCCCGGCCCGGCCCCGCCCCCAGCCCGCCGGGGCGGGGCCGGCCCGAGCTCCGCCCCCGGGCCGGCCCGGCCCCGCCCTCCCCAGGGACTCCCGGCGAAGTCGGGACCCTGACCGAGCCCACCGCGGAGGAGCGGACCCCAGACCCCGGCCCGCGCCGCCGCCCGGAATCCGTCCGGGCGCCCCCTGCAGCTCCGTCCAGAGACGCGCGCGCCCGCGGGGGCCGAGCGCGCAGGGAGCGCGAAAGTGGGGTTACGCGCGGTCAGGGCCCCAGAGCGAGCCTTTGCTGGGAAGGCTGGGGGGGCGGGGCAGGGGGCGGCCCGGGACGGGTGGGGAGAGGGCCACAGAGCTGTTGGGATCCTGGGGTGACCCCTGGCCGTGCCCCGCTGCGCGCACACACGCGTACGCACACACAGACTCGCGCGCTCACACACTGACACACGCGTCCTCACGCAGACGCGGCTCGCCTAAGTTCACGCGCTCCCTGTGGTGGCCGAGCGCCCCCTAGTGACCACGGTGCGCGCACCCCAGCTCTGGCTCCGGAGGGAGCCGGCTGGGAGCGCGGGCGGGAGGAGTTTCCACACACCCCCCCCACCACCACCACCACGTTCTGACCTCCCAAACTGTTGCGTGTTGGGGACTGGAATGGCTTCGTGGGCAGAAGGCCCAGTTCTGTGCGCAGGGGGCGGGGGACAGTGAACTTATCTGGGACTCTTATCTGGCCTGAAGACATCAGAGGGAGCTGGGGCCCTGGGGTGAACGGGGCTCTTCAGGAAGTGTCCGGGGAGGCTTCCTGGGGAGAAGAATTTGGCACCAAAAGTGTGGTGTCTGTGGGATTAGTCAGGGATCCGGAGGGAAGAGGACCTGGCGGAGCCCACGTATGCTCTGTGCAGTCTGGCGGAGCCCACAGGGAAGGGCAGCTGGGCAGACAGAGGCCCTTGTTCCCGTGCCCCCCCATGTTGCCAGGGAACCGAGGCCAGGGGGCTGGTGGGGGCGGATGAAGGCCCGGCTCGAGTGATGATTCAAACCTACCCCCCAGCACTCGGGAACGTGGTCCTAGGCCTGCTGCCCAGAGCTCCCACCAGGCTGGGGGCCAAGGTTCTATCAGCCCCGCCCGGCTCACAGCTCATCTTCAGAGCAGAATTGGGGGTCCCTCAGCCCTCCCCATCTCCTCCGCATCCCTTGGCCCCTCTCCAGCTCCAGCCTCTCCCCTCTTCCTTCCCCTTCCCTTCCTTTCCCTCAAAGCCCCCTTCTCCTCCAACTCCCCACATCTTCCCTAAGTGCTCCCCAAGGCCCCCACCCCACCCTTGGATATAGGAACCAGCCTGGAAAAATTCCTGGTTGGGCTTTGGCCCAGCTGTTTCTGGGCTCCCCCAGGGAACACAGAGGGGGCTCCGATACCTGTGGGAAGAGAGGGACCAACCAGTCTCATTACCCACCCAGATCTGGCCCAGGGCTGCAGTCGCCTCCGTGAGGGCCCAGGCTGAGACTGGAACTGCAGGAGTCCCCCTGCAGGCTCCCCCCCCCCCCATTTTCCCAAAACCAGCCAAGGAGGTTACTCAGCACCCCTCCTTCTGCACACAGTGCTGTGGTTTGGCAGGGGTGCTAGGCCGTCCCCTGGGTACCAGCTTCTCAGGCGTGGACTGCGGAGAGCCCTGTGAGCAGAGGGGCTGGCTTCTCCAGCCCCATCCCACCCTTTCTACTTGTCATTCACGGTTCGGCCTCGTCTCCACCTCCTGGCCGGCGCCCCAGCGGCGGGGACAAGGTCTTTGGCTCTGGGCCCCTCCCCGGCAGGCTTCCCATCACCTTGGTCCAGGTTTCTAGCTGCTGAGTAAAATGGGGAAGGGAAGCCACCGCACGTCCTCCGGACCTGCCTCTAGCATCCGGGATGCAGGCAGAAATGTGAGTACCCCACCACCACCAAGCTGTACCCCAGGGCAGGACAGAGGCCCAAGACTCACTCTGCCCCCTCCCCGAGCCCCTCTCATCTCAGACTTCTTCAGTCTCAGGAAGAGCCCTTGAAGTTGGGACCAGGCTGGAGCAATTCTTACTCCACAGCCCCTCGCCCCCTCCCCAGCCCGAGCCAGTGGTGCCCCGCGAGTGTAGACAGCAAGGTGTGTTCCAACGACCTATTGCGGTTCCCCGTGTGGGTTCTGCCCACTGGCAGTGACTCCGCACAACTCCCTTTCCGGAGAGGTAGGATTGCACGTTGGCCTGAGGGGTTTGAGCAACCTACGGGAGATAGGGGTGGGTCTCCCTGCCTTTTGGAGACAGCCTGCTGATGAGTCAGGGGAGGGGTCCGCTCTGCATCCCAGGCTCCGGTGTGGTGCCACAGCTCTCACCTGCTGTGCTTGCATGGACGCAGCCATTGCCCAGACCGCCACCAAATTAAAAAGCTCAAGCCGCCCAGGGGCATTTTACTTCGGAGGTACACCTCTAGCTCTTTATTAATTTTTTAATTAATTTATTTTTTTCAGTACTGGGGATGGAACCCAGGGGCATCCCACCTCCGAGCTATACCCCAACCCTATATTTTTAATTCTTTATTTTGAAACAGGGTCTTCCTGAGTGGCAAAGGGTCTCACTAAGTAGCTGAGGCTGGCCACGAACCATGATCCTTCTGTCTCAGCCTCCCAAATGCTGGGATTACAAGCGTGCGCCACCACACCCGGCTCTATTTTTATTTTTTGGAACAGGATCTCGCTAAGTTATTGGGGGTCTCCCTAAGTTGTTGAGGCTGGCCTCAACCTGCAATCCTCCTGTCTCAGCCTCCCATGTACCGGGACTACAGGTGTGTGCCACCATGCCTGCCTGGCTCACCGAGATGTTGTTAAAGGACAGGGGGGCGGGGAGGGGAAGGGACACAGAGTCCTAAGACCACGTGGTATCTCTTCTAGCACTGTCTTTTCCTACAGCTCGGTTCCTTCCCTAGATCACTGCAGATCAGAGGGTGTCAGGGCAAATGGTCTTCCAGAGAATCCCCCATAGGTCCAGAGAGAGCACCCAGGGCCCCGCGGTCACCCTGCAGGTTGGGGAAGGGCTGGAGCCGAAAGCAGTCTGCAGAGACCCCGTTGAGGGCCACTGGCAGCCTCACTCAAAGGCCCCCTGTTCGGGCCTCGGTGGCCACAGCCGGGGCTCTGGCGCAGTTCTTGGGGTGCCAAAGAGGAAGGGGAAACTGTCCCAAGGGAGGGGGAGGAGAGTGAGGGATGGGTGGGGGTGGGGAAGAGCGTGAAAGGCATCCAGGAGCCTTCCAGACAGAGGCAGCAGTGCGGCCCACGGTGTCCCAGTTATGCTTTGTCCTGAGTCCCGTCACCTGCAGGGCTCGAGCTGTCTGAGAAGGCCAGTCCATCGGGAGGCCTGCAGGTGAGCGGGAAGAGCCCCTCCCGTGCTGGGGGAGGATGAGCCGGGGCTCACTAGGCCTCGCTGCTGCCTTCACGGTTATCCAAGTGGTGACTGAGGCGCTTCCCCTGCGCCTCCATTCCCAGACCCCCAGGCTCTTGGCAGGACACGCATCTGCGAGAAAGACAGCGAGATAAACCTGCTGAAAGGAAGGAAAGGTAACTGGGATGGCTCTCCCCAACGCCCAGGCAGTCCACTGCCCGACGTCCCAGCCTTTGCCACCTCCCACAGTCTGCCCCAGGTGCCGGCTGGTGGCCCCGTTCCCAGCTCCAAGCCCATCCACACTTGGAGTCCCTCTGCCAGGAAGAACGTGTTGGGTGCTGAGGCTCCAAAGCTGTGACCGCCATCCTGACCTGCCCAGGAACCGAGTTCACGCACGCCGCTTCCAGAGTATCTGCCAAGGTTTACCAGGCACCAGGCTCTGTGCCGATGCTTTAAGGGCTACTCCAGGGCGCTGGAATAAGACAGTTGACAGCAGGGTGGGGGTTGGAGCCAAAGGCACCCAACTGGCATCCCTGGTGCAGCTTTCTATAGGTTACTCAACCTCTCTGAGCCACGGCGTCCTTTGTAAAACAGAAAGTGAAGAGGCCCGCCTCGCAGAGTTGCTGCTCACAGACCAGCGCGCACACTGCTGGCCCAGAAGGCCAGATAGGAGAGAGACACAGGGTGTCACGGAGTGTCACAGAGGTGTGGAGCGGGGCAGCCAGGCTGGCCAGAGTGGACATCGGGCAGGGCTTCCGCAGGAGGTGGCCTGGGCCACTGATTACACAAGTCATTATTAAACTTGGCCCGTGAGCTCTGCTCGCCCTGGGCTTCCCGTCTGGAGAGAACCTGAAGGGTACACAGAGACTAGGAGGTCTCCGATGGGGCTCAGAGTTGCTGGGCATGGGCGAAGGCTTCTGAGATGGCCTTGAGCTGGGTCTCCGCAAGGGCAGGGCTTTTGCCAGCTGTGCCCGGGGATTCTGGAAGGTTCAGAAGGCTCACACAGAGCCATCCCGGTGCTCCTCCAGGAAAGAGAGCCTTTGAGGCTAGGCAAGGCAGGACATTAGGACTTCCCAAATATTCCCAAGCAGAGCCTACAGGGACCAGGCTTCTTCCTGGGGCCTGAGCCCCGCAGGTCTTCCCCGCCCTCTGGGACAGCCTGTCTCAGCCAGAGAATTGAACAAACAAGGAGACAGCAGAGGTAGACTGGGCTCATACATTGAGTCCCACTGTTGTTTGCCCCAGGGGGGAGGGGAGGGGAGGGACACCCGGCTAGGGAGCACAGGGCCATTCAGCTGGAGCAGGGCAGAAGACAGGAAGACATTTACCTCCTCTCTGCGTCCACAAATCCCCAGAGCCTCCTGTCTGCCTCTCAGACAGGGGAGGAACCAGAAACAGCCCTGGGCAACCAGTCCAGAGACCGCCGCGTGCTGCGTGACCCTGGCCAAGACAGCACCCCTTTCTGGACCCCAGCTTCTCCCAGGTAGAGCACAAATTCCACAAGCCCAGAGTTCTCCAAGCCACACCCGTCCCAGCCCTTTTTATTTTTGATTTTGAAACAGGGTCTCGCTAAGTTGTCGAGGCTGGCTTTGGGACCTGTGATTCTCCTGTCAGCCTCCCAAGTACTGGGATCATAGGCGTGCACCACCATGATCAGATCTTACAAGGCTCTCGAAGGGGACAGTGCTTAACTCACAGAAGTCTAGCATGGGGCATAATATCTGGGGCTCAGCTGTGACGGCAGGGAGATGCCCCTCAAGTCCCAGCAGGCAGGGCTTGTTCCCCTACCTGGGAGGACAGGATTTCTGTCCTTTTGGAAGGCACTGCTCGGTGGAGCCTCTCTGTGAAAAGGCTTGATTCTCCTCTGTGACCCCCACCTCAGGTTCTGGACAGAGCCAGAGGGGCTGGGTTCAAAGCTGGCTCACTACTTCTGAGCTAGGAGCCTCAGCCTGTATGTCTGAGCCCGTGTCTCATCTGTAATGCGGGGGTCATATGCTCACCTGTAGGGAGGTAGGTGGGGACAATAAATACTAGCTAAGCTGCTAGCCCAAAGTAGGGGTAACGCTAATGTTACTTTCTTTCCTTTCTCCTGTCCCTGCAGCTGCAAACTCTTAGAGAATGCAGAACCCACAATCATCTGGCTACAGTCAAACAGAAAGAGCTAGGGAAATGGGCTTAGCCCAGCCCACCCCCCCAGTTAAAAAAAAAAAAAAGAAAGAAATCACACAGTGTCTGCCACCGGGGTCACCCCTCCATTCTGTCTGCCTTCCCAGACCCAGGAGTGTGGGGGAGAAGGGAAACGGGGAGACCTTTATTCTGCTTCCAGAAACTTCCTGGCCTCATAGCCTCAAGAGAAACAGTGAAGCTGTTAGTCAGAGGATATCTGTACCAGGAGAGCATTAGCTGTGTCCTAGGAGCCTCGGGGTCCTCGGAGATGAGGTAGGGGCAGGAAGACACAGAATCCTTGGTTTTTTCTGCCTCGTCTATTGGAGTTTTGCCTGGAATTTCATTTAAAGTAAAAGCTCTACTTCTTGTTAGAGAAGTTCAGAATCCCCTTCTGGGCCAGACGAGTGGAACCCACCCAGTGGCCGAAGCTCACACCTCTGGGCTCACAGCCTGCGGCCGGCCCGGAGGGGTGCTGGAACGAGGTGTCACACACACTGGAGAGGACAGCAGCTGGGCCCTGGATGCCTCTCTCCTCCTCCTCCTCCTCCCTCACTCCCTCGCTCCAGGCTGCGCCCTGCAGAGCGCGCACACGAGGCTAGTCTGAACTATGCCCCACTCCGTCCCGGTTCCATCTACCTGAAGAGACAGGCCTGCCTCCCTTTCCCTGCATACCAGCTCAGGCCCTTCCAGAACCCAGCTGGAAGCACAGGAGAGGCCGGCAGGGTGCACCAAGGCTGCCCTACCTGCTACCGTCTCCCGAAGTCTCTGTGGGGAACCCCCATCCCATTCCCCGCTCCACCCTGCTGAGGAAGACAGCCCAAACATTAAACACGACATACAGCCGGGTGTCAGCTGGGCCAGGCGTAAACATCTCCATTTCCTAACTGTAGGGAGGCCGGGACCAAGAAGAACACTGCTTTGCCCAATGGGGAACTGTGCCTGGGTGTACCCGCTGTGACCGTCCTGGCCCAGGCCACCATCCGCCATGGGCTGGAAGGCAAGTTCTCTGCTAGGAAGGGGCCAATCTGGGGCCCTGGTCTGCATGCCCCGGTGTCTCACCACTCTTGGAAAGATCAGGCCAGGACTTCCCCATACCAGGTCCCACCAGGTCGTCGAACCTCAGTTCAGGGCAGGCCCAGGGCGATAGCTTGGTGAGTTCCAACCGTGGTTGAAAACAGGCACTGTACAAGATCAGCCCCAGCCCTGGGCTGGAATTCCAAACCGAGTACCAGGCCACGGAGAGTTAGGAGTAATCAAGACATTTTCCTGTCCCTTCCTCCTCTCTCTTTCCTTGGATAGCTCCCTCCTTTCTCTCTCTCCCTCTCTTCTGCCTTGCCGCCTCATCCCTGGGCCCTCTGACCCGGCCTCCTGACTGCAGGGCGAGGAGGGAGGACCAGGAGCATCACCCCAGGACCGGCAGGGGTGGGGGGTCAGAGCAAAGATACAGCTTTAGCCCATCCTCTGACCGACAGCCTGACTTTGCCTCTTGCCACCAACCAGAAGAGATCGCAGCAAGCAGGGTTTAAGTTAGATAAGCAAAGGCCTGCCTAGTCATTTTCTCTGGGGGTTGTGGGATGATAACATTGGGATGTTTTCTAGAGACTTCTCAGCCCACTCCTGGGCTGGATGAAATGCCAGGGAGTGGGGGAGCGGAGGGGGAGACGAAGAAGGAGGGCAAATGGACTGCCACCTCCCTGGGCCCCCTTTGGGAGAGGTGGTAGGCGGGGTGCCCTGTCTCCAAGCCGGGAGCTCAAGTGGGGAAGGAATGTTCTGAGGGGTGTGGTGGGGCCGGGGTGGCAGGCAGGGGAACGGAATGAGAAGGCCGTCAAGTGGCACGGGAAGGGCAGAGAAAGACCCTTCCTGGGCAGAGCAAGGGAGAGGGGACCTCAGCCCGGGCTCCCAGCCCACTCGTGGGTACACAGGGCCCCCTCGGACAGGATTGGGCAGAGGATCCAGAGACACTACTTTGGGAGCAGAGATGACACCCAAGCGAGGCCAGGCCCCTGGCTCTGGGACAGGGATGGCTGGGGGAGTCTGCTGTGGGGAGCAGGGGAGCTCCCTTCCCAGGACTGCTGGGATGGCCTGGCCACTCCTGCTTCCTCTGGGGAAAGCTGGTGAGGATCCGTGTGTGCTTGTCTTCCTCCTGGCCTGGCCCTGGGGCAGGGGGATGGTTTCGTGACTTACTCCATAGTCCTCCTCTGGCCAGACCCAGTGAGCCTGAGAAGCTGAGCAGGAAAGCAGTCTTCCCTTCCCTCTATCCTCCTCCTCCTCCTCCTCCTCCTCCTCCTCCTCCTCCTCCTTTATTTGCAGTACTGGGGACAGAACCCAGGGGCATTCTACCTCTGAGCTATACCATCAGTCTTGTTTTTTATTCTTTATTTTGAAACAGAGTCTCACTGAATTGCAAAGAGCCTCACTAAGTAGCTGAGGCTGTCTCCGAACCTCAGTCCTCCTGTCTCAGCCTCCCGAAAGCTGGGATCACCAGTGTGCGCCACCACGCCCAGCTCCATCTTCCTTTTGCTGCACCCAGGTTAGGAAAAGGTTGAACAAGAGAATGGGTCAACCTCCCCACCCATGCTGGAGAATTTGAGGCAAGGCCAGTTCCTGGGGGATTGCAAATGAGCTCATGCTTATGTATAATGGGGGAGCTGAGTCTGGCCACGGACTCAATCTCCCAGCCCAGAAAGGACTGGTAAGCGACTGCACAGCCTCTGTTGGTACCATTGTGTTCTCTGCTGTCCCCCAGCTGGTATCAAAGGCTTCCCCTCCCATCTTCAGGACACACCCTCACTCCTCCTCTCTCCTGTCCTGGGACTCCCCAGGGCTGGCAGGGGCACCCCTGGCCTCCTGGAAGCTGCCCAAGGGGAAGGGGGCAACCAGAGAGGGGCTGTGCTGCGGGCCAGCTGGCACCAGCTAGCGCTCCTTGGCTGGCTCCACCACCCTACAGAGGTGAGGGCCCCCAGCCCCACACCTGAGTTTCGGGACCACCCTGCTGGGTGCCTCAGCTGTTGGCTAAGCAAGAACACCTTCCACACTGTCTCTGGAACCCTGCGCTACCCTCCCCCATCAGACACCCCCCCCCCCCCCCCCGCCGCCTTGCCCGGTGCCACCCCAGACCTCTAGAGGGCACAGGAGAGCAGTGTTGGGCTTAGCCCCAGGGGCATACCCAGGAGATTCTGTGAACAGGCTCTGGTTCCGGGGGACCACACACCATGGGGGGCGGGCACTACCCAGCCAGGCTTGCCCTCCGGGAGTGCAAAAGTGTGGGGAAATGGGCCAGGGCTGGGCCAGAGGTTCCTTGAGGATACAGGGACAAGAGAGGCAGCCTGGGCTCCGGGGGACCCCCACAGAGGAGTGCATTTGAGTCAGGGAAAGATTATCTGACACTGTAAAGTGCCCTGCTCTTCACTCGGGAACAGACAGGCAGCTGTACCTTGGGCCCCAGGAATTTATGCCTGGCCTTGGAAGAAGAAGGGGCTTGGGGTCCTCTCAGCAGAGCTCTGCCCCATCCCATGCAGGATCAGTACTAGGGTGAGCCATTGGCTGGGAAGAGCCACTTAATCGTCACAACACATCGGACCATTGCTATTGACAGCATGTAATCATATATTTTAAAATATCTCGAAAAGAGGATTTTGAATGTTTTCAACCCCCAAAAAATGATTGACGCTCGAGGTGATGGACATACCGATGACCCTGGTCTGGCCACTATACATGGGCCACGTGTATTGAAAGACCACAGTGCGCCTCATACATTAGTACAATTCTTATGCTTCAACTAAATGTTAAAAAAAAAAAAAAACAAGTAACAAGAACAAAAATACGGAGAGTAAAGCAAGGCAGATGGCGTGGAGAGGGAGAGTGAGGTGGAGGAGGGCACCCGCTGTCTTGGGGGTTGTACTGATGGGAATCTCCGCAGCCAGAGTGGCCTGGCCCTGCCCTGGGCCCCCATCCTGAGTCACAGGAATACCCGGGGCAAGGTTGGGGGAGGAGGCCGCCCTTCCACACTGGACCCTCAAAGGGGAGAACTAGCACCCAATTCAACTTGGGGGGAGGAGCCAGGGATGCGGACAGTCAGCTAACTCCCCGTGTCCCGAACCTGGGGCCCTGCGCTTGAGTACATGAGTCTTTCTGTGGCAGTTCCTGTACTCGCGCATTCAAACTCTGGATGGGCCCATTTCCGGCTGCGTGCCCTTGGGCGCATGACTCAACCTCCCTGGACCTCAGTTTCTATGGGGAACTGTGACACTACCCGTGCCATGGGGTTATTGTAAAAATTTGATGCGGTGTATATAGAAAGGGTTCAGCTGTACACACCTGATTTTACACAGTAGGGGTAAAAAAGCAAAAGGGGTACTTTCTCTGCTCTTATCGTGAACAGTATTGCCAGTGTGTGGCCCTGGCTGACCTTACACCCTCCTCTCTCAATGCTGCCTACACACCCACCCTCTCCAGCCAAGTCCCGCCTTCGGAAAGCACCCCAAATACATTGATCTCATTTCTTCACTCTGATCTTTGCACGGCCAGCTGTTAAAACCTCTCTTGCTTTCTCTCTCTTGCTCTCTCTCTCTCTCTCCCTCCCTCTCTCATTGTGGAACCCAGGGTCTTTTCTACCTCCAGGCTATACTCACAAACCTATTTTTTATACTTTATTTGGAAACAGGGTCTCACTGAGTTGCAGAGGGCCTCACTAAGTAGCTGAGGCTGTTCACGAACCGCGATCCTCCTGTCTCAGCCTCCCTAATGCTGGGATTACAATCGTGCGCCACCACCCCGGCTGAAAACTTGTCTTTTAAAACAAGAAGCCACGCTGGGCATAGTGGCACACGCTTGTAATCCCAACACTTGGGAGGCTGAGACAGGAGGATCACACAGGTTCAAAGCCAGTCTCAGCTACTTAGTGAGGCTCTCAGCAAGTTAGTGAGACCCTGTCTTCAAATAAAATATAAAATAGGTCTGGGAGTATAGCCCAGAGGTAGAAAAGCCCCTGGGTTCCACCCCTAGAACCGCAAAATAAACAAATAATAAATAAATAAAATAAAACAAGAAGCCAAGCTGGACTTGGGGGTGCAGGCTTGTAATCCCAGTACTTGGGAGGCTGAGACAGGAGGAACACAGGTTCAAAGCCAGTTTCAGCAGCTTAGTGAGGCTATTGGCAACTTAGTGAGACCCTGTTTCCAAATAATATATAAAAATGGGTCTGGAGATGTAGCTCAGAGATAGACGGGCCCTGGGTTCCATCCCCAGTACATAAATAAATAAATAAATAAATAAATAAATAAATAAAACAAGAAATGAGATGGGTATGATGGCACACACCTGTAATCCCAATACTTAGGAGGGTGAGACAGGAGGCCTGCTGATAAAGGCCAGCTTTAACAACTTAGCAAGACCCTGTTTCAAAATTAACAATAAGAAAAGGGCTGGGGGATGTAGCTCGGAGGTAGGACATCCCTGGGTTCAATCCCCAGTACCACAAAAGAAGAGAGAGAGATTAAAAAAAAAGGAGCCATCTGGGATTTCTTCTGATCAGGAATCTCCCCAAAGTCCCTGTGGCCTGAAACTGTGTCTGATGTATCTAATTTTGTGAAATTGAGCGTGCGCGTGTGTGTGCATATGTGCATGTGCACGCGCGTGCACGTGCATGTGTGCGTGCACGTGTGAGCACTCTGAGCACTTTCACATAGAAACCTGTGTATTTTTCTATCCTTTCACCGGCCTAAGTACTGATAGAGGCCCGCAGTGTAGACATCCACATTCGACTCCTTGTTTGTGGCGGGTTTGGGTGGTGTTTTTGCTTTTGTAGAAGGCTCCCAAGGCAAGCATCCTACACTGAGCTCCACCCCGGTCCCATAGACTCTCTGTGAGTGGTCCTGACAATCATGGCTGCTATGCTGCCTTGCGCTGCCTGGTGAGTCTGTGTGCCAGCCCTGTGAGGTCGATCACAGCCGCAAACCATGGGGAGGAGAGTCCAGGAACCTGCCCGAAGTCATTGGGCAAACGGGCACCAGGGCAGGGCCTGCACACACGGCTGTCTGGCCCAAAGCTGGCACCCTTAGCCACTGCGGTTTAAAGAAAGGAAGGGACCATCAACTCCACGGGACTTCTTTTCTGTACTCAAAGAAGGAAATAACAATAAAGTAAGCAAACAGCAGAACTTTGCCTGAACGCTTTCAAGATTTCAAATCTAGACTGTTGGGGCTGGAATCCCGTCCCTCGCTGCTCCAGACAAGCCAGCGCCTCCGTCGCCCGGGTGGTCTTGCTTACTCACTGGGCTTTGTACGGTTTCTAACAAATGGTCGGGAAAGCGCTCATCCCAGAGTGAGTCAGAAACTTTGAGTATTCAATCCCCACAACGTTCCTGCCAACCCTAGCTTTACTTTAATTGTCTATAGGAGAAGCTTTTATTTTCTCTTCCCTTTGTTGATCAACAATTTAGGTGTGTGTGTGTGTGTGTGTGTGTGTGTGTGTGTCGCACTGGAGATTAAACCCAGGGATGTTTTACCTGAGCTACACCTCCAGCCCTATTTGTTTTGTTTTGTTTTGTTTTTTGTGTTACTGGGGAGGGAACCCAGGGGCATTCTACCTCAGAGTTATACCCCAGCCCTATTTTTTTTTTTTTTTTTTGCGGGTCTGGGATGGAACCCAGGGGCATTCTACCTCCGAGCTACATCCCCTGCGCAATTTTTCATTCTTTATTTTGAAACAGGGTCTCACTGAGTTGCGGAGGGCCTCACTAAGTAGCTGAGGCTGTCGGCGAACCGCGATCCTCCGGGTCTCAGCCTCCCAAATGCTGGGATTACAAGCGTGCGCCACCACGCCCGGCTCCCAGCCCTATTTTTATTCTTTATTTGGAAACAGGGTCTCACTGAGTTGCAAAGGGCCTCACTAAGTAGCTGAGGCTGGCCAAGAACCACGATCCTCCTGTCTCGGCCTCCCAAATGCTGGGATGCAAGCATGTGCCACCACCACGCCTGGCTTTATTTTTTATTTTGAAACAGAGTCTCACTAAGTTGCTGAGACTGGCCTCAGCCTACAAGCCTCGGGTCTCAAGCTCCCAAGTACTAGGATTGCAGGTGTGTGCCACCACACCCAGCCCAGTTGGCAATTTTTGTAATAATTAAATGGAGTCAGCAGTATGACAGTGGCCCCCCTTATCCATAGAGGGCACATTCCCTGACCCACAGTGGGTGCCTTAACCCTGTCCATGTAGACAGTGCTCTGTCCTAGGCATTCATGCCGTGCTGAAGTGTAACATAAATTAGGCACGGTAAGAAATAAACGCTAACTAATGAAGAGCTAGAGCAATTATAATTGTTGTAATACAAGTTAGGCGAGTGTGGTCTCTCCCAGCCCCTCGCTGTACTTTTTTTTTTTTTTTTTTTTTTTTGTAGTACTGGGGATGGAATCCAGGGGCATTAACCTTCGAGCTCCACCCCCTGCCCTATTTTTTATTCTTTTTTTTTTTTTTTTTTTTTGGTGGTACTGGGGTTCCTGGAAGCCCTTCTACCTCCGGGCTACACTCCCAGACCTACTTTTACATTTTTGTTTGAAAACAGGGTCTCCCAAGCCAGCACGCGCGGCTGGCTTCGAACCTGCACGATCCTCCTGTCTCTGCCTCCCAAGCGCGGGGATTACAAGCGTGCACCACCACGCCAGGCTCTATTCTTTATTTTTGAAACAGGGTCTCACTAAGTTGCAGAGGGCCTCACTAAGTTGCTGAGGCTGTCCACGAACCACGATCCTCCTGTCTCCGCCTCCTGAATGCTGGGATTACAAGCGTGCCCACCACACCCAGCTAATATACTTTTTTTTTTTTTTTTTTTTTTTTGCAGTACTGAAGATTGAAGCCAGGGCCTCAGGAGTGCTAGGTAAGCACTCTGCCACCAAGCCACATCCCCAGCCTTGGAGCAGGTGGGCATCTATAGAGATACTGTAACACGTGTTAGCTACTGGCGACCTCTGACACCACACGGAAGGACACCATCTCTAGTAACAATGCTGGCTAACTGAAGAAACCCAGAGGCGAACTGCAGGTTAAAGAGGGATGTGGAGCCTGGCGCCATGACAGGCACCTATCATCCTTGTACTTGGGAGGCTGACACAAGAGGATCACAGGCTGGAGGACAGCCTCAGCAACTTAGTGAGACTCTGTTCCAAATAAAAAATAAAACAGGGTTGGGGTGTAGCTTGGAGGTTGAATGCCTCTGGGTTCAATCCCCAGTGACAACAGACACACACACTGCTAAATTGTTGATTAAAAAAGGAGAAGGAGGAAGAGGAGGAGGAGGAGGCAGAGGCGGAGGCGGAGGCGGAGGAGGCGAAAGAGGAGGAGGAGGAGGAGGAGGAGCCAGGCGTGGTGGCACATGCTTGTAATCCCCCCCTGCTTGGGAGGCTGAGACAGGAGGACTGCGCAGGTTCGAAGCCAGCCTCAGCTGGTTGAAGAGACCCTGTTTCCAAATAAAATATAAAATAGGTCTGGGAGTGTAGCCCAGAGGTAGATGGCCCCTGGGTTCCATCCCCAGTACCACCAAAAAATAAAATAAAATAAAAAATAAAGTATAAAATAGGGCTGGGAGTATAGCCTGGAGGTAGGAAAGCCCCTGGGTTCCAACCCAGTTACACACACACACACACACACACACACACACACACACACAAAGAGGTACTGCTATAAATGGAATAACTAGCAGAAAAGCCCTCCCTGGCTGGTTTCCACACTTGGCCCCTCCAGTACCCAGCTGTCATAATGAACTCTGCCATGGGGATGCCCCCCTTACCTTCCTTCATTGCCCTCTGTGTGTCGCTCCGGGAATAAACTGGCGTGGGATCTCCACAGCGTGCTTGTCTCTCCATGACTTGGCGTCTTGTGTGGAAAACGAGGGAGACAGGGCGGCGGCCGTGGGTGCCGTGGGAGGCCTCAGGGGTGTGCGTGACTGGCAGAGGTGACCAACACACAGCAGCGTGGCTGTGATAGATGTCAGGGCTATGGGTCCATCCTGTCCAGCCTGGCAGAGGTGCCCGAGCCCATGATGGCCACACGGGAGCTGCTTCTCCCAGGGCCCGTCCCTCCTGCCCCCTGGGATGCCCATCCTCTCGACCCCCGTCCCCACACAGCGACTCAGAGGCACAAAACCATCACACATCACAGCCCGGAAGGCAGGGGAGTGGATCCGGCGGTGAGAGGGAAGGGCAGGCCCCAGATCACCTGAGAAATCCCACACCATCAAAAAGTGAGCCCGCAGCCAGGTGTGGTGGCACATGCTTGTAATCCCAGCACTCGGGAGACTGAGACAGGAGGATCTCGGCTCACAGACAGCCTCGGCTACTTAGTGAGGCCCTTTGCAACTCAGTGAGACCCTGTTTCCAAATAAAGAATAAAAAATAGGGCTGGGGATGTAACTCAGAGGTAGAATGCCCCTGGGTTCCATCCTCAGTACTAGGGGGGAAAAAAAATGAACCCGCTACAGCCAGGCTGATAAAACCAGGTTGGCTGGAAACCTTTTCTAACTTTACTTCTTTCTGGGACTTGACCTCAGACTTCGTTTTACACCAAACAAGGAAATCAATCTCATAATTTGGTGCCACACCTTGTTTAAGACAAAAAGAAAAGAAAAAGTGCTATTATTACCTGTTTGGTGTGCTCGCTGCCCTGGGTCACGTGGTTTAGCACTGCACAACTTTGGGTCATTCCACATGCTATTTAGTTCCCAAGGAGGAGGCATTTGACAGCATCGAAGATGACTTTTTTCATGTAATAAAGAATCAGAGGCAGATCATTTATTGATTCATAATTTTTTCTTTTTGCAGTACTAGGAATTGAACCCAAAGGCCTTCTACCTCCGGGCTATACCCTCAGTCCTATTTTTTTTTTGTTGTTTTGTTTTTTTTTTTTTTGGTGGCACTGGGGTTCCTGGAAGCCTGTCTACCTCCAGGCTACACTCCTAGACCTATTTTATACTTTTTTTTTTTTTTTTTTTTTTTTTTTTTGCGGGTCTGGGGATGGAACCCAGGGGCATTTGACCTCAGAGCTATACCTCCTGCCCTATTTTGTATTCTTTATTTTGAAACCGGGTCTCACTGACTTGCGGAGGGCCTCACTAAGTAGCTGAGGCTGTCTGCAAACTGTGATCCTCCTATCTCAGCCTCCCAAATACTGGGATTACAAGCATGCGCCACCACGCCTGACTTCTTTTTTTTTTTTTTTTTTCTTTTTTTTTGGTGGTGGTACTGGGGTTCCTGGAAACCCTTCTACCTCAGAGCTACACTCCCTATTTTTATACTTCTTTAAAATTTGGAAACAGAGTCTCTTATGCCAGCGCGGCTGGCTTCAAACCTACACGATCCTCCTGTCTCCGCCTCCCAAGCGCGGGGATTACAAGCGTGCGCCACCACACCCGGCTTGGTTTTGTTTCTGTTTTGGTATGACTACATCTAACTGGTAATAGTAAAAGCCTCTAATAATAAAGGACTCCAGGAAAAGATGGCAGTCTGAGCACCCACATCTGCTCTTGTTCCTTCCTGAAACTCCACCGCAGCAGAGTTGAAATGTTACTAAAATTTTCTTTTGTTTTGGTTTTGTGTGTAAAGGTAGAATGGGAAGGACAGGGTAAACAGGAGCCGGCGGAATTCTGGAGAGTAGAAAGCAGGTGACAGAGAGTAAGAAGCCCTCGCTGGCCGGGCTCGCACTTCCCCATCGCCAGCAGTTATGATAAAATATTGCCTCAAGGAAAGGTTCAGCCAGCAGCGCCACAGTGGGAATCCACAGCCGGCTCCTTTACAGCCCCAGACTCCCGAGAGCCCAGGGATCAGGGACACCAGCCGCCTCAGAAGTGGAGCCGAAGAGGACAGAGCAAACGCAGAAGCCAGGTGGGGCCAGGTGTGTGGCCACCTGGAACCCCAGTACGTGGGAGGCCGAGACAGGAGGATCCCAGGTCTGAGGCCAGCCTGGGCAGCTTAGCCAGACTGTGTTTCAAAATTAAAAATGAAAGCCAGGCGTGGTGGTGCAGGCTTGTAATCCCTGCTCTTGGGAGGCGGAGACAGGAGGATCGTGCAGGTTCGAAGCCAGCCTCAGCTGGCTTAAGAGACCCTGTTTCCAAATAATATATAAAATAGGTCTGGGAGTGTAGCCCAGAGGTAGAAGGCCCCTGGGTTCCATCCCCAGTACCACACACACAAAAAAAATTTTTTAATGAAATTAAATAGGCTAGCAATGTAGCTCAGAGGTAGAATGACCGTGGGTTCAATCCCTAGTACTACAGGAAGGAAGGAAGGAAGGAAGGAAGGAAGGAAGGAAGGTAGTTGGGCGTGGTGGCACATGCTTGTAATTCCAGTACTTGGGAGGCTGAGACAGGAGGATCTCAGTTTGCTGACAGCCTCAACTACTTAATGAAGCCCTCTGCAACTTAGTGAGACCCTGTTTCAAAATAAAGAATAAAAAAAATGGGCTGAAGGTGTAGCTCGGAGGTAGAATCCAGTACTGGTTCCATCCCCAGTACTGCAAAAAGAAAGAAGAAGGGAGAAAGAGAAGAGAAAAAAAGAAAAGAAAGGAAAGAGGAAAGCAGTCTGAGCCTAGGTAAACCCCCTCCTATCCTCACAGCCAGAAAATGACCAGGGGTTTATTCTCTGACAAGGGAGAAGCAGAGGTCTCTGGGTAAGGGACCTGGATCCAGGGCACTAAAGGCGGGGACCTTATTGAAAATGTCCACATAGTGGATGCTGCGGTCCAGCCCTTCTCCCAGGATGCTGGCTTTTGTCCTTCGGGCAGGAAACTGGAAGGTGCTAAGGAATCTTAGCAGACTGAATTAAAAAACAAAAAAAGACCCAAAGACACTAACATTGGAGGCTTCAAAATGTTATGCTAGTATGAAGTTCATAGATTACAGGCCACGCGGGATGCACACATACACACACGCACGCACACACATGCACACACACGCACACACACACACACACACACACACACACACACACACACCTTCCAACCAGCTTTGGAAACAACTAAGGATTGCGAGACGCCTGCAGAAATCTCCTAATGCAGAAGCCACAGAGCAAAACAAACCAAACGTGACTTAGACGTTGAGTCTGCACAGCAAGAAGAAAGCGTAAAAATAACAACACATTAACATATCTTGAGAATGGTGAAGGGAAACGCTGCAAAAATGAGACAAAAACAGAATAGTAAATTTTTGGACTAGAGAACAACAGAGAGACCCTGAAAAATCAAATGCGATGGCAGAATTTTAAAAGTTAGAAATTTAACCGTGCATGACGGCGCATGCCTGCAAATGATACTTGGGAGAAAGAGACAGCAGAATCTCAGGTTCAAGGCCAGCCTCAGCAACTTAGTGAGACCCTCATCATCTTATCAAGACCCTGTTTCAAAATGAAAACTAAAGATCTGGGCGGGATGGCACACACTTGTCATCCCAGTACTTGGGAGGCTGAGACAGGAGGGTCCCAGGTTCTCAGCCAGGCTCAGCAACTTAGTAAAGCCCTCTGCAACTTAGTGAGACTCTGTTTCAAAATAAAGAATAAAAATAGGGCTAGGGGTGCAGCTCAAAGGTTGAATGCCCCTGGGTTCCATCTCTACCACCATAAATAATAAATAAATAAATAAATAAATAAATAAATAAATATTGTTTAATTTCCAAGTGTTCATTGTTCATATATAGAAATATAATTGGCTTTTGTATATTAATTTTATGTCTTATAACCTTAGTAAATTTATTTATTAGTTCTAGTAGCTTCTTTATAGATCCTAGCAGATTTTCTACATCATCCTATCAACTGCAAATAATAACGATTTTACATCTTCCTCTCCCATCTGAACCCCTTGTATTTATTTTTCTTACTTTATTGCACTGGTTGAAACCTTTGAT
The DNA here is from genome assembly GCF_963383645.1 of Muscardinus avellanarius. Lineage (NCBI taxonomy): Eukaryota > Metazoa > Chordata > Mammalia > Rodentia > Gliridae > Muscardinus > Muscardinus avellanarius. Next base: position 3,576,847 of record NC_137794.1, on the reverse strand, counting down.
GTGATGCCGAAGAGAAGCAGTAAGAATGGACATCCTTGTCTTACTCCTGACCTTGTGAGATTTTTTGTAGAGGGTGTTTATTTTTTTTTTTAGTTATTTATTTTTATTTTCTTTTTTTGGTGGTACTGGGGATTGAACTCAAAGGCATTCTATGTCAAAGCTACACCCCAGGCCTTTTATTTATTTATTTATTTATTTATTTATTTATTTATTTATTTTTGTTGTAGTTGTTTGCAAGAAGGGTCTTGCTATGTTGCAGAGGCTGTCCTTGGACCTGTGATTCTCATGTCTCAGCCTCCCAAGTACTAAGTGTGTGCCGCCATGCCCAGCCAGCTTTTGGCACATGCTTGTGATCCCAGCATTTGGGAGGCTGAGACAGGAGGATCATGGTTCATGGACAGACTCAGCTACTTAGTGAGGCTCTCCGCAACTTAGTAAGATCTTGTTTCAAAATAGAGAATAAAAGAACTGGGCGTGGTGGCGCACGCTTGTCATCCCAGCAACGGGAGGCTGAGACCTGAGGATCGCGGTTCGCGGACAGCCTCAGCTACTTAGTGAGGCCCTCTGCAATTCAGTGAGACCCTGTTCCAAAATAAAGAATAAAAAATTGGATAGGGGGTGTATCTTGGAGGTCAAATGCTTCTGGGTTCCATCCCCAGACCTGCAAAAAATAAAAAATAAAGAATTAAAAAAATAAAGAATAAAAAATAGGGCTGGGGATGTAGCACGGAGATAGAATGCCTCTGGGTTTCATCCCCACTGCTGCAAAAAAGGAAGAAAGGAAGGAAGGAAGGCTAGAGGGTGTTTATTAAGTTATAGAAGTTTCTTTCTTTCTTTCTTTCTCTCCCCTTCCTTCCTTCCTCCCTTCCTTCCTTCCTTCCTTCCTTTCTGTGTGTATGGTACCAGAGACTGAACCCAGAGGGGTCCTGCCACTGAGCTATGCCCCCAGCCCCTTTTATTTTGGAACAGGCAGGGTCTTGCTAAATTACCCAAATCTGCGACCCTCCTATCTCAGCCTCGTGGAAGTTACCCTGTATTCCTACTTCACTGAAGTTTTTAAAATCAAGAATGAATGTTGGATTTTGTCGAATGCTTTTTCTACATCTATTGGGATACGCACGTGGTTTTTCTCTTCTTTTCGCGTTCTTTCTTTTTCTTTCTTTCTTGAGACAGGGTCTTGATTTATCGATACGCTAGCAGCCTCCTGAGTGGCTGGGACTAGAGGCGCATGCCGCCACGCCCAGCTAGTTTTTTCTTTCTTTCTAAATTTGTTACCATGAGAAACTATACTGACTGATTTTTGAAATGTTCTACTAATCTTGCATTTCTAGGATAAATTCTACTGGGTCTTGATATATTTGCATGTATATATACATGTATATATATGTACTATATGTATTTATATATTTTAATACACATACATAGAGAAACAAAGTTAGATTCAGTTGACAGAATTGTGTTTAGAATTTTGCATCTATGCTCACAAGGGATGTTGGTCTTCCATTTTTTGTTCTTATGATCTTTGTCTGATTTTGGTATCAGAAAAATGCTGGCCTTATCTAGTGAGTTGGGAAGTATTCCCTCTCCTATAATTTTCTAGAAAAGTTTGTGCAGAGTTGCTATGATATAGGCTGGAGGTACAGCTCAATGCAAGAGCACTTTCCTAGCCTTCCCCGAGGCCCCGGGGCCTGAGTTTGATCCCTGTAACGTGAAAAAAAGAAAATTTCTTGCTTAAATGTTTGGCAGTATTCATCAGTAAAGCCATCTGACCCTGGAGTTTTCTTTGTAGGCTTTTAACTACAAATTCAATTTTTGGGGGGTGGGGGTGGGACTGGGGTTCCTGGAAGCCCTTCTACCTCCGGGCTACACTCCCAGATCTATTTTTACATTTTTATTTGGAAACAGGGTCTCCTAAGCCAGCGCACGCGGCTGGCTTCAAACCTGCGCGATCCTCCTGTCTCTGCCTCCCAAGCGCGGGGATTACAAGCGTGCGCCACCACGCCCGGCTCAAATTCAATTTTTGAAAAATAGATAGAGGCCCATTCAGGTTATCTATTTCTTCTCGAGTAAACTTTCATAGGTTGCATCTTTCAAGGAATTCATTTATTTCATCATAGTTACAGATTTTGTTGGAATAAAATTGATCATGATAAGCCAGCACATGTCTGTAATCCCAGTACTTGCGGGGTTGAGACAGAAGGATCGCAGGTTCAAATCTACCCTCCGCAACTTTGTGAGGCTCTCAGCAATCTAGTGAGACCCTGTTTCCAAATAAGAAATAAAATTGGGCTAGAGGTGTAGCTTGGAGGTAAAATGCCTCTGGGTTCAGTTTCCAGTACCAAAAAAAAAAAAAAAAAAAATGTTGACAATATTCCTTTATAATCTTTCATTCTTAGTCTGGTAACTTGCATCTTCTCTCTTTTTCCTCATCAGTCTGGCTGGAGGTTTATCAGCCAGATAAACCTCAGTTTAATTTTATCAGTTTTATTTATTTTCTGGAGCAAATAGCTTTTTGGCTCATTGATTTTCTTTAATGTTTTTCTGTTTTCTACTTCATTAATTTTTCTCTGATCTTTATTACTGCCTTTTTTTTTTTTCTGCTTACTCTGTGTTTAACTTGCTTTAATCAGAGGTTTTAAATTCATTAAAAAATTAAGCTAAGCCAGGCATGGTGACTCATGCTTGGAATCCCAGGATTTGGGAGGTGGAGACACAAGGATCACGGTTCGTGGCCAGCCTCAGCTACTACTTAGTGAGGCCCTTTGCAACTCAGTGAGACCCTGTTTCAAAATAAAAAATAGGGTTGGGGTGTAGCTCGGAGGTAGAATGCCCCTGGGTTCCATGCCCAGTACCGCAAAAAAAAAAAAAAAAACTATAAAAAAAAAGAATACAGAAATAATCTTTCATCTAGTTTGTACTCCAAAATAAACCTTCCGTTTCACCTTTTCTTAGTAGGTCTAAAAGCACTGCCGATCATTCTGTGCACTGCCTACTATGTACCGAGTGACTACTCTAGGGACCTAAGATCAGATAGCGAATAAGCAAAGCCCTGTCCTCACTGAGTCCACGTCCTAATCAGAGGACACGGACAATAAGCAGTAGACAGATGAGTATATCAGATAGTGATGATACATGCTATACAGAATAAATAAAGCCAGGAGGGGAAGACACTGAACAGGTCAGGGAGGAACCGTTTCTATTTTAGAAAGAGTCAACAAAGGGAAATGCCATGTGCATATCTTAGGAGAGAGCACTCCGGGCTGAGCCAGCACCCAGGGCAAAGTCTCTGGTGCTGGGACACATTCGTCATTTTGAGAAAAATTAAGCAGGTGTAAATGGCTAGGGAGATGGTAGCTAGCGGCCAGAACACGTCACGTCTTATAGGACACCGTGGAACAATGTTTAATTGTAAGCATGGCAGGTGGAATTCTAATATGGTCTCCCTACCAGGACTAGGACTAGGACTGCATAGATTGCACTCCTGTGATTGGGTTCTGTTCTCTGGCATAGTTGAATAACAACGAGAAGTTGTCCCAGTGGTCCTGACCTCAGCACATGAGGCCTTTACAGGGGTTTTCTTTGCTGATTGAAGAAGAGGAAGTCAGGGATTGAAGGTTGACGAGAATGTGCCGTGTCCTTGCTGGCTGCAGTATGGAGGGGACCACGAGGCGAGGATGTCCGCGAGCAGCCCTTGCTAATAGCCGGCAAGAAAATGGGATTTGGGCCGGGTGTGGTGGCACACACCTGTAATCCAGTATTTGGGAGGCTGAGACAGGGGGATTTCAGGTTTGAGGGCAGCCTCAGCAACTTGATGAGATTCTCAGCAACCTAGGGAGAACTTGTTTCAAAACAAAACCAAAATATAAATATAAATAAATGGCTCAGAGACAAATAAGTGGCTCGGAGATAGAATGTCCTAGGTTCCGTCCCCAGGAAAGGAGAATGAGGCTAGAAGTGGGTTTTTCCTCCAGACAAGAACTCAGTTCAGTTGACACCTGAATTTCAGCCTGTGTAACACTGAGCAGAAAATCCGGTCACACCATGCGGGTCTTTCTTTTTTACTTATTAATTAATTAATTAATTTGGTGGCCTGGGGATTGGATCCAGGGGCATTCTACCTTTGAGCTATACCCCCAGCTCTAGTTTATTTTTTATTTGGAAACAGGGTCTGTCTAGGTGATATGTCTCACTACCTGCCGAGGCTGTCCTTGACCTGCGATCCTCCAGTCTCAGCCTCCCAAGGACTGAGATTATAATAGGCGTGCACCAGCCGCCTGGCTAACAGGTGTTATCCGGAGGTTTTCAGTTTATGGTCATTTGTTATACAGAAACAAAAACAAATAGACTCGGCATGATGGGAAACCATAGACCTCTGTGACCTTTTTAAAATGAGTTTGACTTTAATGTCACTCTAATCTGAGAGTAAACGCCCGTAGGTTATAAAGCTAGCAGTTTACATATCTACACATCTCCCAGAGAACATCCAGGAAATAGTCCACAAATGAGGAAAACGTTTTGATGGAAGGGAGGCTGCTTAAAAGAACTGTCTAGCCTCTTGCCTTAACCACTTTCTTTCTTTTCTCTTTCTTTTATTTATGTATTTTGTGTGTGTGTGGTACTGGGGATGGAATCCAGGGGCATTCTACCTCCAAGCTCCACCCCCACCCCTATTTTTTATTATTTATTTTGAAACAGGGTCTCACTGAGTTGCAAAGGGCCTTACTGAGTAGCTGAGGCTGGCTGTGAACCACAATCCTCCAGTCTCAGCCTCCCAAATGCTGGGATTACAAAGCGTGCGCCACCACGCCCCGCTTGACCTCATTCTTGAAGGACTGCTGATATTTGTACAAGTTCTTTTGAAAAAATTGCATTCTGGACATTCCCGGCTTGCCTTCAATCTTGTTCTTTTCCCCAGAGGTGGTTGGGGTTGCAAATGCAATATGTTGGGACAGAACTCACCTTTCAGCCAGACACAGCTCCATCCACCTTCCCATCTGCTGTCCCCAGCTCCCAGGTCCCTGAGCTCTAAACCTTGGGCTGACACTCCACCCTATTTGCATAATCAGCAGATCCTGAAACTCGATTTTTCAAAATGCATCTCCATAAATCCCAGCTTCTATCAGTTCTCACGGGCGCGAGTGGGCAAAGACTCCCAAAGAGCTTCGCCACCCCTCCACAGCCGCTTTGCTGACCACCCCTGCCTGACCTCCTAGGAAAGGGTGCGCAGGCCCTTTCTCTGGAGCTCGCTCAGATGAGCTGGGGACCCGAGTGGCGTGGGAGTGGTTGAGAGCAGAGCCTCGCCCCGGGGGATCCTCCCAGCATCATTGATGAGAATGGCCAGGACCATAAAAATGAGGGGGCTTACCGGGCACGCTTGTAATCCCTGCGCTTGGGAGGCGGAGACAGGAGGATCGTGCAGGTTCAAAGCCGTGCTGGCTTAGGAAACCTTGTTTCCAAATAAAAAAGTATAAAAATAGGTCTGGGAGTGTAGCCCGGAAGTAGAAGGGTTTTCAGAAACCCCAGTACCACAAAAAAAAAAAAAAAACGAGGGGGCTTTTGTTTGTCTATTAGGTCAAAAGCCCCCTCTTTTTTTTTTTTTTTTTTTTTTTTTTTGGTGGCCTCCAGTTCCTCCTCACCCCTGGGAATCCTGACCAGACAGCCTCCAGGCCCTCCATACCTGCTTTATCAATATCAGCTGTCAAATCTCTTGCTCAGCCTGAAGGGGTTGCCTTCCCAGGCTGTTTGCGATTTAACAGGGAGATAGGCTTAAACAGAACCAATGTGAACTTGTGAACGGCAGTTTCAAGTAGAGTATGCTACTTGGGAGGCGATACAGCGATTTGCTGCTGCATTCAAAGACACACCCATGCAGTAGGAGTGTTGTTAATAAAAAAGGAGCATTGAACACGTGTGTTCTCCCACACACACCTGGGGCGGAACAAGAGTCCACATGGCTGGCAGGATCCGGGGGATGCTACTGGAAGGAACGCCAGTCAGACGATGGAGAAGAAACTGGAGAGATGTTGAATACCCTGGAGATCTTAATAAGAGAAAAACGACAGCTGGGCACGGCGACACATGCCTGCCATCTCAATCCTTGGGAGGCTGAGGCAGGAGGATCACAGATTTGAGAACAGACTCAGCCGTGTATCAAGGCCCTCAGTAACTTAGTGAGACCCTGTTCCAAAATGAAAAAATAAAATGGGCCCCGGGGTGTAGTTCGAAGTTAGAATGTCCCTGGCAACACACACAACCTATGCCTTGACCTCACCACCTGACACCCTTCTCCCACCCAACCCCCAAGGTTCAGGCGAGGCAGGAAAGTCACCCATTTTTTACTTTTGCAGATATGGGGATAGAACCCAGGGGCATTCTACCTCCAAGCTACACCCCCAGACCTGTTTTTTAATTCTTGATTTTGAAACAGGGTCTCACTGAGTTGCAAAGGGCCTCACTAAGTAGCTGAGGCTGTCCAAGAACCACGATCCTCCTGTCTCAGCCTCCCGAATGCTGGGATGACAAGCGTGCCCACCACGCCTGACTAGTCACCCAGTTTTAAAGGGCAGGGGAAAAGTTGGTACGCCCTTGAGGTTTTTTTGGTTTTTAGCTTTTGGTTTTTGTACTGGGATTGAACCCAGGGGCGTTCTACATCCAAGCCACATCCCCAGCCCTGTTTATTTGTTTGTTATAAGGTCTTGCTGAATTGCTGAGGCTGTTGTTGAACCTACAATTCGCCTGTTTGGTTGGGCCTTCCAAGAACTGAGATTATAGGCGTGCATCATCACCATGGCTGGCTGCCCTTGTTTTTTATTTGTTTTTGTTATGTTTTGTTTTGTTTTTTTGCAGCAGTAGGGATAGAATCCAGGGGCATTCTACCTCCAAGCTATACCCCCTGCCCTATTTTTTATTCTTTATTTTGAAACAGGGTCTCACTGAGTTGCAGAGGGCCTCACCAAGTAGCTGAGGCTGTCCGCGAACCACGATCCTCCTGTCTCAGCCTCCCGAATGCTGGGATGACAAACGTGCGCCACCACGCCTGGCTTGCCCTTGGTCATTTTTATGCCATGATCCTAAATACCAACCCAAAGAGATGGAGCCCCTTCCACAAGCCCAGCCCAGCCCTGGTGCACGTGGCAGGAAAAAGAGGCTGTCTCCAGCTTTAGTAGCCTCTCTAGGCGGGCTGTCCAGTGTTCCCTGCTGAAGCCCAGGGGAAGGGACCCTTCTGTGTGCCTTTCCTCCCCATAAATACAGCCCACAGCTCCCCCGGCCCAGAGAAGGGAAGCCTGGTGGGGTGGGAGGGGTTGGGGGTGGAAGGAAGAAGGGAGGAAGCCCTGTGCAGCTGGGGGCTGGCCCTCTGGCATCCTGGGGGAGTCTTCCTCCTTAATTGCTTGAGTTCTTCAGCTGTTATCACTAACGAGAAATTAAAAAGCACCCTGCCCCCTGGCCCCACTCCTCCCCCACAGCTCCCTCAGCACGTTGGTCCTGAGGGAGGGGGAGCACCCGCGGAAGAAGCTGCGGAGACTCAGGGGCGCCTGGGCTGACCGCTCCCAGCCCCCCAAGGGCAAGGCGGGAGGTGGGGGCCAGGGGCCTGGGCAGGGGAGTGCCCCCCCACCCCCACCCCCGCCCGGCTTCTCCTCCAGCTACTGTCAGGCTCTGAGTTTCTGGACAGCCCTGATTTTATATATCCTGCCTCATAATCCCCACGGCCCCTCTGGGACTCGGCAGAACTCGGGCCCAGATTTGGGGTTTGGGAAACAGGATCCCTATAACTGCAGACGGAAGGTCTCCGCCGTTCAGCTCTGGGCCCAGCGAGCTGTTGCATAAAATAGAGGCCACTGGGGGTTCCAGGGCCTGTTGTCCTCTTCTCCCTCCAGATAAGACCTGGCCCTGCCTGTCTCCACAGCCAGCCCCCTCCCCCCCCCACGCCAGCACCCAAGGGCAGCCCCTGACCTTGCTTGCCAAATGGACTCCCAGCACCCATGGATTTTAGACTCTCTGCATACCCCCCTACCAGCCTCCCCCATAAGCACCACTGACATTTCACAAGCAAAATACTCTGTTCTAATCTCAGTACTTGAGAGGCTGAGGCTGGAGGATTGCAGGTTCAAAATTGCAGTCAGCAGCATTTGGGAGCCTGAGACAGGAGGATCGCAGTTCGAGGACGGCCCCAGCTACTACTTAGTGAGGTTTTTTGCAACTCAGTGAGACCCTGTTTCAAAACAAAAAAAAATTAAATGGGGGTGCTGAAGGTGTAGCTCGGAGGTTCAACACTCCTGAGCTTAATCTCTATTACCACAAAATAATTATAGCACTGTAATTAACATCTTTGCTTACATAGCCAAGCAAATGATATATTTCTGCTATTTACTATTGTTCTTTCAAGCTTATATAGATGCCATGGAGATTAATAATATGTGTTTTTATTTCAACTTATTCCTAATTTTATTGAAGTTGGTTGCCTTCATGGATTTTTATGAAATGACGAATACCTTTCATATAACTGCTGTCTATTTTAAAATTCCTGAAGTGTGTGTGTGTGTGTGTGTGTGTGTGTGTGTTAAAATAGGGTTTCCTAACTGAAAATAAGTTGAAAAATCTCTATATAAAGACAACCAACCATTCTCTCTCTCTTACACACACACACACACACACACACACACACACACACGTCCCCAGATCACGTTAATATTCTGTTCTGGCAAGTCTTATGTAAGTCCATTTTTGCATAAGTCAGAATCATTTCAACTCAGGGGCTAAATGAAGCAGGTATCCGCTTGGCAGCACTGTCAACGGAGGGGAAAGCCTGGAGACCTGCCCAGCAAGGGTGGGAAAGCCCAGCGGCTTTCCCTGCCTGCGAACAAGGGTTACTTCAGAGCGCGAGCTAGCCATAGCCATGTGCTCACACCCGGTCAGCCAGCGTGCGCTGCTGGAAAGCCTGACTCAGGCTGAGTTTACATAAGTCATCCTTACGTAAGTATAGACCTATAAAGACTCGGGAAGGTACATGGAGAAATGTAAATAGCCGGGATTATGGGTGTGAGTTTAATTTGGGGTACCTGATATTGCAAGCCCGCTTTTAAAAATAATGTAACCCTACTCAAAACGAAGCCTGGGCAGAGTGCCTGTGTGTGCCCAGCCCTGTGGAGGGGTTGGCAGATAATTAAGAGGAGTTATGAGATGGCCCCATCTTAATGAAGCTTCAACTCAGGTGTGGAAAGGAGCTTCGGTTCCGCCCAAGTAGCCTGCCGTCTACTCCCACCAGCTGGGCCTGGGGTCTCACACACACACACACACACACACACACACACACCCTTGCCCCCGGCTGTGCCCCCAAAGGAGCAACCCATTCATGTTTTTGCATGTCACTAGTATTCACAGGTGCACAGTGCCCACCCCCAATTCCCCTCCTGGCCTTCCCGATACCTTGGGGGGCACTTTCCTGTTTCTGATCACTGTCCCAAGCCCTCCTCCCCAAACAATCCAGGGCACTGGAGCGAGGGGGCAGGGCAGGCGGCCATCTGCACATCCTCAGCGCTCAGTCCTCCCCCATGGCCCAGCTGGGAGGGGCAACCGCTGAGTCAGGATATTTCACATTCCCTCCCTTCTCCCCGCTGGCCCAAATGTCACCAACCTGGCTGACCCCGGCCCAAGACCAGCCCTCCGCCCTCACACCCAGAGAGGGGGGCTGCGGGAAGAGGCTGGCTGCCCCTTGCCCTCGGGGACACCACTCTGCCCCTGCCACCCACCTCACTCCCCATCAAGGAAAGGATAAAGGTGACGAGGCCTCCCCCAACTCACCATGCACGCACAATCGAGTGCACACACACACACACACACACACACACACACACACACACACCGGGGCACCACTCATCACCCACCATGTGTGTGCAGAGGTGAGTCTAGGGCAGGCCCAAGAAAGACTTCCAATCCCAGGAAGCCCCATCAGGAGGTAGAGCCCAATCTATTCCTTCTATTCTCCTTTCCTTGTTGAGACCCCTCATCAAGGAAGGAAGGGGGAAGAGAGGCTGCTCACACTTAAAACAGACAGCCAGGCGCGGGGACACGCTCGTCATCCCAGCATTCGGGGGCTGAGACGGGAGGATCGCGGTTTGCGGCCAGCCTCAGCTACTTAGTGAGGCCCTCTGCAACTCAGTGAGACCCTGTTTCAAAATAAAGAATAAAAAATAGGGCTGGGGGTGTAGCTCAGAGGTAAATTCCCCCTGCGTTCCATCCCCAGTACCGCAAAATAAATAAATAAATAAAATAAAATAAGCAGCTGGGTGTGGTGGTGCATGCCTATAATCCTAATACATGGGAGGCTGGGATAGGAGGACCACCAGTTTGAAGACTCAGCAACTTAGTGAGACGCCCAGGGATTTAACGAGACTCTGTTTTGAATTAAAAATAGAATAAAGTAGGGTCTTGCTCAAAGGTAGAACGCCCCTGGGTTTGCTCCCCATTACCAAAAACATAAATAAAATAAAAGAGAAATTCCAGGGCAACGCTATGAATAAGTGTGCACAAGCGTGGAAATGCTTAGCAGGTATACCTGGCCTAAGCAGGAAAGGAAGGCTTCCTGAGGGAGGAGGACCTGGGGGGGTCAAAGGAGCTTTCTGGAAGCTCAGAGGGCAGCAAAGGAGGGGAGAAGCAGAGTGGGCCTGGCACTGCGGGACAGGAAGCAGGAGGGCCCGGCTCCTCCTAGCTGTGGCCGGGCCTCCCAGGTGGCAGTGGCCAAGGCCTGTCCCTCTCGGGCAGCACAGCCCTGTTCAGCACAGTGTGGCGCTCGGCCTCAGGACTCCTTGGTGCCTCCCAGTAGGGTGGTCGCACAGGACCCATAACCAGAATGGCCCCCTGCTTGCTTTAATACCGTCTAACAGGGGAGCCCATGGATTCCGTAGCCCGTCCTCCCCAGTTTGGAAGGGCTGTTTTCCTCCTGTCTGGTCTGCTCTGGAGCAACCCTAGTAGGAAAGGAAGCAGCGGCGCTCTAGCAGCCTGCGCGATGGGAGGAGACCGGCCTCCCGGAGGCTGCGGGCGGGCGGCGACTGGCCGGAGCCCTGACTCCCAGCGCAGGGTCCCCGCTCTGACCCTTGGCAGCCCGCGCAGCGCACTCAGCCCACAAATGGCCTCATCCTTTGGAGAGCCCAGCAGGATCATTTCACAACCATGTGTGCTCGATGGAGCCTGTTCTTGGAAAGCTGGGGACGGGACAGCTCAGTCCTGGGTGTTGGAGAGGCCTCGGCCCCTGGGGTCTACACTTGAACAATAAACAACTACAGGCTGCCTGGTAGATCTTGGAGCAAAGACAAAATGAGTGAGCGCTCTGAGGCTGCAGAGAGGCAAGGGTCCCCCATGGGCTTCCCACACGGCAAGCATCCCCCTTCCGGTGGGGTACGCCAACCTAACGACAGGCACACAGTCGTCCCCACTGGAGGAGGTGGGGTTGGAGGGAAGAGGACCATGGTGTGGCAGGGGAGGATAGTAGCGCCCAGGGGATCGAGGGGTGCAGGGCAGGCTCCCCTTTAGCATACCATGCAGGTGAGGTGAGTGAGACATTCAGAATTAAAGCCAGGGTGGCAGTGTCCCAGGCCAGGTGACTTGGCCTTACACAGCTGGTAGCTGCCACGTGAAAGAAAAGACCAGCCCAAGGTCCAGTCGAAGGGACGGACTATGTCCTGAGTACGTTAGGGCACAGATGCTGAGTGCGGGCGGGCATCCCTGAGAAGGGGCTGGAGATCTCTTTGTAAAGAATGGGGACCGGGCGTAGTGGTGCACGCTTGCCATCCCAGCATTTGGGAGGCTGAGACAGGAGGATTGCGGTTCATGGCCGGCCTCAACTACTCCATGAGGCTGTTTGCAACTCAGTGAGATCCTGTTTCAAAATAAAGAATTTAAAAAATAGAACTGAGACGCCAGGCATGGTGACGCACACTTATAATTCCAGCCCTTGGGAGGCTGAGACAGGCGGATCGCACAGGTCCAAAGCCCGCCTCAGCTACTGAGTGAGGCTCTCAGCAACTTAGTGAGACCCTGTTTCCAAATAAAGTATAAAATAGGTCTGGAGTATAGCCAGGAGGTAGAAAAAGCCCCTGGGTTCCACCCCCAGTACCACCAAAAAAATAAATAAATAAAATAGGACTGAGGGTGTAGCTCAGAGGTAGAATGCTCCTAGGTTCCATCCCCAGTACTGCAATAAGTAAATAAATAAATAAATAAATAAATAAATAAATAAATAAAATTAAAAGGCTAGGAAAAAATAAGGGATAGATAGAGGCTTTGCCCCGCACAGGATGGGGGAGGGTCCCAGCCAAGGACCTCTACAAAGGCCCAGCAGTGCCTGGGAAATGAAGGCCCCCTCCCTGGCCTGGGTGAGCCTGGGGTTGGGGAGAGGGGAAGGCTGATCCATGGAAAGAAGCCCCAATGGGGGTCAGGGCCAATCTCCCCTTTGATGTGCCAGTTCCAATAGCTGAGCCTGGCTGCTCCTAACAGACAGGGCCAGGCCGAGGCCAGGTGGTGGGGGATGTTGGGGAGGGGCTTATTGCACAGCCAACTGTCTGGGTGCAGATGCTGACTAAATGTCTTAATGAATGAAGGAACTGACTGGTTGATTGACGATTGATCGACTGATGGACTAACGGGGGTAATGAGCCAGGGGCCCAGCTTTCCCGGAGATCGGCAGGTGCAGCTTTTGGACTCGGCCCTTTCTGACGCCTCGGCAGGTCGAGAGGATGCTCAGGACGTCATCCATCCATTTCGCCTTCTTCCAACGGCCTCCCTGGCCCTCCTGATTCCTCTGCCCCTAGCACAAAACAAGCCTCAGAACAAAACAAGATTCGACACAAAAAGACTTTCTGGGCATATGAACTTCGTGGACATGTAATAGTGACACAGCAGTAACCGTTACCATGTAATGGTCGTTTGCTGTGCATTGGGCTCTGAGCTGATGGCTTTACTTACCTCATGTCATAAATCCCGATGGAACACGCCCTTCTGACTAAATGAACTCTTCTAGGTAGATACTACTGACTAGACGTGCGCGGGCGTTGTGGGGGGTATTCGAGAGAAATGTTGATGGGAATGTTTTTAACTTTATTTTGATTCTCTGACACACATTTTTCACATTTTAACATCTTCGTAATCAGGATGTGCTTTGCAATCAATAACAAGGAGTCACTGTGTCATAGTTTAATTAGCAACATTCTTCCCTCTGGGTTAGGACGTGATTTAGCTGGGCTTCCTGCCTCAGATGAGACGCAGTCGTCTATGCGCACGCAGGGCGTAGATAGCGGACCACCAGCCCCTTTCGACCAGCAGCGGATGGTACATTGGCACGCGCCTCCGATTCCAAATGCATTCAGGGGGCACGGAGGCTGTGCCTTGGCCCATCAGCCTGGAAACTGCCCGGGAACAAGGGAATCTTCCTCCCTAAAGCCCCCAGCCCAGCAGCCCAGCCTGGGAGGCCTGGGAGATGGAACACCTTGGGCTTCCCACCAAAGCCCTTTCTACAACATTTTACAAAGCAGCACAGAGGGAAGAGCCCAAAGAAGCTGCTCTCAGCAGCCCCAGGGAGAAATGGAGGCAAAAGGGAAGGAACGAGATTGCTCCACAGTTCTCCCGGAACCCCGGGCGGGAGGAAACAAAACCGGCTGGCGGCACTGAGCCATGAGGACCTGGAGCCAACCGCAGCGTGGCGAACCCTGGCCCTGCCTCTGCCAGCGCAGTGTTGCCAAAAGCATCCCATTGGCGTTTCCCTCCACCCCTCCCGGCCCCTAGAGCCCGTGAGAAGACTGGACAACCAGGGAAACGGAGGCCCCTCTGCAGCCCGGTCTGGCTCCTGGGCCTTCTCCGCCCCATCCCAGCTTCAGACCTTGCGCCTCCTAGCTGCCTCTGCAGGGGATCTCCGGGGTGACAGGGGTGACAGGGGTGAGAGGAAGGCAGAAGTGTCTCTTGCCAGGGACTCTCCCACTCCATCAGAACACTGCCACCACCTCCTCCCCTCTTCCCTCTTTTCCCAGGACTTCCCAGAAAGTTGGTTCAGGGGTCCTAGTGGCCCACTGACCACTGCATCTGTGCCTAAGCCCAGCCTGGTTGGGGACAGGGTGGGGGCAGAGAGACCGTGCTTGTCCCTTCCCCGCCAAACCTGGGGGTGGGGGCTCTGCATCTGCAGTGGGGGCTGGAGGATTAGGGGCTTTAATGAGGACCAGGACCCAGGACTTAAGGGGTTAGGGAAGGGAGCTTTCATCTTGGCCTGGGGAGGGAGGGGCTACTTGGCCTGGGGAGGGGAGGGAGTCAGGCTACTCTTTCAGCACCTCCTGCCCACTCCCCTGCCGTAGGAGGCCCACTAGATCCTGCTGGGGTACAGGTGGGAGGCCAAAGTAAGGGCCGCTCCTCCTGCCCACCGCTCCCAGCCTCCACAGCCAGAGGCTGCCAGAGCTGCACAGACACAGACTCCCGGTGGGCTGTGGGCTGTGACGACAGGGCCTGCCCCTCTGGCTTGTCATGCGCCCCTGCAGGTGAATTTCAAAGTGCCTTCCCTTCTCTGATTGCCACAGGAAGATGGGAGTGGGCCAGGAACCAGCCCAGGACTACTAACTCCTCTCCCAGTGCAAGGAGCCAGTTACAATGCCAGGAAGCAGCGGGCGCGGTGGGCACGCCTGTCATCCCAGCATTTGGGAGGCTGAGATAGGAGGATCGCGGTTCACGGCCAGTCTCAGCTACTTAGCGAGGCCCTTTGCAACTCAGTGAGACCCTGTTTCAAAATAAAGAATAAAAAACAGGGCTGGGGGTGGAGCTCAGAAGTAGAATGGCCCTGGGTTCCATCTGAAGTATTGCAAAAAAAAAAAAAAAAAGCCAGGAAGCAGACAGGCGTTAACTCACACAATCCCTCACAGGAGAAACTGAGGCCAGAGAGGCCAAGCCACTTGCTGCGTGTCACCCCAGAGGTCTGGCCACAGAGCTCGTAGGTCAAAGCTGTCCCTCGGTGGCACCTGTAGTGGAGTGGGTGTCTCTGGGGATGCTGGGGGTTGCCCCAGGCACTGAGGAGCCACGGCGGGCAGGAGAGCTGGCACCCCGTGTTCCCCGTGCTACTGCTCACACAGGGCCTGCCCTCGCGCTCGGCAGGGCCACCTCTGGGCAGGGCTCCCCGGGGTGGTCAGAGTCGCTCTGTGAACACTAAACCTAGGCACAGCGCCGAGCGCCGAGGGCCGTTTTCACTGTTAGAGCTCCAGGCCCCTGGCACAGTGCCAGGCTGTCGAAGACATTCAGTAACTGCCGGGTGCATGGCCGAGAAGCACGAAGAGCAATGCGGCCTGAACCCGAAGGGAGCAATCGTGTAGGAGAGTCAGCTTTGCAGACTGATGACAACACAGGCAGCAAAGGCAGGAGGACTCAACAGAGGGGCGACTGGTTCAGCTGCAGGACTGGAAAGGAGACTGAAGAACATGGAGAGCTTTTAAGCTCTGTGATGACAAGGATAGCCAGGTGTGGTGGCACGTGCCAGTCATCCCAGTACTTGGGAGGCTGAGACAAGATGATCACAGGTTTGAGGCCAGCCTCGGCAACTCAGCGAGACCCTGTTTCAAATAAAATATAAAGCCGGGCGTGGTGGTGCACACTTGTAATCCCAGCATTTGGGAGGCTGAGACAGGAGGATCGTGGTTTGGGGACAGCCTCAGCTACTACTTAGTGAGGCCCTGTTTCAAAAAAAAATAAAAATAGGACTGGGGGTGTAGCTCAGAGGTCCCTGGGTTCCATTCCCAGTACAGCAAAAAAGAAAGAGAAAAAAAGAAAGAATAAAAGATAGGACTGGGGGTGTAGCTCGGAGGTAGAATGCTCCTGGGTTCCATCCTCAATACTGAAAAAATAATTCATTAATTAAATGTAAAAAGGGCTGAGAGTGTGGCTTGGAGGTAGAGTGCCCCTCTGGGTTGCATCCCCAGCACCACAAAACCATCATCATCATGGTGACTTATACTTATTGGATACTATGTGTCTGGCACAGGTTTTTCAGAGTGTTTTTTGTGTATTAAATGTTCATTCCTCATTGTAGCACAGAGGGAGATACCATTTACATACGCAGTATACAGGTGAGAACACTGAAGCTAGACAAAGTAACGTGCCCCAGGTCAAACAGGGAGAATAAACGAGCAGAATCATCATTCGGACCCAATTCTGGCACAGAGGCAGAAAGGGAAGGGTGTTCTACAGGGACCGGCAAGAGGTACAATTTGGGCAGATAAGGAGGTTGCAAACCTGCACCCCAGGACCACATCCGGTCCTCAGACATGTTCTGTCTGGCCTGTCCACACTGCCCTGCACAGCGTGCTTAGAAGAGGATCGGCCGCTGCAGCAGGAGCCGCAGAGTAAACATAGGTGCTAGAGTTTTAAATTCCACAAACGCACGCCCTTTGAGAAGTCAGGTAGCAGGCCTCCGCCTCCCCGGGCTCAGCCTTTCCCTAGTCCCCAGTTACCTGCTGGCCCTGTTAGACAATTTTTGGGGGGTCTGGGGATGGAGCCCGGGAGCATTCTACCTCTAAGCTTTTTATTATTTATCTAAAACAGGGTCTCACTGAGTCGCTGAGGACCTCACTAAATTGCTGAGGCTGAGCCTAGCATGGTGGCACATGCTTGTAATTTCAGTACTTGGGAGCCTGAGACAGGAGGATTGCAGGTTCAAGACCAGCCTCAGCAATTTAGTGAGGCCCTCTGCAACTTAGTGTGACTTTGTTTGAAAATTTAAAAAAAAAATTTTTTTTTAAAGGCTGGGATGGAGGTCCGAGTTAGAATGCCCCTGGGTTCAATCAAAAAGAAAAAAGAGCCGGGTGTGGTGGCACATGCTTGTAATTCCCGAGCTTGGGAGGCAGAGGCAGGAGGATGGCACAGGTTCGAAGCCAGACACTCTGGGTTAAGAGACCCTGTTTCCAAATAAAAAAGTATAAAAATAGGTCTGGGAGTGTAGCCTGGAGGGAGAAGTGTTTCCAGGAACCCCAGTACCACCAAAAAGAGAAAAAGAAAGAAGAAAGAAAGAAGAAAGAAAGAAAGAAAGAAAGAAAGAAAGAAAGAAAGAAAGAGAAAAAAGAAAAAAGAAAAGTCAGGCAGGGTGGCGCACGCTTGTAATCCCAGGATTCAGGAGGCTGAGACAGGAGGATCATGGTTCGCAGCCAGCCTCAGCTGCTTAGTGAGGCCCTTTGCAACTCAGTGAGACCCTGTTTCAAAATAAAGAATAAAAAATAGGGCTAGGGGTGTAGCTCGGAGATAGAATGCCTTTAGGTTCCATCCCTAGTACCTAAAAAAAAAAAAAGAAAGAAAGAAAATGAGAGAGAAGAAAGAAAGAAAGAAAGAAAGAAAGAGGAAGGAAGGAAGGAAGGAAGGAAGGAAGGAAGGAAGAGAAGAAAGTCTTAGAGCTGGCTGTCCTGCCCGGAGGTGTCTGCTGGCCCCAGGAGCTCCCCACTATGGGCAGAGCTGACTGGCCAAAGAGAGGATACCGCTGAATTTAGGACTGGAATTTCCCTCGGTGGGCGGGGTCAATCAGGTGAGCCAGGTGACAGGGCTGAGGGCCAAGTGGAAAAGTTTATTCTACCCCAGCCCCTTCTCCCCAGTGACTCAGGGCCACAGTGGTGGTGAGTCTGAAGAGGGGACGAGACAGGAACCCACAGAAAAAATTTCCCTTGTCTCTCTGGCTCTGCCACTGCCCAGCCCCCACCCCACCCCATTAAACACACATCCTGCCTCATACAGCCACAGCTGGTGTCTGTGGCAACCGCCAGGGGACCGCACAGCCCAGGGCCCTCCACCTGAACTTGGGTCGGCCCCACATCCAGGCAGCCTGTGAACTGGGGTAGAGTGGCCAGGTTTAGCAGATAAAAATACAGGACATCCATGATCCGGGTGCTATTTGAAACATAACTGATAGTTGAAAATGTTTTGACGACTCTCTCTATGTAGAAAGGAGTCCCAGACCGGGCGTGGTGGCGCACGCTTGTCATCTCAGCATTCGGGAGGCTGAGACAGGAGGATCACAGTTCACGGCCAGCCTCAGCTACTTAGCGAGGCTCTTTGCAACTCAGTGAGACCCTGTTCCAACATAAAGAATAGAAAATAGGGCTGGGGTGTAGCTCGGAGGTAGAATGCTCCTGGGTTCCATTCCCAGTACTGGGGAAAAAAATGGAGTCCCAGATTCTGAAATGCAAATCTAACTGGGACTCCTGTATTTTATCTGACAGGGGTGAGGATGGAAATACCCAAGGCACTGCCTACCATCCGAGCACCCCAATGTCCAAGACCTTCCTTTGTCCCCCACCATGCCCCTCCCATGGCCTCAAGGCCTCTCTCTCTCAGACCTACTAAGGCAGCAGACTCTTTCTCCCAAAGAGTAAGCCCTGGGACCCAAATCCTTGTCAGAGAGGGGAGTTGCAAGGAGGGGTGCTGGGGACACCCCACTCTGCAACAAGCCGCTTCAGGCCAGAAGGCTAGGGAGTCCACAGCCCCCAGGGGACCCCTAGGTCACCCCGTGCTCCACTTCTGAGTTTCTAGGGGTGTCTCCCCCTCATCAAGGGCCTTTCTTTTGGGGACCTCCTGTTTCTCCCCAAACACCCCTTCCCCTAACTTCCTAATGCTCCCATCACTAACTCAGGATTGCTTGACAATGTCCGTCACCGCCCAGCCTTGGGGTGAGGGCTAGGTGGGTGCTGAAGGGCCATCTTGTCCCAGACTCGCACTCCCCTTCCTGAAGGCTTCCAAGATGCCAGGAGGTAGAGGTGGGGCAGGCATCCCCTGTCCAGCTGGAGGGGACAAGTCCCAGTGACTCACCCACAGTCATGCCAGTCATGGGCGGGGGTGCAGTAAGGAAGAACTTGGGGCTCCCGGAGCACACTCCAGGGCTCCCCAACCTCCTGCAGCACCCTGGCCATGCTGGGG
The DNA here is from genome assembly GCF_963383645.1 of Muscardinus avellanarius. Lineage (NCBI taxonomy): Eukaryota > Metazoa > Chordata > Mammalia > Rodentia > Gliridae > Muscardinus > Muscardinus avellanarius. Next base: position 3,557,932 of record NC_137794.1, on the reverse strand, counting down.
TCTCAGCTCCAGGTGCCGACTGAGTGTCAACAAAGGCGAGTATCTCTTCTTTGTTTCTCCGGATGGTTCTGCAGGCTGGGAAGTCTAAGATCCAGGTGCTTGCCGGAGGAGGAGCAGGAGGAGGAGGAAGAGCCCTCTGCTGTCTTCTCCTATGTCCCACCACTCCATGATCTCATCTAGCCCTACCCACCTCTCCAAGGCCCATCTCCAGATGCCATCGTGCTGGGGATGGGGCATCACGTCAGGGACACTGCAGCCTGCAGCTCTGGCCAAGAGGGGAGATGCTGCAGCCGCTGGAGTGAGGTCCTTTCGCTCTTTCCAGTAGAGTAGCCAGGAGTGACAGGCAGAAAAGAAGGGTTTCTCTGATCTCAGGACCCCTGCACACCCCAGCCAGGGCCCTGACCCTGCCAAGGGAAGCGGAGACTGCACCCCAGGAGCTCAGGACCCCCCACCTGCCCCTTGGCATCTTGTCGACCCCTGGGTCCTGCCCATGTAGGTCACCTCTGTTGGCTCTGAAAGCCCACCCCCCGCCCCAGGATTGTCTTGAACAGTCAGACGCTGGCAAAGCAATTGTTGGGCCCCTGGTAGTCTCCAGGCTGGGTGGTCCAGTGGGCAGAGCACAGAACTGTGAACCAAGCAGCAGCTTCTGGCCGCCTCCCACGCCGGCGCCCCACAGGCGTGGACAGTGAGGGCCGTGTGGTTGAAAACAGAGGTTCCCTGAACCTACTAAAAGGGCCTCCTTCCTCAGTCCACCCCCAGGAAGCCGCCACTAGCAAACCTGAGCACTTTGCAGGGAGAAACAGAGGAGAGAAAAGAGAGGCTCCAAGCCAGCCCAAAGTATCAGCGCAGGCAGGAAGTCCGGAGACCTCCTAGAAGCCCTCAAATGACAAATAAGGAAACTGAGGCTTTGGGACGAGGGAAAGAAACGTAAGCATCCAAAGTTCTGGGTTCTAGTCTTTTTTTTTATTTTTTTTTGCAGTACTGGATACTGAACTCAGGGGCATTCTACCTCCAAGCTAACACCAGCCTGAATTTTAATTTTTTATTTTGAATCAGGTTCTCACTAGTTGCAGAGGGCCTCGCTGAGTAGCTGAGGCTGGCTGCAAACCCAGATCCTCCTGTCTCAGCTTCCCAAGTACTAGGATTACAGTCATGCACCACCTCGCCCGGCTTTGGGTTCTAGTCTTGACTCAAACAAATGCTGTGACCCGAGGCAAGTGCCGTCCCCGCCCCGTGCGCCTGGTGTTGCTGCTCCAGGATTTTAGTGAAAGCAGCTTCCCCGAGGAGCTCAGGCCCGACCAGTCTGCCTCCCGTGCCCTCCTGGCTCCTGCAGGCCAGCACCGGAGTCACCTTAGCCAGGTCCTGGGGACTTCAGGCAGATGGGGCTGGGGCGCTGGGGAAGGGGGGTCATCCTCCAGGGGAGGGGCAGCAGCAAAGGGAAACTGAGTGTGTCCCTGGCTTGCTGCAGCCTGTCCCTTGCATCCGGGGAAGGGCTGGAGTGAGTGTCAGCTGAGGAAGGGGGGCCCGAGGGGCAGGCTGGGGAGGGGCAGGAAGCCCCGTCTGGACTTGTTGGGCAGCTGGGTGCAGCTATTTCCGGCTGATGAAAGGGCCCCGATTGATTGGGCGGCAGGGTGACGCTAACCCCCAGATCTGAGCCCTTCCCATCCACCCCAACCTGCTCGTGCCCAGGCGCCCACTCTAGGGACAGGCAAAACCCAGGGAGGAGGGCCAAGGGGAAGGCTGTGCGAAGGATGAGGAGACGTGTCCTCTGCTCTTCCCTCCACCTGCCCACTGGGCCCACAGAGGTGCTGAGCCAGAGCAGAGGCCAGGGCCAGGGCCAGCGTATCAGGGCTTGATCTCTCCTCTCCTGTGAGGTACATGTGCAGATGCCTCAGTGCACGCGCGTGCACACACACACACACACACACACACACACACACACACACTTTTTTTTTGCAGTACTGGGGATGGAACCCAGGGGCATTCTACCTCCAAGATACATTCCCAGCCCTATTTTTTATTCTTTATTTTATTTAGGTATTTATTTTCTATTTTTTATTGTGGTGGTACTGGGGATGGAACCCAGGGGCCTTCTACCTCCAGGCTACACTCCCAGACTCATTTTATATTTTATTTGGAAACAGGGTCTCACTAAGTTGCTGAGAGCCTCACTAAGTAACTGAGGCTGGCTTTGAACCTGCGCGATCCTCCTGTCTCAGCCTCCCAAGGATGGGAATTATAAGCGTGCACCACCACTCCCGGCTATTCTTTATTTTGAAACAGGGTCTCACTGAGTTGCAAAAGGCTTCACTAAGTAGCTGAGGCTGTCCACAAACCATGATCCTCCTGTCTCAGCCTCCCAAGTACCGGGATTATAAGAATGCTTCTTCCTTTCCAATCGGCGTATCTTTTATTTCTTTTTCCTGACTAATTGCACTGGCTAGAGCTTATATTACTATTTTGAATTAAAATGACAAAATTTTTTGCTTATAAGGGGAAGCTCCTAGGCTTTAACCTTTTAATCTGATGTTAGTTGCGGGGTTTTTATATATGACTTTTATCAAGGTGAGGAAGCACTCTACTATACTATTCCTAATTTTATTTTTTTATCCTGGTTTTTTGTTTGTTTTAATTTTTGCTGTTGTTTTTGTCTTTTGTCAAATGTTCTTCCTGCATCAACTAAGGCCAGCATGTGGAGTTTTTCCTCTTCATTCTATTAATATGGTGCATTCTATTGGCTGGGTTTTATATTGAACCATCCTTGCATTCTGGAGGTAAACCTACTTTCTCGTAGTATGTGATCATTTTAATATACCACTCAACTTGGTTTGCCAGTTTTTGTTTGGATTTTTTTCTCTCTATATGTAAAAGGAATATTGGCCTGCAATTTTTTTTCTTATAATGTCTTTGTCTCTAATACCAGCATAATACTGGCCTCATGGACGAAGTTGTAAATATTTCATTCCTTCAATGTCTTGGAAGAATTTAAGAAGGACTGGTGTTAATTCTTCCTTACACGTTTGGTAGAACTCACCAGTAAAGATGCTGTTGGACTTTTTCTTTGTTGAGAGGTATTTAATTACTAATCCAACCTTTTTACTTGTTATAGGTCTAGTCACATTTTCTAATTCTGAGTTGGTTTTGATAGTGTATATGTTTTTAGAAATTTATCGTTTTCATCTACTTTATCAATTTATTGGAGTATACTTGTTCATATTATCCTTTTATAATCCTTTTAGTTTCTATAAAATTAGGCCGGGTGCGGTGGTGCATGTTTGTAATCCCAGCACTTGGGAGGCTGAGACAGGAGGATCGCACAGGTTCGAAGCCAGCCTCAGCTACTTAGTGAGGCTCTCAGCAACTAAGTGAGACCCTGATTCCAAATAAAATATAAAATAGGTCTGGGAGTATAGCCCGGAGGTAGAAAAGCCCTTGGGTTCCACCCCCAGTACAACAAAAATAAATAAATAAACAAACAAATAAATAGATAAACAAAATCAGTAGTAGTGTCTCTACTTTCATGTGTGAGGTCAGTAATTTGAATCTTCTTATGTCAATCTAGCTAAAGATTTGTCAATGTTGATTTTTTTCAAAGAACTTTTTTCGTTTGGTTTATATTCTCTATTTTTTGCTTGTTTTGCTTTATTTTTTTTGGTACTAGAGATTGAACCCACAGGTGTTCTACTTCTGAGCTACACCCCTAAGCCCTTTTTATTGTTTGTTCTGAAACAGGGTCTTGGTAGGTTTCTGAGGGCCTTGCTGAGCTGCTGAGGCTGGTCTTGACACTCGGATCCTCTTGTCTGAGCCTCCCAAGTGCTAGGATTACAGGCATGTGTCAACACACCTGGTTCTATTGTTTTCCTATTCTCCACTTCATTTCTCTGTCTCTCTCTTTCTCTCTCCCTCCCTCCTTCTCTTCCTCCTCTTTCTCTCCCTCTCCTTTTCCCTCTTTTTTTCTTTTTGTGGTATTGAGGATTGAACCCAGAGGCATACTACCTCTGAACTACATCCCCGGACCTTTTTATTTTTTGTTTTAAAACAAGGTCTCACTAGGTTTCTCCGAGTCTTGCTTCACTGATGAGGCTGATCTTGAACCTGCAATCCTCCTGTCTCAGTAGTATTTGGATTACAGGTGTGCACCACCGTGCCCAGCTTATCTATATTCTTTATTACTTTCTTCCATCAGCTAGCTTTCTTTTTCTAGTTCTTTAAGGTAGAGCTAGTTTGTTGATTAGAGATCGCTCTTCTTTTTTAACATAGGTATTTACAGAGATAAAACCATCTCTTATCATGTGTTAGGTACCTCTTAGAAGTTTGGGTACATTGTATTTTAAATTTCATTTGTCTCGAGATTTTTTCAAATTTTTTCTTGTAATGTCTTCACTGACCCACCGGTCATTTAAGAATGTAAATTTCACATGTTTTAAATTATTTCAGTTTTCCTTCTGTATTGACTTCTGATTTCATGCCATTGTAATTAGAACATTTTTTAAGCTTCCAAAATTCTAGATTTATCTTGTGAGCTAATATATAGTCCATTCTGAAGCATTTTTATGCATACATGAAACACACACACACACACACACATTACTTTTTGTTCTGTTTTGTTTTTGTGGTACTGGATTTGAACCCAGGGACATTCTTCCTCTAAGCTACACCCTCTATACCCCCCAAGACTTCTTTATTTTTGTTTTGAAACAGGGTCTTGCTAGATTAATGAGCGTCTCACTATTTGCTGTGGCTGTCCTTGAACCTGTGATCCTCCCATCTCAGCCTCCCAAGTACTGGGATTACAGGTGTGCATCACCAGAAGAATATATTCTTTTGCTACTGTTTGCCTTTTAAATCAAATAATGTCATTATAAGTGGAAAGGTTTCAAAGAAAGAAGTACAGGTTCCTTGAGCCCTCTGGGAAAGGGTGCTGTGGGTGGGGCCCGGGGAGGAGAGGAGCCTGGGCACCCTTCCAGGACAGTAAACACTGGAGTTGGAATTGGGCTTTCTTCAGTCAGCTTTGTTTGGTCTTTGCGGCCTAGGGATGAGTCCAGTGGCTTGCACATGGTCGGCAAGCACTCTACTACTGGGCTTGGTGTACCCCCAGGACGGAACTGAGTTTTGAAACACAAAAAAATTACTATGTAAAACTGCTTATTCACAGGAAAAGATATCCAAAATATTTCACTTAGGGCAAAAAGTAGGTTACCAAATAACATGAATGACCTCATTTTTGTAAATACGTGTGTGTATTTATACATACTTAAAGATATATGTGTGTATGTGCACAGAAAAACATTCACGGTCATAACCATAGTATTCTAACAGTGGTTATCTCCAGCTGTTGGAACAAAGGGGAAAGGAAACATTTTCCACTTTTTTTCCTAGTACGTTCTATATGGTTAGAATTATTTATAATGAACACCCATCACTGTTAACCTGGAAAAGCACAGTGGCATTTTTGTTCTGCCAGGTTAAGTGAATGTACAGGCATTCAGTGGAGAGATAAAACCAGGAAGGACCTTTTAGGCAAAGGGACCCGCGCAGGCCAAAGCGTGCCCTGTGACAGGAACTGCCAGACTGCCATGGCCGGAGGGCTCTGGGGGTGGCCAGGAAAGTAGGTGTTTCCAGGGCCCACGTTACCAAGGCCTTGCATCTCACGAAAAGAATTTCGAGTTGGTTTTTGGCACCCGGGCAGGAGAGTACCACGTGTTGATTTATATACCGAGCAAATTAGTTAATGGGGATGAGAGAAGCCCAGAGGCTGGGAGACCAGTGGGGGATCTGTTGCAATAACCGAGCCCAGAGAAGATGAGACTGGAGGTGAGTCAAAGGCGTAAAGAGTAGAAAAAGAAGAGAGAGAAATAGATAAGTAAAGAAGATAAGCAAAGGACAAATGGACAACTGCTACTCCCGGGTCGGGCGTGGATCTGTGTCTCGCCAGGGTCTTCGGGACTGCGTCCCTGCCGGTTACCAACGGCCCACAGTCAGGTCTAGAGATGGCCATGATCGTGATCGTAAGAAGACGATGCTGATTCACGATGAGGAGGAAGAAATCCCGAGCAAAGAATCCTGTCGCCCTTCAGAGCTTCACAGCCCTGACTTCTGTCTCCCACACGTTGAAATCGGGCTATAGATGAGCGCGCTAAGGCCTGGAGACATGCATTCAGAGCAGAACCCAGACAGCACCACTCTCTAGACCCACGGTGGGCAGCCACAGGCACCCTCACCAGAGCAAAACTGCGGGTTCACTTTCTAGCTATGTGGCCTTGGGCGATGGATATAACCTCCTTGTGTCTCAGTTTCCTCTTCTATAAAACGGGCAAAACTGGCCTGGAGATACAGCTCAGTAGTGGAGTGCCCCTAGGTTAAATCCCCAGCACCACAAATAAATAAGTAGATAACTAAAGTGAACAGAGGAATACGACTACTTCAGAGGTTACCAAAAAGATGCACATGTCTTAACATGTCTTAAGAGCTAAGAGTGGAACCTAGCACCTAGGGAGTGCTCTTGCCGGGCGTGGTGGCGCACACTTGTAATCCCAGCATTCGGGAGGCTGAGACCGGAGGATCGCCGTTCGTGGACAGCCTCAGCTACTTAGAGAGAGACTATACATCTCAGTGAGACCCTGTTTCAAAATAAAGAATCAAAAATAGGGCTGGGGGTGTAGCTCGGAGGTAGAATGCCCCTGGTCCATCCCCAGTACTGGGGAAAAAAAGTGTAGTGGAGATGCTGGGGGAGGGGTGCCCAGATGTTCAATCCACTTGGGAGACAGAATGAAAGCACAACTCCTACTTGTTCATAAAGCCCCCTCCTAGATCCTAGAGTACCTTCACACAACCCTTCAACAAGTCTGTCATCCAGGGAGTATCAACTCTCAGACAAGCCCACGAAGGTGAGAGAGGACACTGGTCATTTTCAGTCACTCAGTTCAGAAATAGCTAAGGATGTTAAATGGTTAAAATCTGGGCTGGTTACTGGGCACGGTGGCGCACGCTTGTAATCCCAGCATTTGAGAGGCTGAGACCGGAGGATCACAGTTCGTGGACAGCCTCAACTACTTAGTGAGGCCCTTGGCAACTCAGTGAGACTCTGTTTCAAATTAAAGAATACAAACTAGGGCAGGGGGCGTAGCTCCGGTCGAATGTTCCTGGGTTCCATCCCCAGACCTGCAAAAAAAAAAAAAAAAAAAAAAAAAAAAAAGACGAAGGAAAAAAAAAGAGAAAAGAGCTAGGGGTGTAGCTTGGAGGTAGAATGTTCCTGGGGTTCAATCCCCAGGACCAATAGATGATAGGCAGATAGATAAATAAATAGATGATTGATTGATAAATAAATAGCTAATAGATTAGATAGATTTTTTTTTTTTTTCGGTACTGGGGATGGAACCCAGGGGCATTCTACCTCTGAGCTAAATTTATTCTTTATTTTGAAACGGTCTCACTGAGCTGCAAAGGGCTTCACTAAGTAGCTGAGGCTGTCTGCAAAGCGTGATCCTCTTGTCTCAGCCTCCCGAACGCTGCCGGACAGATGATTGATAGATAAATAGATTAGATAGATAAAAAGAAAGCCTCTGGGCTGGCTGCCTTTCCCCCTCCCCATCCTGCTTTTCTCAGGCAGGGGCATTACAAGAAAGCCTGCTCTGCAGAGGGCCAGGCTTGCAACTCAGGAAGCTGGTGCAGAATGACCCGGATCCTAGGTGAGGGTTCCAGGATGAGGAGGGGGTGCCCGGGGTGGGGGTCTCCTCCAGGAGGAGATGGAAGGGCAGGGAGAAAGCCCCGCCTGCCCCCCACCCCCGTCACGACGCGCATGCTGGCAACCTGGAGGAGGATGCCGCAGGGCCCCCTTGTCTGTACCACCCCCTCCGCGACACCTGGCCAGCAGCCCCATGCCAGCGCTGTGCCCACAGAGACCAGGATGTGGGCAACTAGGGATAGACAAGCCCTGCGTAGGCGGCTCTGCGACCCCCACGCCCGGCCTCCGCGGCCACAAGCCAAAATGCTCCCCGCGGTTTGGGCCCCAGCCAGGCGCCCACGCCCGGCTCACGGGACCACAACTTCCCTGTTGCGTCAGGTCAGCCGCGCGCCCGAGCCTCTTGCGCAACTGCGGCGCGCGCCCTGGCATCACACCCCCACCCCGGGGCCCGACGTCTCCCCGAGAATGCCGCCCCCTCCGGGGGCCCCCTCGGGCCTGCGGCCAGCCAGAGCCGGACTGAGGGTCGGAGGAGAGGACGCCCTAAAGGCGCCCTTCTCTGGTGGGGCTCCCCCATAGAAACGGGTGTTCTTTAAGGAGAACCCATGGTGGCCCCTGTGGAGGCAGATGGAGGACCTCGGCCAGAGTTCTTTGGAGTGGGACTAAGGAGGAGGCGGAGGGGGGGAAGTGTCATTTTTTCCCCATACGCCTTTTCTCATTTTTCTTCAACAAACATGTTGCACACTACCTTGTAATTGGCGGGGAGGGGTGTGCTTGACACTTGCTTGACATTTGCCCTTGAACCAAGACGATAGTTTGGTTTTGGTACTGGGGATTGGACCCAGGGGCATTCTACCTCCGGGCTCCACCCTCAGCCTTATTTTATTGTTTTTTAACTGTATTTATATACATATTTATTTATTTATTTATTGTGGTACTGGGGATGGAACCCAGGGGCATTGTGTCTCTGAGTTACACCCCCCCCCCCAGTCCTACTTTTTAGTCTTTTTTCAATTTTTGAGATTGGGTCTCAGTGAGTTGCAAAGGGCCTTGCTAAGTAGCTGAGGCTGACCACGAACCCCAATCCTCTGGTCTCAGCCTCTGGAATGCTGGGATTATAGGCATACGTCACCACACCTGGCTATTGTTTTATTTTGAAACGGGGTCTTGCTAAGTTGCTGAGGCTGAACTCAAACCTGCCATCCTCCTTTCTCAGCTTCCCAAGTACTGGGATCACAGGTGTGCACCACCATGCCCCGCTCAGGACGATATCTTAAACCAGTCTTTCCCTAAGTGTGGTGTGGCCAAGGGGCTCAGATAGAGCCCGGCGTGGTGGTGCACGCCTGTAATTCCAGTGACTAGGAAGACTGAGGCAGGAGGATTGCAAGTTCGAGGCCAGCCTGGACAATTTAATGAGACCCTGTCTCAAAACAAAACAGAAAAAGGGTTGGGGAGGTAGCTCAGTGGTGGGGCTTCCCTGGGTTCTGTCCTTATCACTGCAAAAACAAAACAAAGCAAAATCGAAAAAGCACACGAAAGCTGGGGGAAGCAAAGTCCTACAGGTCGGCTCTGCTGGGCTCCGCTGGGCCTCCCCGGCGCTGATCTGGATGGAGCACAACCCTCTGAGAGGACTGATGAGCAGGCGCCACGCTGTCCTTTATAGGGCACGTCTCTAGAGAAGCTTTCTAGGTGCTACTGGAACCCAGGGTCCAGTAAGGCAGGAAGCCAAGCGCCCGCCCAGCTCCATCGAAGAGACAGCCAGCTCAGGAGGGTGCCAAGCCCAGAGGCCCTAGGCAGCCACTGCTGACTGCATGAGTCAAACCCCAGGACTTCTGCCGGAACCCAGCCAAGACCTGCATCCTGGTTAGGAAGCAGGTTGGGGTGTGAGAGGACCCAAGGGTGGCCCTGCCGCCTCCCTCAAGTTACTTAGATCCGCAGTGACCCCTGCTGGCTCGGCCCAAAATCACCCCTCCCCTTAGACCTCTTCCCTCCTCGCCAATCTCTGGCTAATAGCCCTGACCTGGCTCCATTAGGATCCACCCAGACCGTGCCCCCAAAAAGCTCCCCACTGTGACCTCACCCCTGCAGCCAGAATGTGGCTGAGCTCTGACTGGGCAACCTTGAGTGGGTTCTGGGGCCAGGGCCGGGGGGGGGGGGGGGGGGCCTGATGTCATGTGGCCAGGGGCTCCAAGGACTGCTGGTCCTTCATCAAGGGCATGATCGCTCCTCCCCCGTGGTAGTTCAAGATCACTGTAATAATAGGAAACATTCGCTGACTTTTTCCAGGACAGGGCTAACCCCTCTCTGTTGATTATTCCATCTAATTCTCAGAAGAACTCTAAGACTTAGGCACTATCCTTTATTAACCCATTTTTCAGATAAGAAACTAAGGCTCAAGTTTAAAAAACAAGTTAGTAAATGGCGAGTGTCTGATTCAAACCTGGGTCTCCGACTTCAGAGCCCACCTGCCCATCCACCCACCGGGCTCCAGTGCTGTTTTTGCTTCTCCCTACCACCAAGTCACCTATAATGTCCAGGTGAACTTTGGTACCCATTGCTTTGGGGAAGGGTGAGCTGTGAGCCCTGCCCTCCAGAAACGGCCTCGGATCCAAACCTGGCCGGTCATTGTGCCCTCTCCCCCAGTAAACTAGAATACAGATTTGGTTTTCGTGCCCAGGACCCCTATCCTCTTCTGCTAATGTGCTGATTTCTTTTGGGCAATCCCCACACCCTCAGTAAAAGTTGCTTGGATTAGAGATGCCTCTAAGCCCCTATCTCCAGGGAGAGATGTGATTTAGGCCTGGCTACCCAAGCACCAAACCAAATGTCCTGGCCACGGTAACTGGTTCCGGAAGGATGTATGAGCAACCCAGCCAACCAGAGCCAACGCCAGGGTTTTCCCGGAGCCACAGAGGAGGATGGCTTTCCATGCTGGCCCTGCTCAACAGGTGTTGGGGGCTAGGAGCTCCCAGGCGCGCTGCCTGGGGCGATCAGATCTAAGGAGGAATTCCAGAGGAGCGCAGGGATCTAGTCTTGATGACATTATCTGGGCTCTGCCAAGAACCAATTCACCCTGAACTTTTCAGCGACAGAAGCCAATAAATTACTTTTGTTGTTGTTGTTGTTGTTCTTAAGCAAGTCTGAGCTCAGTTCCTGTCCTTTGAAACAAAGATCCATCGAAGCCTGCCCCTGCTGTTAATCATTGTTAACGGCTATGTCTCCTTCTTGCCTTTGTCTTCTCTGCTTATATAGACATACTGGACATTTTTTAAATAGAAATTGACACCACCGGCCGCTCCTTCCTTTAAGATCTACTCTTTTGCTTATGTTTGTGAGAGTTCCCTCTCATTCTTCCTGCTGCCCCTCTGGTGTTCTGTCCATCTCATTTCCCTTTGCTGGCTCACCTTTGTGTGAAAGAAATAGACACCAACTCTAGAACTTACACACCGAAGACAGGAGGGAGCCGGGGAGTGAGGGAGGGAAGGAGGGAGGAAAGAGGGAAAAGAAGAAAGAGAGAGAAAGAATGAAGGAAAGAAAAAAGAAAGGAAGAAAGGAACAAAGAAAGAAAGAGAAAGCAAGCAGGCAGGAAGGAAGGAAGGGAGGAAAGAGAGAGAAAAGAAGAAAGAAAGAATGAAGGAAGGAAAGAAAAAAGAAAGGAAGAAAGGAACAAAGACAGACAGAAAGAAAGAAAGAAAGAAAGAAAGCAAGCAAGCAGGAAGGAAGGGAGGAAGTTGAATAAAAAAGAAAGGAAAATAATTTATTGGAAAAATATTGAGAAACTAGCTCAGAGAATCAACTGGGAGGCTGGGGTAACTGACTTGGAAATGGGACAGAAATCACTTGGCTGAATTCCACAGCGCCTTCCATCCCAGGGCCAGGATGCTCAAGATGCCGGCCCCGGGAAAGAGGCTGGCCTGCTGTGGTCAGGTCACACCGCTGCCCCTGGGCTGCCCTGGAGGAGCGTGTCTCTCCCGACCCTCCCGACTCTGGCATGGGAGAGCAGCTCATGTGACTTTGCAGTCCATGAGATGGAGGAGAGGAAGTGCCCCGAGAGGGCAACCGAGGCCAGGAGCCCACAGAATACAGGTGGACAAGCCGGGCCTGGTGCTACACGCTTGTTATCCCAGTACTCCGGAGGCTGAGACAGGAGGATCGCAGGTTTGCAGCCAGCCCCAGCTACTTAGTGAGGTTCTCCAAACCTTAGTGAGACCCTGTTTCAAAATAAAGACTAAAAAAATAGGGCTGGGGGTGTAGCTCAGAGGTAGAATGTCCCTGGGTTCCACCCCCAGTACCACAAAAAAAAAAAAGGAAGGGGTAAGCCCTCCTCTGTCCCCTTTTTTCTTCCCCACTGACCGGACTGTAGGTTGAATGCATGGAGCTGGGAAGGTGATTCTGCGCCATGACGTAGAAACTTAAGTATTTGAGGATAGTAAAGTGACACCATCAGGTGGTGGGGCCTGGGTCCCTGACTAGTAGCTCTGGGCTTCACTTTTGTGGCAGGAATTGCATGTGTGTCTTGTCTGGGTTCTTGGGTGTTTGCAGCAGAACTGAGCCCTACCTCACTGATCTCTCTGAGCCTCAGCTTTGGTGTTGTCTTTGCCAGATGGAGTCTCACTGTGCTCTCCGGGCTGACCTGAAACTCCTGGGCTCAAAAGCTCCTCCTGCCTCAGACTGTGGAGAAGTTGGGACTGTAGGTGCCGCGCATGCCTGGCTGAGCCCCAGCCTTCCTGTCCCCTTCTCTGGGAAGTCTTCCCCTGGGTCGCACAGACTGGGACCAACTCCCGTGGCAGCTCAGCAGAGCACAGCATCCTGTACTTTCCTCTGGGACTTTCTGCATTTATATCAAGGTCATTTTTATGTTTAGTGTTTTTCTATTTAAACCAATGTCCAAGCAGGCAGGAACTGAATCTGTCGGGTTTTCTTTTTTCTTTCCTTTCCTTTTTTTTTTTTTTAAGTTTATTATCCTAAGTACTAGAGCCTGAACCCAGGGGCGTTCCACTATTGAGGTACATCCCTAGCCCTATTTTTTTTTTTGCTTTGTTTTGTTTTGTTGTGGTACTGGGTATTGAACCCAGAGGCATTCTATCTTCAAGATACAGCCCCAGCCTTATTTTATTTTTTATTTTGAAACAGGGTCTTGCTAAATTGATGAGAGTCTCACCACTTGCTGAGATTGCCCCTGAACCTTTGATCTTCCTGTCTCAGCCTCCCAAGTACTGGGATTTTAGGCATGCACCACCATGCCTGGTGTGTGTGTGTGTGTGTGTGTGTGTGTGTGTGTGTGTGTGTGTTACTGCATTATACCCCCAGCCTGATTTTATTTCTTATTTGGAAACAAGGTCTCACTAGGTTGATGGGAGTCTCACTACTTGTTGAGGCTGTCTTCAAACCTTTGATCCTCCAGTCACAACCTCCCAAGTACCGGGATTATAGGCATGCACCACCCCGCCCGGCCATGCCTGGCTTTATGTTGAGACAGGGTCTCACTAAGTTGCCCAGGCTGGCCTCGAACTTGTGATCCTCCTCTGTCAACCTCCTGAGTAGCAGGGATTACAGGTGTGTGCCACCACACCTGGCTTCATCGGTCTTTTCACTGCTGCCTCTTCAGGGCCTGGGTATAGTGGTCATTCAACAGATCTAGTTGGTGAGAGAGAATTAATACATTGACTTCACACAATGGGAGATTTCTGTCCTCGTCTCCCAGGCCAAGCCCCTGCAGTTGCTATCCAAATCAGATGGACCCCACCAGATCCCACCGCAAGCACACCGGCTTCTCCATCAGAGCCTCACCATGTCTCCGACTTCCACGTGGAAATCTGCACCCCACCTCTGTCCCAGACTCTGTGGCTTTCTGCTCCTCCTTTTCTTGAAATTCTGGAATGGTGGAGCCAGGCGTGGTGGCGCATGCCTGTGATCCCAGTACTTGGCATGCTGAGACAAGATGATTGCAGGTTCGAGGACAGACTCTGCCAAGTAGTGAGACTCATCAACGTAGTGAGACCCTGTTTCCAAATAAGAAATAAAATAGGGCTGGGGGTATAGCTCAGAGGTGGAACGCCCCTGGGTTCAAACACACACACACACACACACACACACACACTCCAGAATTATCCACTCAGTACAGTCAAGTCAGCTACAATAGGTCCCAGAATTTGAGCTCAGCAAACAGACTGTCATCCTGCTGGAGGAGAGGGTGCCGATCCTCCTCCCACCCAGGGAGCCACGGCAGCCATAGGTCGGGTGGCCCCTCCCCAGGCTTGCCTCCCCAGCTCTCGCTAGGGGCAGCTTGGGGCCTGCCCCAGGCCTCCTCTGACCTCTGCACGGAGGTCTAGACCCTCACCCTCCTCTGTCCTCCACCGCTGATGACCCCCCAAAGCGCTGAAGCATGCCGGGGAAGATGGAGGCCAGCTGGGTCGAGCTGCCAGCTGCGAGCACCTTAGGGCTGGAGTCAAGCTTTGCCCAAGCCGTGTCTCCCATGCCCAGCACGTGCCTGCCAGAGGAGGCTCAATGTCCACGGGCGAAAGACCGTCACAAGACAGTGTAAGGTGCTCACTGCCCGCTGGGAGTCCTGCGAGGCTGGAGGGAGAATGATATGTGGGGACAGCAGATCTGGCCCTCCTGACACCACCTTTGAGGGGCGGAGGCCCTGTCAGAAGAGGCCAGGGGAGTCCAAGTGTGCTGGGAACCAGATTCCAGCAGAACCATTCCTGCCCAGCCCTTGCACCTGGGGGAGACTGTGGTGGGTGGCCACGTTTAGTTATTGTCTCTGGACGGCACCATAGTGGCTCCTCTTTTTTTTTTTTTTTTTTTTTTTTTGGTACTGGGGATGGAACCCTGGGGCATTGTACCTCCAAGCTACACCCCCAGTCCTATTTTTTAGTCTTATTTATTTATTTATTTGCAGTGCCAGGGATAAAACCCAGGGGCATTCTACCTCTGAGCAATACCCCCAGCCCTATTTTTTTATTCTTTCTAATTTTGAAACAGGGTCTCGGTCAGTTGCCAAGGGCCTCCTTAGCAGCCAAGGATGTCCACGAACCACGATTCTCTGATCTCAGCCTTCCGAATGCTGGGATTACAAGCTTTCCAGCCCTATTATTTTGAAACAGGGTCTCAGTTGCAGAGGGCCTCACTAAGTAGCTGAGGCTGGCCATGAACTGTGATCCTCCTGTCTCAGCCTCCCAAATGCTGGGATTTGGGATTACAAGCTTGCGCCACCATGCCCTGCTTTTTTTTTTTTTTTTTTTTTTAAACAGGGTCTCACTGAGCTGCAAAGGGCCTCACTGAATAGCTGAGGCTGTTTCCAAACAGCAATCCTCCAGCCTCTGCCTCCTGAATGCTGGGATTACAAGCGTGAGCCACCACGCCCAGTTTATAGCAACTCCTCTAGATAACACCACAAAGAGGTGGCTGAGCTGGGCATGGTGTCTGACTCCTGTAATCCCAGTCCTTGGGAGACTGAAATAGGAGAATTGCAGGTTCAAGGCCAGTCTCAGCAATTTAGTGAGCCTCTCAGCAAGTTAGTGAGACCTCATTTCAAACTAAAAAATGATGTGGAAAGCTGGGCGTGTTAGCGCATTCTTGTAATCCCAACATTTGGGAGGCTGAGACAGGAGGATCCTGGCAGTTCTCGGACAGCCCCAGCTATTTAGTAAGGCCCTTTGCAACCCAGTGAGACCCTCTTTCAAAATAAAGAATTAAAAATAGGGCTGGGAGGGGGGTTTAGTTCGGAGGTAGAATGCCCCTGGGTTCCATCCTCAGTACCACAAAAAAATAAAAATTAAAAATGATATGGAAGTGTAGCTCAGAGGTAGAATTCTCCTGGGCTTAGCCTCCAGTACCAAAAGAAGAGGCAGCCAGCTGCCTGCGGGGACCACACAGGAGCTATCCGTAGCGCAGGAGTCTTCCCAAGCCCCCACAGCTACCCCAGCCATTCCCAGGCAGCTCCCGGGGAGGCGCCAAACACCTGAGTAGAGCAGTTCCGGGCGGGGGAGGCTCAATTCCAGATGTCGGGCTGGAAAGGCCTTCAAGACCTAGGGGCTCAGCTCAGTGTCTGCACAGGGCAGATGAGAAAACTGAGGCCAGAGAGGACAGAGCGGGCCCTCGGCCACAGACAAACCAGAGAAACAGGCCCCTGGCACCCGGCTCCCATTCCACGGCTCTTTGCCACACCAGGGAGGATCCCTAGGGAGGAAGAAAAAGGGGCTGCAGGTTTAGAATGGGGACTCGCAACCTCAGAGGGGGAAACCCACCGCCATTTCGTCTTGCAGTCAAGAACACAAGCCCGCTCTCCATTTCCACCCACAGCATAACCTTTAGCAAATATCCCGGTCTGTCTGCATCTGTTTCCTACACTGTAAACTACAGACACCGGGAATGACACTGACTGGTAACGGTGCTGGGGGCCTGAATGAGTGGAAACACAGAAAGTGCTTGGAGGGGCCTGACTCTGAAGCTGGTCTTCAGTGAACACCGCCAGCCACGGCTGTAACTCACGGAAGCTCTCCCGCATCCGTGAGGAGCCAGCAGGCCGCCTTCCCCCAAGAGTGATCTGCAGTGGCCAGGACGCTTCCCCAGGGTGTGGGTAGAAGCCCCGGCCCCCTGCCCAGGCTCCCAGTGACCCCACCCTCCCATCTCCTGTCTCCAGACTCAGTGGGCGCCCAGCTCCTCCAGCCGCCAGCCTGTCGGCCAGACTCTCATGCTTGATGCAGAGATAAGCCCATCCCTGATAGCCTTGTTCCTGCTTCCCAGCCGCAAGTGGTCCTAAGGGGTGGGATTAGCCCTGGCGGGCATTCAGGCGGCCCGGAGGTTTGGAAGGATAGGGAGAGGCTGGAGGCAGCTTGGGTTGCAGGGAAGGGGTGAGGGCTTCTGGAACATTCTGCCACACACCTCTCTCACATGTGAACAGTGGAGAGAGCCGGATCTGATAACCAAGGTCCTCCCTAACTCTGGGTCAGAGCGCCTGGTCCCTGGGCTGATCTGGAGAGAGAAGCCCAGAGGGCTCAGCAGAGAGCCCAGGGGCAGGCGGGAATGGGGTGCACTCCCTTCACCCCACTGGCATTGTAGAG
Organism: Muscardinus avellanarius; assembly: GCF_963383645.1. NCBI lineage: Eukaryota > Metazoa > Chordata > Mammalia > Rodentia > Gliridae > Muscardinus > Muscardinus avellanarius. The sequence goes on along the minus strand of NC_137794.1, from coordinate 3,541,183 downwards.
TCAGGCAGGGGGGAGGCCTTCCCCCCGCCCCTCCCAGCCAGGGCGGGCCGCTGTTCCGTCCCAGCACTCCCAGTACAGCCATTCCCATTACCTCACTGTGTGACCAGGCCAGGCAGGTGGCCAGGAGCCAGGGACCCACCAACATCCACATCCCCCAGAGACCACCACGAGCCAGGCATGGCCAGGATGTGTTGCTCGAATAACCTCCACCCACTCGCACGCACACCCGCAAGACAGCCTGTCCCGGGAGTGTGCGCTCTAGCCAGGCAGGCCCTCTGCCTCCTGACAGGGCTGCCTGGCCTTCAGCCCTCGCTCCTCCACTGCCTGGCTCCCCAGCCCCCACTAACATCTGCTCAGCTGCCCCGCACGGGAACTCTTTCCTGGGCAACCTACCTGCTGCCAACCTCGCCATAATTTCCCGGTGGTATTGGGGGGCGGGGTTCCGTAGAGGAGTTGTGATGGACCTGTTCTAGAAGCTTGGGTGGTGGTTCTGGTGGTAATGGTGAAGGCGATTGTAGCAGCGGTTGTAGTCGTGGGGATGAGGTGAACAGAGGTGTCTCCTTTCTCTCTAAGCGCAAACAGACCATCAGGGATGACCCTGAGGACAGAAGGAACATCGCGTTGAGCGGATTGTCCAGGACAGCTGGGTGCAGTGATGCACGCCCATAAGCCCAGTACTTGGGAGGCTGAGACAGGAAGATCGCAGGTCCGGAGCCAGCCTCAGCAACTAAATGAGACCCTGTTTCAAATTTTAAAAGAGGCCTAGGAGTGTAGCTCAGAGGTAGAATGTCCATGGGTTCAGTCCCCAGTACAAAGACCGGGGGGTTGGGGCGGGGATTGTTCGGGCCTCCCCAGAGCAATATGGGTAACGACCCCTTCCCCAGTTCCCCAGCAAGGCCTAAGATGTTCCCCTCCAGGACTTCAGGAGACCATCCTGCCAACTCAAAGAGAGTACCAGCTGGCCAAGAGCCCACTGCGGCAGCCCCTGGAGGGAGGTGGACAGAGGCCAGGCTCAGGAGACAGAGGAGCCACAGTGGGGTCCCAGCTCAGTGAAGTAAACGTAGGTTTGTACTTCACTCTAAAATGAGAATCATAATTCTTACTGGTGGGGTTACTGTGTAAATGTCCTTAAAAGGGCTTGGCACAGAATCGTCTACGAGTGATAGATGGTTTTCATGCCGTGTTCCAAGACTTGCTTATCAAGCCCCACCTCCCCACTCCCCGCCGCACCCTCTTTGCCCCATGTCTCCCTACACTCTGGAGACTGTAACCCAATCACCACGTGTGGCTTGAGAGGACAGAAAGGCATCTGTCACGGCTTCGGAGACCAAGGTCCGAAGCCAAGGTGTCGGCAGGGCCAGGCTCTGCCAGCTCGGGCGGCTCCAGTCTCAGCCTGACTTCTCGTGGTCCTCACTGGCCTCCCCGTGTCTCTGCGAGCTCCTTTCTGTTTCTGGCAAGGATGCCCTCGCTGGGTTTAGGACTGACCCTCACGCAATCTGACCTGCAGTCAATCCTTACCTCCCTCCCATCTGCAAAGACCCTCTTTCCAAATAAGGCCATAATCTCAGGTTCCCGGTGGACGTAAATTTTGAAGGGACACTATTCAACCTACTACCTCCCCCAGCACAACCTCTGCACGAGCCACCGGCCTCCCACCTGGGGCCGCCGTGGCCCCCAGCCAAGCTGCTCTGGGGCCCCCACCCCCTGCAGCGCCCTAGCCCCACAGGGCCATGCCAGTGCCCACATGCGTGCCCAGATTCCCTATTCGCTTGGCGCCGAGAAAGGGGGATTCTAGGCTTCAGCTGGAGCCCACAGGGGCCTCTCTCTGCTCGGAAATGCTTCTTCCTCTCCCCCTGGCAGCTGTTTGGCTTGGCAGGGGTCCAGCTGGCAGGCTCAGCAGCCAAGGAGCCCTGGGGGGCAGGGGGAGGGAATGGCCAGGAGCAGGCAGCTCCCTCCTTGGCCCGGGCCCTGGGAGCGGGGCCAGTGGCGGGCCTCCTGCTGGCCGGCTCAAGCCCCCTCCCCCAGGCTCTCCTCCTCCTGTCCTCTCCCACAAAGGGGAATTCACAAGACCCTCCGCCATCCGCCCAGCCCAGGAGAAGACGTGCCAGAGAGGAGCAGCAGCTGGCAGAGCGCAGAACACACACCACACCAACCGGAGGAGCTGTCGGTGGCCCTGCGGATCCAGACCCGCTCATCCTGGCTCTGGATCCCCTTTGAGGGCACCCTAGGACACCCTGGGCTCCTTCCAATATCTGGATACCCCGTCCTCTGCTTCTCCCATGGTCCTGAACTCTCCTGTCCCTAATGTCCCCTCTAAAGTTTTCTCCTAGGTCAGGCGCAGTGGCACACGCCTGTAATCCCAGCATTCGGGAGGCTGAGACAGGAGTATCATGGTTCGAGGCCAGCCTCAGCTACTTTTCTTGTGTGTGTGTGTGTGTCTGGGGATGGCCAGAGCCATTTGACCTCCGAGCTACACCCCCTGCCCAAATTTTTATTCTTTATTTTGAAACAGTGTCTCACTGAGTTGCAGAGGGCCTCACTAAGTAACCGAGGCTATCGGCGAACCGCGATCCTCCTTCCAGTGTCAGCCTCCCAAATGCTGGGATGACAAGCGTGTGCCACCACGCCTGGCTTAGCCTCAGCTACTTAGTAAGGCCTTTGGCCTGCGCTGAAGTCAGACCCCTCCACTTAACACCTGTGCCCCCTGCACGGGGGGACTCGCATCTCTGAGTCTCAACATCATCTTATACATATGAGGAGACTTAGCCGGCCTTTGTGGCACACGCTTGTAACCCCAGTCAGGAGGCTGGGGCAGAAAGATGGCAAGGTCAAGGCCAGATGGGCGACGTAGTGAGAGCCCCTCTCAAAACAAAATAGCTGGTCGGGCATGGTGGCACACACCTGTAGTCTCAGTACTCGGAAGGCTGAGACGAGGATTGCAGATAGCCAGGCATGGTGTCGCACACTTGTAATCCCAGCATTTGGGAGGCTGAGACAGAGGGCTCACGGTTCAAGGTTACAGCCTCGGCTACTTAGTGAGGCCCTTTGCAGCTCAGTGAGACCCTGGTTCAAAATAAAGAATAAAAAATAGGGATGGGGAGTAAGTCAGAGGTAGAATGCCCCTGGATTCAATATCTAGTAAAATAAATAAATAGATAAATAAATAAGAAAGATCTGGGAGCTGGATATGGTGGCACACACCTGTAATCCCAGTATTTGGGAGACTGAAACATAAGGATCACAAATTGAGGCCAGCCTTGCAATTTAGCGAGAGCCTCAGAAACTTAGCAAGACCCTGTTTCAAATTAAGAAAATATAAAGGGTTAGGGGTACACTCTGAGGTAGAACCCATGGGTTCAATCCCCAGTACCAATAAATAAAATAAAATAGCTGGGGATTATAGTTCAGTGGTTGAGTGCTTGCCTAGCATGTGTGAGGCTCTGGATTTGCTCCTCGGCACTGCAAAAACAAATACAAAAACCTTATAGCTAACTTCCAGAGTTGCAAGGCCATTAGTCATACTGTCTCTAAAACAAGGTAGGTATCCTCTAAATGATAACTTTCCCCAAAGCACCGCAGTTAGTGCTTTGCATAGAGCATCTCACTCAATCATAACAATAACCTTATGCAACACAAACCATTTCCCAGCTAAGGGAGATAAGTAGTTTGAGTCCCAGGGCTGGGAAGTGGATGAGCAGGGATTTGTCTCCCAGCACCAAAATCCCAGACCCTGCCCTCTAAGCCACCCTACTCTGTATTAGTATTGGGACTGATTGTCCACATTGTTAGGGGATGTTTGGGCTGAGCCAGGGGTGTGGGGGGCTCTCCCAGGGGCCCCTGCAGGTGCTGTACGGAGGTCTCCCTCACCCCACACACAGGCATTTGAATGCAGTTTGCCAATGGGGTCAATGCCTTGGCAATTCTGAAGTCCCGGATGCTAGGATCAGCCCAGCCCAACCCCCAGCCCCCAGCCACAGGAGGAGACCCTAGAAACCCAGGCTCCAGAGGCGTCTGTGCCTTGGCACATCTGGAAGCTGTTAGCTTCCTCTGCTCCCCTCCTGGAGCCAGCTGTTCGCAGTGGCTCATTCTCAGTCAGTGGCTGCCTGTGGGGACAGGGTGGGGGTTCCTCACCACCAAGCCAGCGGGATGGGAGGGAGGCGCGCAGGCAGCAGAGGGTTAACCTGAGTAGCCATGGCCATCATCCAGAAGAACTGGCCTCCTCCCCCAGCCGCAGATCGCCATGGGGTTACTATGGGCTGAGTAACAAGAAGCAGAGAGGGGGAGGCAGCAGGGGGAGACCAAGGGGCAGAGACGGAGAGGCTGTTTCTGCAAAGGGTCATCTGATAACGTCCGTCCTCCTGCTGCCCGGGGGTCACGGTGACCCCGCGGCGTGGCAGCAAGGAGGGCAGCCTTTGTAGTTGAGCTGAGCTGGGTCAGGATCCCAACTCCATCACTGTTGGTCTGGGACCTCGAGCAAGGTCCTCAGCCTCTCTGTGTGCTGGGAGAACAGTACCTCCCTGGCGAGGCGGCCAAGAGGTTTCCAGGAGATGTGATCCAGCCCCCCACCAGCATTCTCTTCCTCTTCTCTAAGAGCAGCAGGAAGCTGTGAGAGGAATCCCCGGCTCCACCCCCCGGCCCACCTTCTGGGTCCCAGTCTCCAGATCCTGTGTGCAGCACCCCATCACACTCTGAACCCACCTTCCCGGCCCTGCCCTGCCCAGAGCATGGCCTGCCTTCCTCTCTGCCCAGCTCTGCACTCCTCACTTTATTTATTTATTTATTTATTTTTTGGTACAGCTGATGGAACCCAGGGGCGTTCTACCACCAAACTACACCTACAGCCCTATTTTTATTCTTTATTTTGAAACAGGATCTCATTGAGTTGCACAGGGCCTCACTAAGTAGCTGAGGCTGGCCGCGAACCTGTGGTCCTCCTGTCTCAGCCTCCCAAGCGCTGGGATTACAAGCGTGCGCCATCACGCCCGGCTTCACTCCTCACTTTTAAACTTGCTGAAGCCACCTCCATCCCAACACCCACAGCTCCCACTAGCTCCCCTAGCCCCAAATCTCCCTCCACCCCTTCTTGCTTGTGACCCCGGGGAGGTGCTTGGATACCTCTGAACTCAGTCATCCTGCAGGGTAAAGGCTACCACTACTGCAAAGGGGCCTCCTCCTGAGTGTCACATGCAATCTTCACCAACATTCTGGGCGAGGTTTAGTGAATATTGTATAGCTGTGGAGGGCGGGACAGATGCTAACACTCGTTAGACCTGGAATGTCCCCTAAGAAGATATGGCTTTAAAAATGAGGACTGAGGCTGGGCATGGTAGCACACGCTTGTAATCCCAGTACTTGCGTTGGGAGGCTGAGACAGGAGGATCCAGGTCCGTGGCCAGCCTCAGCTACTTAGGCCTTTTCAACTTAGTGAGACCCTGTTTTAAAATAAAGAATTAAAATAGAGAGCTGGGGGTGTAGCTCGGAGGAACCCCTGGATTCTATCCCAGCACTGCGAGAGAGAAAGAGAGAAAGAGAGAGAGAGAGAAATAGAGAGAGAGAGAGAGAGAGAGAGAGAGAGAGAGAGAGAGAGAGAGAGAGAGGAGACTGAGCCTGGCGTGGTGGCACACGCCTGTAGTCCCAGTATTTGGGAGGCTAAGACAGGAGGATTGCAGGTTCACAGACACCTTCAACAGTTTAGTGAGATCTTCCTCCAAGCTATACCTCCCAACCCTATTTTTTTTTTAAACAGGGTCTCACTAGGTTGATGAGAGTCTATTTGCTGAGGCTGTCCTCAAACTTGTGATTCTCCTGGCTCAGCCTCCCAAGGACTGGCATTACAAGTGTGCACCACCATACCTGGCTAATTCTTTTATTTTAATAACTGCATTTGCCAAGTGCCTACTTTGAGCCTGGAACCGTGCCTTCTCAGTGCTTCATGACTACTGTCTCTTTCAACAGCCCCCAACATGCGTAACAGTATGTCAGTTTTACCAATGAGGAAACCAAGCTTCAGAACAACACCCTCCATACACCACATGGTCCCATTCCGCAGGAACAGCTCTCGGGCGCCGGGAAGGCCCAGCAGCCCGCTGAGGCAGACAGGGGACACTGGGGCCCCCCCGCATCAAAGCAGCGCAGACCTGAGTATCATCTCCACCTGCATGCCCATCGGACGCCCCGAACTCAACAGGCCAACGTCAGACCTCTGGTCTTTCCCTCTGAAAGCGCTTCGCCGCAGCCCTCCGGTCTCCACTCGAGTGACTCCATCTGCCTACAGCTTTGGTCAGAAACCTCGGCACCGCCTTTGACACCGCTTGCCTTCAGTCCACAGGAAATCTTGCCGCCGCCGCCACCGTAACATACTTTCTACCACCTCCCCAGCTGGCGCCGCAAGGACAAGGGGGAGCTAAGGGCGATGCGGGGCAGCAAGGCCAGTGCCACCCACACTCAAGGTTCACCTTGAGAACGCCTCAGCGCACGTCTCCCGGGACCCACACCTCAGCCTGGACATCACTCCTTCCTCTCCCTTTCCTCTTTCCCTCCTTTCTTTCTTCTGGAACATACACTGGGCATCTGCTCCATTCCTCACCCAGGCAGGCGGGGGCCGCAGGGCAGCCCTGGGGCCCCAGGAGCCAGGGGATTGAGAACTGCACTCTCCATAGCAAGACAGAGCTGTTGGCGCAGGAGCAAAGGCAGCAGAGGCCTCTAGAGCTCGGGTTCAGGGAGCTCTCGCAGAGAAAGCAATCTGAGCACCATCCCTTGGGGGACAAAAAAGAACTTTCAGATTTTCAAAAGTAGAAAAGAGGAAAGAAAATAGAAGGGAGTGGGAGGGGACAGGCTACGTGAGTAACTCAATACACATTTATGCATGTATGCCTCTACCATCTTGCACCCCATGTAGATGTATGACTATAGCCGGGCGTGGTGGCGCACGCGTGTAATCCCAGCACTCGGGAGGCTGAGACCAGAGGATCGCGGTTCGCGGACAGCCTCAGCTACTTAGTGAGGCCCTCTGCAACTCAGTGAGACCTGGTTTCAAAATAAAGAATAAAAAATAGGGCTGGGGGTGTAGTTTGGAGGTAGAATGCCCGTGGGTTCCATCCCCAGTACTGAAAAATAAAATAAAATAGAAGGGGGAAAAACTCCCCAAGGGCTTGTAAGAATGAACTGAGACGATATATATGAAAACCTCTGGCATCATACCTCATAGACACTTTTTTAAATGTTTATTGAGTCTGAGAAATTGAAGCGGTGGGTGTGAAGCGCTCTTTCAAGTGGCTTAGTCATGGAAGGAGGAACGCAGATTGCACAAGGGCAGAGTGCAGAGCAGGGTCAGGGCGCAGTTTCTAAGCTGAGCGAGACCTGTGGGCGGGCGTTTGTGAGCCGAGGAGGGTGGGCGCTGCCAAAAAAGGGGCTGAAGCTCGGCGTGGTGGCGCACGCTTGTCATCCCAGCATTCGGGAGGCTGAGACAGGAGGATCATGGGTTCGAAGACAGCCTCAGCTATCTAGTGAGGCCCTTTGCAACTCAGTGAGATCCTGTTTCAAAATAAACAATTAAAAAATAGGGCTGGGGATGTAGCTTGGAGGTAGAATGCCCCTGGGTTCTATTCCCAATACCGCAAAGGAAGGAAGGAAGGAAGGAAGGAAGGAAGGAAGGAAGGATAAAAATAGGGCTCGGGGTGTAGCTCAGAAATAGAATGCCCCTGGGTTCCATCCCCAGTATTAAAAAAAAAAAAAAAGAACAGAAGCCCATCTTACCCATTGTTACAGCCCCGTCTCACAGGCTTCCATCTGCACGTGCCAGCCTCCCCAGAGGATGCAGCACCCAACCCGGGCCTCCAACTTACTCCTGCCTGGCCTCCTGCAGTGCCTGGCACAGTAGGGTCTGCCCAGAGGACTCCAGCACGTGTTTACCAGATGGAATTGGCTTGATGAGACAACAGTGTGGACGTGGAGAGACAGGCCTGAGCGTAGAACATGGGCCAGATCTGGGGTAGAAAAGGAGAGGAGCACAGCTGCCTCCTCCCCAGCCGCCCCTGGCCCCTCCCCAGGCACGGCTCCAAGCACCTGCCTTCCTGCCTTTTTTTTTTTTTTTTTTTTTTTTGAGTACTGGGGATGGAACCCAGGGACATTCTGCCTTCGAGCTATATCCCCGGCCTATTTTTTACTCTTTATTTTGAAACATGGTCTCATTGAGTTGCTGAGAGCCTCACTAAGTAGCTGAGGCTGGCTGTGAACCTGTGATCCTCCTGTCTCAGCCTCCCAAGTACCGGGATTACAAGCGTGCGCCACCACGCCCGGCCTTCACGCACCTCTCTTGGGTTAGCTCATGAAGCATGACCACCCTTCCAGGGAAGTTCTGTTCTTGTCCCTGTTGTGCAGATGGCACGGAGTCACTAAGGTGCTCACTCGCCCCATCACACTAACAGCGGCAGGGCTGGGGTTTGTCCCCAGTCTGAACCCAGAGCACATGCTTCCAACAACTGTACACACGTGTCCACAAAATAAAGTATACACCATCCAGAGTGAGGGAGGGGCACAGCCCAGCCAGAACCTGGGCTAAGAAAGGGCCTCACAGTCTGCCTCTACAAAGCTTTATCAGGCAAAGGACGGACCATACTCAGCCCAGGCCGGCTTGGAGGCTGGGTCTGGAGGAGACCACCTTCCCAGGACTTCACCACCTGAGCCGAGATCCCTGAAAGCAGAAGTCTATGTCCCAGGCCCCTCTTGGGCACAGCCTGGAGCAGTCACTGAGACCTGTGGTTAAAAACTAGAAGAGCCGGGCGTGGTGGTGCACGCTTGTAATCCCAGCATTTGGGAGGCTGAGACAGGAGGATTGCGGTTCGAGGACAGCCTCAGCTACATAGTAAGGCCCTTTGCAACTTAGTGAGACCCTGTTTCAAAAGAAAGAATAAAAAATAGGGCTGGAGGTGGTGCCCAGAGATAGAATGCCACAGGGAAGACCACGGGAGGCGGGCAGGAGGCCCGGGGCCACTCGGCTCCCACAAGGACCTGGACTGTCGTGGGAGGTGACAGGAGGCAGGGTAAGCGCGGGAACAGCATGGAGCCTAGACAGAACACTCTGGAAGGGAAGGATCAAGCGTGAACTCCAGGCCCTGTCAGTCACCTCGTGGTCTGCAGGCTCCTCCCGCCCTCCACCCTGTGCTGGCCCCTGCGGAGGGGCCTCCTGTTCACCCCACGATCTGTGATCTGCGCGAGTTCGCACAGGTATATTGGGGGGCCGGAGAAGAGGCTCTTCGTGGTGGAGCTGCTCTCCAGAACAGCGATTCTGGGCCAGTCCCAGTCCTCTGGAAGTCCTGATCCTAGCCACCACCGGTACCAAGCGAATCCACTCCTCTTGAGGACACGGTGCAGCCTAGGGTACTTCTTAAATCTTCTCAGACAACTCCAGCGTGTAGCTGAGCCTGCCACCCAGTCCCCTGGGCCAGATCCTTTAGGGATCAGATAGAAATGCTGAGACCCAGCTGGGCGTGGGGCGCACGCTCGTCATCCCAGCATTTGGGAGGCTGAGACCAGAGGATCTGGGTTCAAGAACAGCCTCGGCTACTTAGTGAAGCCCTTTGCATTTCAGTGAGACCCTGTTTCCAAATAAAGAATTAAAAATAGGGCTGGGGGTATAGCTCAGAGGTAGAATGCCCCTGGGTTCTATTCCCAGTACCACACAAAAAAGGAAAGAAAGAAAGAAAGAAAGAAAGAAAGAAAGAAAGAAAGAAAGAAAGAAAGAAGAAAAACAGGGCTGGGGATAGTAGCTCAGAGGTAAAATGCCCCTGGATTACATCCCCAGTGCCCAAAAAAATAAATAAATGAAGAAAGAAAGGAAGGAAGAAGAAAGAGGGAAAGAAAGAAAGAAAGAAAGAAAGAAAGAAAGAAAGAAAGAAAGAGAGAAAGAAAGAGAGAAAGAAAAGATAGATTAGAGCTGGGATGTAACTTGGAGGTAGAATGGCCCTGGGTTCCATTCCATTCCCAGTACCACAAAAAAAGAAAGAAAGAAGAAAGAAAGAAAGAAAGAAAGAAGGAAGGAAGGAAATGCTGAGACCCAGAGAGTGGCCCAGCAAGGCGGTGGTGCACCCCAGCGCCTCCCCTGCTGCCTGCCCACCCATCCTCCTTTGCCGTGGCCTGGCCTGGCCAACTGCTGGTCACAGGAGGACCCTAGAGTTCTTGGCTCTAAGGCTGGCTTGGAGGGAGGTGAGGTGAGGCTGTCAGTCCATCGCAGAAAGGAGGTTAGATGCCCTAGAGCAAAGCCCAGCCTGGAAATTCTCCTCATCCCAACACCTCTCCGTGTGTTTGAGTGTGTGTGTGTGTGTGTGTGTGTGTGTGTGTGTGTGTGTGTGTGTGGTACTGGGGATGGAACCCAGGGGCTTTCTACCTCCAGGCGACACTCTCAGACCTATTTCATATTTTATTTGGAAGCAGGGCCACACCAAGCTGCTCTAGGAGGCTGGAAAGCCAGGTGGGTGGGGCTCGCACTACACACAGCAAAGAGCTGGGACTGACCTGGAGCAAGATTCCCCGACCCCACCCCAGGGGCCCGGGACGCTGCTCCTCTGCCCTCCCCACCCTCGGCTGACGCACAGACCTTTGTCCTCCACCTCAATTTTCTCATTCCTGGGGGAGATGACGGAAGCCGCACAGCCTGCGGGCTGTCAGCAGCTTCTTTTCATTCTGGGGTCTGGCTGGTCTCAGTAAGTCTCTCCAGGGACCTCTAAGGCCTAGTGTCCTATGTGTGGGACACCAGAATCTGGAGGCCAGGATAGTGGTGCAGGGCTATAATCCTAGTACTTGGGGAGCTGAGACAGGAGGATCCCAGGTTTGAGGCCAGCCTCGGTAACATAGTGACACCCTGTTACCAAAATAATAAATAAAAAGGACAAGGGGGATAGCTCAGAGGTGAAATGCTCTTAGGTTTGATCCCCAATACAAAAACAAAACTCTGCAAGTATCTCAGGGATTCTGAGTGTTTAAATTTAGGACATTCAGTGTTCAAATGGTACCGTTGGAGAGGCTCATGAGGCATCTATTCTTTTACCATCTTTTTCCTCTACCTCCTAACCCAGCATGTCTTAATCCTAGTCATGTATGGAATTGCCCAGGGAACATTTTTAAAATGCTGAGAGCTGGGCGCGGTAGCACATGCTTGTAATCCCACTACTTGGCAGGCTAAGACAGGAGGATCACAGGTTTGACGACAGCCTCGGCAATTTAGCGAGGCCCTCCACAACTTAGCGAGACCCTGTTTCAAAATAAAAAAGAAATAGGGCTGGGGAGCCAGCGTGGTGGTACACACCTGTAATCCCAGTACTTGGGAGGCTGAGGCGGGAGAATAGGTTTGAGGACAGCCTCAGCCAGTAGTGAGACTCTCATCAACCTAGTGACCCTGTCTCAGATAAATAATAATAAAAGGCTGGGGGTGGAGCTTGGAGGTCGAATGCCCCTGGGTTCCATCTTAAGTACCACAAAAAAAGAAGGGGCAAAAAGAAAAAAACAGGGCTGGGGGTATAGCTCACAGATAGAACACTCCTGGGTTCAATCCCCAATAACACACATGCGCACACACACAAAGAGTTCAGACGGGGGTGGAGATTAACTCAGTGGTAGAGCACCTGCCTAACATATGAGAGGCGCTGGGCTCAATCCCTCAACACCGCAATATATATATATGTACCTATATATGTTTTAAAAAGTTCAGATGGTGATTTTTATGTGCACATATTTTACCACAATAAAAAATGCAGAGAAAAAAAAATCCCCAAATAAATAAAAGCCACAATTAGCTGTACAGCTGAGCTCCTCAAGTATGGCCACATGACCTTGCCTTCAGGTTTCCTTCGGAGACAGAGACAGGGGGACAGATGCAGAATGAATGAACTCGGGATTTATACTGATGATAAACAGGAAATCGTAGATGGCCCAAATATTTACACGGTACGCAGGCTTCAGGATAGGAGGGCAGAAGAGGGGCCGGGGACGCAGGGACGATGTAAATGTTAGTAGAAGCTGAGGCGGAAGCCAGGCAAACGTGAGCTTCCAGCACCCAGGGAAAGCGGGGTGACTAGAGGAGGGGACACCCCAGCCAGGCACAGGGAGCACGTGCCAGGGGCCTGGCCACCTCCTTCCTGCCTTCTACAGGAGACCCTTGTTTACCCTGTGAGGCTGAAAGAGAATATAATCAAATTATGGCTGGTTATTGGGAAGGACTGTCTCCCGTGGGGAAGGCAGCAGGGCGGCTGAGAAGGAAACCGACTCTTCCAGGACACTGTTTGTTTGCTCCTTCCCCGGCTCCCTCTGTCCCCAAGCCCTTTCCTCCCTTTCTGGCTTCCCCTGCCATGACATCTCCTTTGCAGAAACTCGGCTGGGGGAGCAGAGCTGCCGCTTCTCCGTGTCAGTTAGTGAATGTGGGTAGGACAACCAGGACCCCCCATCTGCAGGAGCTCCCCTTGCTGGTTACGACAGGATCCCCGAATAACGATCTCCCCAGCCCCCTACTCCACGTCCCAGCCGGACAGCAAATTCAATCTCTCTATGACCAGAAGTCAGGTCACTTGTTGGTTTTTTTTTTTTTTTTTTTTTTTTTTTTTGTGTGTGTGTGTGTGTGCGTGTGTGTGTGGCATTGAAGATTGAACCCAGGAACAATCTACCTCTAAGCTACACCCCCAGTCTTATTTTATTTTATTATTATGTGGTACTGGGGATGGAACCCAGGGGCATTTTATCCCAAGTTACACCCCTAGCCCTATTTTTTATTCTTTATTTTGAAACAGGGTCTCACTGAGTTGCAAAGGGCCTCACTAAGTAGCTGAGACGGTCCAGAACTGCGAGCCTCCTGTCTCAGCCTCCCGATTGCTCGGATTACCAGTGTGCGCCACCACACCTGGCTCCTATTATATTTTTCTTTGGAAACAGGGTCTCTCTAGGTTGATGAGAGCCTCCTACCTGTGCCACCACACCCGGCTACTTGATTGTTCACATCTTGGTCTTTAACTTGATGGGTCTTTTGCAGGAAATCACCTATTCTTTCTGGAGCTGGGAATGGAGTCCTGTCAGAAGGAAGACCTCCCTCTGCCTACCCCAGGTCTGTCTACCGTGAGACGGGGCCGGGGGGGGGGGGTCCACTCATCCAGGGCCCTCAAGTCTCACAGACCGAGACAGATGAAACACACGAAATATCAGCAACAGGGGCAGTGGCTGGGGGTGCGACACATCCCGTGTCCTGCACCCCCGAGACCCGGGAGAGGACCGACGGGACTGGGTGGCAGAGAGCTAAAAGCCTCCCTCTGGGTCATCTTATCCATCCCCCTGCCTCCATGCAAGCCACATGTCGTTTCTTAGGGAGGAGCACAGTGGGGCATAGGTCCCTCGGAAAGGCCGAATCGACCAAAACTGGGAAGGAAAGCAGTCGCCTCTCCCTCTGCCTTCCAAAGCCCCAGGAGGATCCGACAGAGACGCTGGCTCCGCTGCCTCCCCTGGGCTCTCCCGTTCCACGTCCTGGCAGCTCTTGGTAATAAATGCATCAGAAAACCTTCTCTGGGGTCAAAAGGAAACTGTGAGCAAAGGGAAAGGTGGTATCTTTCCAAACATGGAGTTCTGACGGCTCTCTCTCTCTCTCTCTCTCTCTCTCTCTCTCTCACACACACACACACACACACACACACACACACACACACACCACGCTATGCAGGAAACACATACCACGTGCACACGAGTACTCACAGCCAGAAAAATGTAGTTTACAATCTTTTATTACTATTGCTCTTCACTTTATTTATTTATTTATTTATTTATTTATTTATTTTTGCAGTACTGGGGATGGAATTCAGGGGCATTAGATCTCTGGGCTATACCCCCAAGCCCTATTTTTTATTCTTTATTTGGAAACAGGGTCTCACTGAGTTGCAAAAGGCCTCACTAAATAGCTGAGGCTGTCCGCGAACCACAATCCCCCAGTCTCAGCCTCCCAAATGCTGGGATGACAAGCGTACACCACCACGCCCGGCTCTTACTCTCCACTTTAATCGGGAAACTGTCAGGTCAGAGCTCAGCCAGTTTTGAGGAAGCCCGTGACTGTCCCTGCAGCCCCTCCCGCCTGAGCAAGTCTCGGGGCCACAATGGCAGACTGAGCACAGGAGAACAGAGCTCCGGCTTTCCCGCCTCTCTCCTCTGTGACTGGGGCACTTTATACTTTGGCTCAGAACGACGGAATCATAAAACTGGAGGCGACCTCAGAGGTTCCCTGCCCAGCATGTCACTGTCCGGATGAGGTCCTGGGAGTCTGGAGCACTCTGCTCCCTGCCTTCTAATCCCAGTGCTTCCAGCACCACACACACACACACACACGCACACACACGCACACACACACACGCACACACGCACACACGCACGCACACACACGCACAAGCACACACACGCACACACATGCACAAGTACACGCACACACACACGCACAAGCACACGCACACGCACAAGCACACACATGCACACACGCACACACACGCACAAGCACACACATGCACACACACACACACACACACACACACACACACACACACGGTATCCAGCCCCAGCCAGAGCTTGCTCAGGTCGGGAAGGAACCAGGCTGAGCGGGCCTCGCTGGCCCCAGCCACAGACTGGACCTCCTACTGGCTCCTGGCCTGTGCCGCAAGGGCAGCCGAAGGTGCGGTGGCCTTCTCCCCTCCTGCAGGGGGTTTAGCTGGGGCCTCCTGTCTCTGGCCTCCCATTACCAGAGGCTCCGGGATGCTGAAGGCCCCAGAACCTTCCTTCCACTGACTCCACCTGTTTTCGTGTTTTCTTTCCTTTTCCTTATTAGGACAGCAACATGCCCTAATATTCTAATTTGTTTAATTTACAATAAATCTGTTCTACGGCACATATAAGGTCTTTTGTACTTTTTCTGTTTTCCAGTTTTGTTTTTGTTTTGTGATGCTGAGAATTAAAGCCAGCGACATTCTAACTCCAAGCTGCACCCCCAGCCCAATATTTTTGGTTTTGAAGCAGTCTCGCTAGGTTGATGAGAGCTCACTATGTTGCTGAGACTGGCCTTGAACCTGTGATCCTCCTGTCTCAGCTTCCCAAGTATTGGGACGACAGGCATGCGCCACCACACCTGACTTTGTTATTTTTTCTAAATTGTGTCTTATTTCACAATAATTTTTTTTTTTTTTTTTTTTTTTTTTTGGTGGTTCTGAGGGTGGAACCCAGGGAGTTTCTACCTCTGGGCTATACTCCCAGATCTATTTTATATTTTATTTGGAAACAGGCTCTCACTAAGTTGCTGAGAGCCTCACTAAGTAGCTGAGGCTGGCTTCGAACCTGTGAGATCCTCCTGTCTCAGCCTCCTAAACGCGGGGATTACAAGTGTGGGCCACCACGCCCGGCTCAAAAAATGTTTAAAACATAGCCAGGCGTGGTGGTGCACGCTTGTAGTCTCAGCATTTGAGAGGCTGAGACAGGAGGCTCACAGTTTGCAGACAACATCAGCTACTCAGTGAGGCCCTCTGTAACTCAGTGAAAGCCTGTTTCAAAATAAAGAATAAAAAATAGGGCTGAGGAGGTAGCTCGGAGGTGTCCCACTGGGTTCCATCCCTGGTACCGCAAAAAAAAAAAAAAATCTGTTTTTAAAAATGTTTAAAACATTAGCACAACTTTAGTGAGACTCTGTTTGAAAATAAAAAATAAAATAGGAGCTGGGTGTGGTGGCGCACACCTGTGACTCCAGTACTCGGGAGGCCAGCAAGATCAAAGGTTCAGAGCCAGCCTCAGCAACTTAGCAAGACTCTGTTTCCAAATTCAAAAAAAAAAAAAAAAAAAAAAAAGGATAAAATAGAGCTAGGGATGTAGCTCAGAAGTAGTTGGGTTCAGTACCACACACAAAAAAAAGTTAAAAATGAAAACCAGCCCCCCCAAAAAAGGAGATGGCAAGTAAATTTTAGGACAATCATGAAGTTTATAAAGTGTTTATTTGTGAAACAAACATTTTCACCCCTGAAGAATGATCCCAAAGTGCTGGAGTCATTTGTTTGCAAAAAGAACACTGTGCCTGCTCAGTTCATACCCTTCAGTGAAATGAAGGGACAAACAAATCATCATAAAATGAACAAATTAGAAAGAGTAAGGGTCCTGGTGAGGAAGAGAAATAACACTCAGAGCTGAATGGGAAATGTCAAGTTAGAAAAGACTCTAGAGCCGGGCGTGGTGGGCACGCCTGTGATCCCAGTGCTTGGGAGATTGAGACAGGAGGATCGCAGGTTCACAGCCAGCCTCAGCTACTGAGTGAGGCCCTCCACCACTTAGTGAGACCCTGTTTCAAAATAAAGAATAAAGCCGGGCGTGGTGGCGCACGCTTGTAATCCCAGCATTTGGGAGGCTGAGACCAGAGGATCGCGGTTCGTGGACAGCCTCAGCTATTTAGTGAGGCCCTCCGCAACTCAGTGAGACCCTGTTTCAAACTAAAGAATAAAAAATAGGGCAGGGGATGTAGCCTGGAGGTCGAATGCCCCTGGGTTCCAACCCCAGACCCACACACAAAAAAGGAAAGAAAGAAAGAAAGAAAGAAAGAAAGAAAGAAAGAAAGAAAGAAAGAAAGAAAGAAAGAATAAAACCGGGCGTGGTGGTGCACGCTTGTAATCCCCGTGCTTGGGAGGCTGAAACAGGAGGATCGCACAGGTTCGAAGCCAGCCTCAGCTACTTAGTGAGGCTCTCAGCAACTTAGTGAGACCCTGTTTCCAAATAAAATATAAAAAATGGGTCTGGGAGTATAGCCCAGAAGTAGAAAGTCTCTGGGTTCCACCCCAGTACCACCAAAAAGAAAGAAAGAAAGAATAAAAAAACATAGGTGTAGCTTGGAGGTAGAGAGCCCCTGGGTTCAATCTCCAGTACTGGAAAAAAAAGACTCTAAAAGCTGCGTGTGATGGGTGTGATGGTGTGATGGTGGCACAGGCCTGTAATCCCAGTACTTGGGAGGCCAGCTTCAGCAACTTAATGAGACCCTGTTTCAAAAATAAAAAGCCAGTCGTGGTGATGCACACTTGTAATCCCAGTACTTAGGAGGCTAAGACAGGAGGACTGCACGTTCTGGGCCATCCTCAGCTACTTAGTGAGGCCGTCCGCAACTTAAGGAGACCCTGTTTCAAAATAAATTTAAAAAATAGGGCTGGAGGTGTAGCTTAACGGTAGAATGCCCCTGGGTTCCATCCCCAGTACCGGAAAAATAATTTTTTTAAATAAAATAAAAAGGTCTGGGGGTGTAATTAGGTGATCAAATGCCCCTGGGTTCAATTCCCAGTACCAAAAGAGAAAGGACTTTGTTCCCGACCCATGTATCAAGCAGGACACACTTGTAGAGGCCACCACCAAGCAAAGGGTCCCTTGTCCAAGATCTTCTCCCTAACCCCCAATCATACCTTTTTGGGGGTCACAGCCCAAACAGGAGGACACTGCCCCTTACAAGAGGTCGTGGGAAACGGAAGTGTGCGGCCAGGCGAGGCCGCAGCAGCCAGGACTGGCTTTCCTCCAGCCCAGCTGTCTCCACAGCTGGAGGTGCGTCCCTCCCCTCATCTGCATAGAACCCCGCGGGGAGGAGGGGCAGTGGCTGCAGATGAAACCAGACCCTTCTAGGGAGGCGCCAGCCTCAGTTCCTGGCTGGGCAGGGCTGGCCACACGTTGTTATGGTTGAGTTGAGCAGCTGAGAATCGGCAGGGGGGTTGTAAGGAAACCACACTGATGAAGAGAAAGCGAACAGGACTGATCCTGTCTGCGGCGCTTTCCTCCGTCCCCGCAGCCCCTCCCACGGTGATGTCTATCAGACCAGCTCCCTAGCCTTCCCACCCTTTCCTGGCCATGGCCCTTGAACAGATCGCAACTGGGCAGCTCTTGGCTCTAATCCACTTTCTGTGTGTGCATGCATGTGTATGTGCGTGTGCGTGTGCGTGTGCGTGTGTGTGTGTGTGATGCTGGAGTCTGAATCCTGGGTCACTATCCTTCCAAGCTACACGCCCAGCCCTATTTTTTTTTTTTTTTTTTTTTTTTTTTGAAACGGTCTAGCTAAGAGCCTCACAGGTACTGGGATTCCAGGCATGTGCCACCATGCCTGGCTTGATCCCACTTGCTGAGCAAGGTGGGAAGAGGGCTGGAAGAGTCCTCCATCCACTGCTGGGCCCCAAACTTCCCCCGAAGCCACAGGCAGGTTGACTCTCCCTCCGTGTCCCGGTTCTCACCTTTGCTCTGGCCCAAGCCTGCATCCCGCTGGTGGACAGCAAGTCGTTGGATCAGATTATTTCTGCTGGGAGGCCAAGTTTTCCTTGGCAAAATAAATATGTCTGGGTTCATCTCCTGTGGGCGTTTTGCTGGACATCTTCCTTGGGAAGGTTATTTGGGACTTACATTATCTCCAGAATTAAGAGAAAGTCCAGGGCCAGGTGTGGAAAGAAAAAGGAAAGGTGCCTTGGGAGTGGGGCAGAACTGGAGAGGGTGGGGCTCCCTGGCAGCGGGGGTGGCTAAGAGAGGACGGCAGGCCCTGGCCTCTCACAGATGGGCCCCTCGGGGTCACCGAGTGGGGTGGGGAGTTCTCTGGAAGCCTGACTTCCAGGCTTACCACTGTATCTGGAAACAGTGTGCTCTAGGCATGGCAGTGAGTCGGCCAAACACCTGAGACACTGCAGCACGGAAGGACCTTTGCCTGGCACCTGCCATCCCATAGTCCCCAGACAACGGTCCTCGCTCCCTTTTATTCCACAGCAGAATTGTACTTAAAAATATCCGTAAAGCCAGATGTGGTGATGTATACTCGTGATCCCAGTACTTGGCAGGCTGATAGGAGGATCACAGGTTTAAAGCCAGCCTCAGCAACTTAGGGAGACCCTGTCTCAAAATTAAAAATAAAATTTCAAAGGTGCTGGGCACGCAAATTAGAGGTACAGGCCCCTGGGTTGAATCCCTAGTACTTAGAAGTCGAGGAGGAGGAGGAGGAGGAGGAGGAGGAGGAGGAGGAGGAGGAGAAGAAGAAGAGGAAGAGGAAGGAGAAGGAGAAGGAGAAGGAGAAGAGGGGAAAGAGAAGGAGAAGAAGGAGGAGGAGAAGGAGGAGGAGGAGAAGAAAAAGAAAAAGAAGAGAAGAAAGAAGAGAAAATAGAGATTAATAGAAACCAAAGACGTTCCAGAAGACAGACTAGATAAATACAGTAGAGAAAGCGTTATATTTTCCATAAAGGGTGCTGGGTCAGTTAGATATTGCTATGGGAATATGATAGACATTGTTATGGGAAGTTAGATATTGCTATGGGAATTTTAGTTCCAATCTTAGATTACATGACAAAACTATTCCAGATAATTAAAGTCTTGTATGTGAGTCGGGATGGTGGCAATCGTCTTGCAGCCCAGTACTATGAGGCTGAGATGGGAGAATCACAGGTTTGAGGACAATCAGCCTTAGCAATTTAGTGAGACCCCGTTTCAAAAGAAAAAATGAAGCCAGGTGTGGGGGTACGCTTGTAATCCCAGCAAGTGGGAGGTGAGACAGGACGACTGCAGGTTTGAGGACAGCTCAGCAAGTGGTAGAACTCATCAGTCTAGCAAGGCTGTGTTTCAAATTTTTTTAAAAAAGGCCAGAGTATGGTAGTGTACGCTTCTACTCCCTGTACTTGGAAGGCTAGACAGGAGAATTACAGGTTCATGGCCATCCTCAGCTACCTAGTGAGGCCCTCCACAACTTAGTGAGGCTCTTTCAAAATAAAGAATGAAATAGGGCTGGGGGTGTACCTCAGAGGAGAATGCCCCTGGCTTCTACAACCAGTACCCCCCCACACACAAAGAGGATATCTAAATGTCTGTCTTCATAAACATATGAAAAATTAGTCATCTCCATTAGGCATCAGAGAAATGTAAAATCAATACACAATGAGATTCTACTATACCAACCAGAATGAGAAGAAAAAGAACAGAAATGTCAGATATTAATAAGGTTGTGGAGCAACCGTAACTCTCATACACAGCCGGTACCAGAAGACCCTGGTACGACCACTGTGGGAAACTGACAGGATCTACGTAAGCTGAGCATATGCATGCCCACAGCCTCAGAATTTCACTGCCAAAGACACGACTGAAAAAAGCTCGCTCTTGTGTTGGCCAAAATATATGTATTCCAAAACTATTTGCAATAGTTCAAAGTGGAAATGATCAACAGAACAAAGAACTTAAAACAAAATTTTTTTTCAGTACTGGGGGTGGAACCCTGTAGAAAGGTAGAAAGCCTCTGGGTTCCACCCCAGTACCAATAATAATAATAATAATAATAATAATAATAATAAATAATAATAATAATAATAATGTATATTCACATTAGAGTATTTCTGGTGTTAAACATCCTCATAATGATTATGCTGGGGGTAGTGTCTGAAAGGGGACACAAGCAGATGTTCAAGAGAGATGGTTATGTTCTTTTGTGTGTGTGTGATACTGGGGATGGAACCCAGAGGCTTTCTACCTTTCTACAGGGTTCTCAGCCTCCCAAGCGCTGGGATTACAAGCGTGCGCCACCACGCCCTGCCAGTACTTCCTTTTTATTTTATTGTTTCTTTTTTCTAATGTCATTGTAGAAAATATGGGCTTTTTTTGTTTGTTTGTTTTGCAGTACTGGGGATTGAACCCAGGGGCATTCTACCTCCAAGCTACACCCCCAAACCTATTTTTTTTTAAATTTTAAAACAGGGTCTCACTAAGTTGGAGAAAGCTTCACTAAGTAGCTGAGGCTGGCTGCATACCGCCATCCTCCGGTCTCAGTCTCCCAAGTACTGAGATTACAAGCGTGCGCCACCACGCCTGGCCTAGAAAATATGTGCTTTTAAAACCTGAAATTTGATTATAAGTCAGGATAAGATCATGAGGAGAGGGTTGGACTTGAAGGCTTTAGCTCACTTTATCCAAAACAAGTGCTGTGTGGAGCTTTGTTACTGCCCCAGTTTTTGCTGGTTCCCCAGAAACAGTTGAGGATGGATAAAAAATAAAAAATAAAAAAAAGCAGGACATGCTGTACAGTGGGTATGGTTCAAGGTCATCTAACAGAAAAAAAGTGGCATCTACAGGAAGAGTAAGAGTTTCCTGATCTTGACTGAGGCCCCTAAACCTACACCTGCACCCCTCTGTTCACTTCTAACCCACGTGTCTGTTCTCTCATCTTGATTGGCCTTTCAAGCTTCCCCTTCCCTGGTCGGCCTTGGCTGAATGTGGTGTTTTATGGTACCCCGAAGCCACATTTCTCCTGCTCTCCCTGCCCGTGGTGAGGCCACTGATGCTCCCCAAGCTGCAAGGGTGTTGGTCCCAACTAGACCATGAGCTCCTTTTCTCCCTTCTCAGAAAACATGCTATGCTGTGTATTGAGCCTGACTTTTCTCATCTGTGACTCAGAGTGAGATAACCAGAAAATACCCCTTTAGGTTATTATGGAGAATGAAAAGAATATCTTTACCACAGAGTGGAACAATTGAGTGGCAAGTGATTTTCCTTTCTTACAAAGCTCCAGGGAAATATCGTATGTGCCCTGTAAATCTAAAAAAGGGAGAGCCGGGCGTGGTGGCGCACACTTGTAATCCCAGTGCTTGGGAGGCTGAGACAGGAGGATCGCGCAGGTTCGAAGCCAGCCTCAGCTACTTAGTGAGGCTCTCAGCAACTTAGTGAGACCCTGTTTCCAAATAAAGTATAAAATAGGTCTGGGAGTGTAGCCCAAGAGTAGAAAAGCCCCTGGGTTCCATCCCCAGGACCACACACACACAAAAGAACATAATCATCTCTCTTGAACATCTGCTTGTGTCCCCTTTCAGACACCACCCCCAGCATAATCATTATGAGGACATTTAACACCAGAAATACTCTAATGTGAATATACATCATCATCATCATCATCATCATTATTATTATTATTATTATTGGTACTGGGGTGGAACCCAGAGGCTTTCTACCTTTCTACAGGGTTCCACCCCCAGTACTGAAAAAAAATTTGTTTTAAGTTCTTTGTTCTATTGATCATTTCAACTTTGAACTATTGCAAATAGTTTTGGAACACATATATTTTGGCCAACACAAGAGCGAGCTTTTTTCAGTCATGTCTTTGGCAGTGGAATTCTGGGGCTGTGGGCATGCATATGCTCAGCTTACGTAGATCCTGTCAGTTTCCCACAGTGGCCGTACCAGTGTCTTCTACTGAGTGAGGCTCTCAGCAACTTAGTGACACCCTGTTTCCAAATAAAGTATAAAATAGGTCTGGGAGTATAGCCCAGAGGTAGAAAGCCCCTGGGTTCCACCCCCAGTACCACAATGCATGCATGCATACATACATACATATATACATACATACATACATACTAGGCAGCTGTATTTTCTTTCTGGTATCATAAGCTTTCTGGTATCTTTACAAGGAAGGCAAATAAGACAAACTTGTGAAAAGAGCCATCTTCATAATTTTCCCTAGTAGCTAATTTATGTTTATTGGACACTGTGTTTTATCTAATTTAATATTCACAACAAACCTATACAATAGTTCTACTCATTCTTTCGACGCGTGTATGTTCCCCTGTTACAATTATTATGTCAGTTACTGTGCTAAGTGCTGGAGATACTAGGGTCAAGAAGAACCAGCGTCCTAGCCAAGTGTGGGGACACATGCCTGGAATCTCAGTATTTGGAAGGCTGAGACAAGAGGACGGCAGGTTCCAGGCCAGCCTCAGCCACTTAGCGAGACCCTGTTTGAAAATAAAAATAATAAGATGGGGGTGTAGCTCAGAGGTAGAATGCCCCTGAGTTCAATCCTCAGCGCCCAAACAAAACAAAACAGACAACAACAACAATCTCTAGAGAATTCAAGCTCAGTGAGAGACAGAGTGCTGTTGGAAATAAAGACAGGGTGATTCTATCCCAGGTCTGCCTGACCCCTGATGCTCCGGAGGCAGGGTCCCTAAGCATTTCAACCCGTCTGTGCAGGTCTATCCCGGTCACGGAAGCTCCAAAGACTGGGGATGATGTGTGTGATTTTACCAAAGACGACTTCCAGGGAATGAAAGCGATCATGGAGACTAAGGAATGGCAGACAAAAATGACAAGACCCTCAGAACGAAATGCAGAGGTGACTCCAAGGCCTCTCCCCTTAGCCCGATCCGCGACAAAAAGGAGAAGTGGGACTGTCAGGTGCACCTGAGCTGGGCTTCCGGCCTCACCACTGCGGCTGCGCACGCGCCGCTCCGGAAGCGGAAGTGCCCGAGAGGTCAGGGGCGGTTTTCAAGATGGCGGCCTTCAGGGCGCTGGTGTCCGGCTGCGGGCAGCTGATCAGAGGGCTCCTGGCCAGCCCCGTCGCGACCGGCTGCGCTCGCCTCCCAGCTCGCGGCCTCAGAGAAGGTGAGTCCGAAGCCCCAGCGACCTCCCATTATTGAGAAGAGCAACAGAGTACGTCCGCCAGCTCTGGCGCGCCCCTCCTCTCGGTTCTGCACTAGCAGAGATGCTTCCCGAGAGCTGCTCAAAAGCCTCTTCCGAGCCGGGCGTGGTGGCGCACGCTTGTAATCCCAGCATTTGGGACGCTGAAACAGGAGGATCGTGGTTCACAGACAGCCTCAGCTACCTAGTGAAGCCCTTTGCAAATCAGTGAGACCGTTTTTCAAAATAAAGAATAAAAAATAGAGCTGGGGGTGTAGCTCGGAGGTAGAATGCCCCTGGGTTCCATCCTCAGTAAAAAATAAAAATAAAAAAATAATAAAGCCTCTTCCAAGCCGGGCGTGATGGCGCACGCCTGTAATCCCAGTACTTGGGAGGCTGAAACAGGAGGATCGCAGGTTTGAGGACAGCCTCAGCAAGTAGTGAGACTTTCATCAACCTAGCAAGACACTGTTTCAGGATTTTTTTAAAAATAGGGTTGGGGTGTACTTTGGAGGTTCAATTTCCACACACACACACACAAAAGCCTCTTCCAGACCCTGGTGCTGTTGCTAGATCTCCTATCTCTTGGTCGTATCCTCGGCAGCGATCAGCCTAGTTAGTTAGCAGGGATGGAAGAGAAGCCTGTTGCAGGGTTCAGAACAGTTTTCAGTAAGAGGCTACTAACTGCCACCAAAGCATCCCTGGACAATGAAGGGAAAACATCTGGGTGTCTTCCCCAGAGCTTCCCTTTCCAGTTTCTCTTCTGAAAATGCTGAGATCTAATGGTGGATTTTTTCTGCTCGAGCAGCTAGTGTCCCTGAGAAGTGGAGGCCAAAGTGGAAAGGCCGTTGAAGAGCTGAGACAGACACGTGCTGGATAGGGTTTCTGCTTTTCATTGATATTGTCTGGGAAAGGAGCCCGATCCCAGCGTCATCTGAAAGGTTACTGAAAGCCAGGTTCTGTGCTTCAAGCTGTGAATGGATTCTGAAGTTCTTTTCCTGAGATGCTTAGGTTCTAATGAGATGATATGTATACACTGCAGTAAATAAAGTGGCAAAGTAAAAGGGGATTCCTGTTACCGGAAACAGCAAACCCAATTGGGAAGTTTTCTTGAAGGGGATGTTTCCTGAACAGCCTTATAAAAGAATGGAATCTGGCCGAGAGTGAAAAGGTCTTTTAGAACATGGCCTTCCTCTGTGTACTGTCAGAAGCAGGAAAGGATGAGTGATGTACCAAAGAAATTTTGTGATTTTTTTTAAAAAAAGATTCCAGCTTAGTGTTGTCCAGCAAGTATATCATTTCAAGTTGAGATGTCTCCAGTGGAAAAGAGTGATCATTGTTGTAAGAGGGAGCACAAAGGTTCAAAAAGAAGAGCCTAATGAAGTCTTTTTAGCTTCTGAAAAGCAATTTCAGCAGAGGGACAGACAGTCTAATTCAGGAAACTCAAGGAGATCATTGAAGAAGAAACAGCACTAGCAAGTATATAGCCAGGCATGGTGGTGCATGCTTGTAATCCCAGCACTTGGGAGGTTGAGACAGGAGGATTGAAACCAGGGGCATCTTACCTCTATGTAAGCTGTACTCCCAGCCCTATTTTATATTTATTTTGAAACAAGGTCTTGCCAGGTTAATGAGAGTCTCACTACTTGCCGGGGCTGTTCTAGATCTGCGATCCTCCTGTCTCAGCCTCCCAAGTACCGGGATTACAAGCATGAGCCACCACACCCAGCTTTTTTGGGGGTGTATGTGTGTATGTGTTTGGTACTATAGATTGGAACCTAGGGGCATTCAACCTCCAAGCTTTACCCCCCCCCAGCCCAATTTTATTTCTTATTTGGAAATAAGGTCTCACTAGGTTGCTGAGAGCCTTGCTAAGTTGCTAAGGCTGGCTTTGAACCTGTGAGCCTCCTGTCTCAGACTCCCAAGCACTGGGATTATAGGTGTGTGCCTCGGGCCCAGCTTGTTGTTTTTTTTTTTTAAAAAAAGTAATATTTAAGGTTAGATTTGGGGAATATTTTTAGTTGGGAGAGCTTATGAAATGATGGACTCTGAAGTCCATCTTCATAAATAGGTCGATCACTCTTAATCACAGTCAGAGCAATTAGATAAATATTAGATTGAATCGATGTGATCGTACAGGAAAGCACTAGCACATCCTGTATTTTAGAGAAACATGAGTTTCCAGAGCCTTTAAATGAAAAAAATGGAAAGAAAAAAAAACACCCTTTCAGCCAGGTAGGGTGGCTCATGCTTGTAATCCCAGTACTTAGGAGGCTGAAACAGGAGGATTGTAGGTTCAAAGCCAGCCTTAGCTACTTAGTGAGGCTCTCAGCAACTTCGTGAGGCCTTGTTTCCAAATAAATGTAAAAATAGGTCTGTGAGTGTATCCCAGAGGTAGAAAGCCCCTAGGTTCCATCCCCAGTACCAAAAAAATAAATAAAATAAAGAATAAAATAGGGCTGGGTGTGTATTTCAGAGGTAGAATACTCACTTGGTTCAATCCCTAGTGCAAAAAAAAAAAAAAAATTCCTAGTCCCCCCACACGCACACAAAACAACTTTTCTTTGATCTGTTTTTAAGGCATGAAGAATTTACATACAGGCGATTCTCTGTGGTCCCAGCTGGTGTATTTGATACACAAATAATATTGTACACATAGAGTTTAGAGTTGTGAGGAGGAAGCTGGGTCTCTTGCTGAAGATTCTCAAGCATCCTGTTTTTCAAAGTTAAAATGACATAATTTTAGTCAGATTTTATGAGGACTAAGCACCAATGATTCTGCCTGTGGAAACTTTCGGTCTGAATCAGTGATTCTCAGTCAAGGACAGCTTTATAAGCGGAGCTTGGTGACACATGCCTGTAATCCCAGTGCCTGTAATGCCAGTGCCTGGGCAGCTGAGGCAGGAGGAACATAGGTTTGAGGGTACCTGGGCAACTTAGTGAGGCCCTTAGCAATGTCACACCCTGTTTCAAAGTAAAATTTCCCAAGTACCGGGATTATAAGCGCGTACCACCGCACCCAGCTGAAATTAGGATTTTCTAAGTACCTGTCGGAAGTAACTGTGTTTGCTTTTTTTCTACATACATCTATTCAGCCTTTATAATAATAATTTTTTTTTTTTTCTGGATCTGGGGATGGAACCCAGAAGCATTTGACCTCCGAGCTACACTCCCTGCCCTATTTTGTATTCTTTATTTTGAAACAGAGTCTCACTAAGTTGCAGAGGGCCTCACTAAGTAGCTGAGGCTGGCCCCGAACCGCAGCCTCCCGAATGCTGGGATGACAAGCGTGCGCCACCACGCCCGGCTTTATAATAATTCATAAAAAGGATATTACCTGTCTTATTTTTACTGATGAGAAAACCCATTACCAGGGGTTGCCCATCATTAGCTTTTGCCCAAGAAAAGCTCCAAGCACTTTTCCCTCCACCAGTAACAGCACCTTGGTACCTGTGGCAGGACATCCCCGAAAGCTGTTGCCAGGTAACTTTCCAAAGACTAAACATTTAGTGCCTTTGCAGCCAGCACTGCCATATTTAGCAAAGACTGTGTTAGACCTTATTCCACTCCCAACTTCCTTACTTGTAGAACCCTTATAAAGGAAATATATATATATTTTAATTACTGTGTGATGTTGGAGATTGAACCCAAGGGAGCTATACCCGCAGCTGTGTGTGTTTGTGTGTGTAGTACTGGGGGTGGAACCCAGAGGCTTTCTACCTCCAAGCTATACTCCCAGACCTATTTTTTTTTTTAATATATATATTTTATTTGGAAACAGGGTCTCACTAAGTTGCTGAGAGCCTCACTAAGTAGCCGAGGCTGGCTTCGAACCTGCGTGATCCTCCTGTCTCAGCCTCCCGAGCGCGGGGATTACAAGCGTGCGCCACCACACTCAGCACTCTTTTTGTTTTGAAACAGGATCTTACTAGGTTGTTGAGAGTCTCACTGTGTTGCTGAGGCTGTCATTGAACCCGTGATCCTCTGTCCCACACATAGCCCAGCCCTATTTTATTTTTTGAGACGGGGGTCTCGCTAAGTTAGCACATGCTGACCTGAAACTCATTATCCTCCTATTTCAGTATTGGGGATTACAGGCATCCGCCACCTGTCAGATAGTAAATATATTTTGTTTTATTTTTTGTAGTACTAGGGATTGAAACCAAGGGCATTCTACCTCTGAGCTACACCTCCAACAGAATCTCACTAGGTGCTGAGGCTGGCCTTGAACCTATGATCCTCCTTTCTTGGCCTCTCAAGTACCAAGCCCATGCCCAGCTTATATTTTAAACAAGAAAACATAAATACATGATTAGATGAACTACTGATTATGGTGTCTCAGACATTTTGAGCAGAGCAGGTTGAAGTGAGGGAAGACCTCGGGGCGTGCTTGCCTCGCTCAGTGCGCTGAGGGCTTGCCGAGGACCCGCATTCTGGACGCGGAAGTGCGGATGTGCCTGGAGGGGGCAGTTTACAGTGGAGACCTACTCGGGAGGAGTGAGCAAGTTGGGGCTTTACAGAGTTCAAGAGACATCCCGGAGCAGCCTGCCTGTGGGAAGGGACTGAGCAAGAATAGTCGTTCTGAAGCAGTAGGGCGGAGGATGCTCCCTGGGAGAGCCAAGGGAAAAGAAGGGGCAGGTAGTGGAGGACCCAAAGGTGAGCTGCAGAAGCGCAGACACATCCCGGGTGACCCTTCCCCGCGACACCGCCTCCGCGGCTCCTTCCCTCTGCGGCTCCCTCCCTCTGCACTCTGCTCAGGACCTCGGTTCTGGCCCCTCGCTGCCGCAGTGCCCGTGCCCTGCCGTTCATCTGTCCTCGCATCCTCCCTCGTTAAGCAGTCCGGTCGGCACAGCCGCAGGCCGCTGCCTTTGTGTTGCCATGGCCCCCAGGGTCTTTTGCGTTCACTGCTGTCTCACCACAGTGCTGTGTGCTCCACATGTTATAATTTAGTCATCTTGGACTCCACCCTAGGCGAGTATTTACTGAAGGACCCCGAGGACCTCTGGGAGGCGGCGTTTGGTGGTGGAGCCAGGCTTGTTTTAGCTCCTCCTTCTCCGTGCAAAGCCGCCTCTCACTGTCCTAACTGCACAGCGGGTGGGGGCGCCATGTGCTCCTCCAGGTAGCGATGTGTCGCCGCACTTGGGACAGACTGTTTCACGTGTATGAGAAGTGCCTAGCTTGGAAGATTTGGGTCCTTAGTTCTAGTTTAGAAAACTGCTTCACTGAGTGGGATATGGTGGCCCACACTGGAGGATCTGGGTTCACGGCCAGCCTCAGCTACTTAGTGAGGCCCTGTTTCAAATTAAAGAATAGCCGGTCGTGGTGGCGCACGCTTGTAATCCCCGTACTTGGGAGGCGGAGACAGGAGGATCGCGCAGGTTTGAAGCCAGCCGCGCTGGCTTAGGAGACCCTGTTTCCACATTTAAAAAATATAAAAAATAGGTCTGGGAGTTTAGCTCGGAGGTAGAAGGGTTTCCAGGAACCCCAGTACCACACACACACACACACACACACACACACACACACACACACAAAATAATAATAATAATAATAAATAAAAATTAGGGCTGGAGGTGTAGCTAGGAGATAGAATGCCCCTGGGTTCCATCCATCCTCATTAAAAAAGAAGAAAAGAAAGAAAGAAAACTGCTTGATCTCTTTCCTTTGCTTACCTGACACTGGCACATCTCAGAACACAAGTGTGATCTCATCTCTTCCTAGACAAGTTTCCTGTTCGTTCCTAAGTCTTCGTTTGGCTTTTCTCAGCCACCCCTCTTGAATGGAGAGGCGGCCGGGGACGAAATGGGTTTCAGGTTTGTTTGGATTTGCCGTGTTTTTCTGTGCACACTGAAAAGCAATACTGTTTTGATTCCTATCTCTTCTTTCCAGGGCTTACGGTCTGCTGAGGGCTGCGCAGGCTCCAGCTGGGCCTTTTCCCTTCACTGAGACACCACCCTGATCAGTCTCTGCCTCGCGCGCTCTCAGGTCATTCTGGTTTGACAGATTGCCCCTCAGATAAGCATCTGCCTGTTGCTTTGCCCATCGGCTCCAGCAGGCCGCTCACTGGGCTCCCCGGCTCCCGCCTGCGAACAGTGCAGCTTGCCATGGGCTTTGATCTCTTCTCCAGGGCCAGTGGGATGACTTCAGGGTTTGGGTCTTTGCCTAGAGTGATGTGTGTTTTGTTAGACTTGTTTACCTCATGGTTAGGACCAAGTGCCTGCACCAAGAAGGGAACCACATGTTTATCCTCTGTTTGGGGCATTGTTCCTGCGGACTCCAGTGGTACTGGCATATGTTTTGTTTCTTGTGGGGCTTCTTAGAAACTTCCCCAACTACAAACTGATCAGATACAGTTGCCCTCGAGTCCGTGTGTGTGTGTGTGTGTGTGTGTGTGTGTGTGTGTGTGTGTGTGTGTGTTTCTTACTAGGGATGGAACCCAGGGACATTCTACCTCCAAGCTCCATCTCCAGCCCTATTTTATTCTTTATTTTGAAACAGGGTCTCTATGCTGCAGAGGGCCTCATTAAGTTGCTAAGGCTGCCACAAACCTGCGATCCTGTCTCAGCCTTCCAAGTACCAGGATTACAAGTGTGTGCCATCGTGCCTGGTTCAGTTGTGTATGTGGAGAGGGGGTGCTGGGAATTGAACCCAGGGGTGTTCTACCTCCAAGCTATACCCCTAGCCCTATTTTTGTTTTGTTTTTGTGATACTAGAGATTGAGCCCAGGGACAGTCTACCTCCAAGCTGCATCCTCAGCCCTTTTTTTATTTTCAAATGGTTCTCCCTAGGTTGGTGAGAGCACCATTACTTGCTAAGGCTGTCCTCAAACCTGCTATCCTCGTATCCCAGCCTCCCAGGTACAGGAGTTCCAAGCATGCACAACCACACCCGGACCCACCAGCCTTACTTATTTTTTATTTTGAAGTAGAGCCTAAGTTGCCACCAGCCTTACTCATTTTTTATTTTGAAGTAGAGCCTAAGTTGCTGAGGCTGGCTGAACCTGTGATCCTCCTGTCTCGGCCTCCTAAGTACTGGGATTGCAAGCATGAGCAACCATACCCGGCCTACATATTATTATTATTTTTTATTTTTTGCAGTTTCTGGGGTTACCTAGAGCTCCCCATTCTTTAAGTGTTCCCTTCCCCCTCTGCACCGCAGGTTGTGTCTGCAGATGGACGTCTGCACTGACCCGCGGCTGCGTTGGCTTCCTGAGGACCGGGTTGGGTCTCGCCCACATCCCGTTCTTGGGTTGGTCTCTGTTCTGTACAAGTGGAGCCGTGTGTGGGGTGACGCAGCTTCTTTTACGCGAGAAGCCTAGCTTGTCTTTGAGTTGATTAGTGACTGCAGTGTTCTCTGGAGAAAGCCTCGGGGCTCTTCTGGCCTTTGTGTGTCTGCAGCTGGACATTGAGGGGCTCTCAGGTTGGTTGTTTTGGAATAATGAGTCTTTCTGAATGTCTGGCCCAGAAAACAAATGAGGGACAATTCCAGGCAGTCTGTATCCAATTAGGTGTCGGTCACAGAACTCAGCAATCACAGATGCGGCCATGGCCCTCTGGCTGGGTTAGAATTGCCTTTTTGCCTTAGACATTTCCTTCTCTTTTTACTATTTATTTTTTATTGCAGAAGCAATATATGTTTATTTTAGAAATTGTAGAAAATACAGATGGGGGAGCAAAAGCACCTTTTTACCAGGAGGGATAACCAGGCTCGCCCTTGGGTCGCTACCACACACGCAGGCCGTGGTCAGCTGTGTCTGTGCGGGTGGGCGTGTGCCTAGGGAGTGATCCCGAGCTCTCACTGGGTTCTCAGAGGTAAAGGCCTTCGGCTTTTCTAATGTGTACTAATTCTTGCTTTGGCCAGAACTGAATAGAACGAAGCTGTGGTAGCCAAGCTGCTGTTGAAATAAGGTTTTAGGTGTGTGTGTATGTGTTACTGGGGATCGAACCCAGGGGCATTCTACCTCAGAGGTACACTCCCAGCCCCGTTTTTTGTTTTTTTTTTTTTTAAACAGGGTCTCAGTTGCTGAGGCTAGCCTCAAACCTGTGATCTTCCTGTCTTAGCCTCCAAGTACTGGGATTGCAGGCATGCTCCCCCACATCCAGCAGGACTTTTTTTTTTTTTTTTTTTTTTTTTTTTGGTGATACTGGGGTTGGAAACCAGAGGCATTCTACCTCTGAGCTATACTCCCAGTCCTATTTTTTAGTCTTTACTTTTTGAAACAGTATCTCACTGAGTTGTGAAGGGCCTCACTAAGTAGCTG
Source organism: Muscardinus avellanarius (assembly GCF_963383645.1). Taxonomy (NCBI): domain Eukaryota; kingdom Metazoa; phylum Chordata; class Mammalia; order Rodentia; family Gliridae; genus Muscardinus; species Muscardinus avellanarius. The sequence continues at coordinate 3,509,502 of NC_137794.1, read as the reverse complement.
AGGCTGTGTGCAAACTGCAGTCCTTCGGTCTCCACCTGAATGCTGGGATTACAAGCGTGCCCACCACGCCCGGCCAGGACATGTTTAAGAGTGAATTGAGCCGGGTGTGGTGGGCACGCTTGTAACCCCAGCATTTGGAAGGCTAAAACAAGAGGATCATGGTTTATGGAGAACCTCGGCTACTTAGCAAAGCCATTTACAACCCAGTGAGACCCTGTTTCAAATAAAGAATAAAAATAGGGCTGCGGGTGTAACTCTGAGGTAGAATGTCCCTGGGTTCCATCCCCAGCACCGCAAAAAAAGAGAGAGAATTTGTCTCATTGATGAGCCACCATGGACTGCTGGAATGCTGCTAGTTCAGTGCTGTAATTGATTAATTAATTCATTTATTTATTTTGTGGTACTGGGGATTGAACCCAAGTGTGTGCCCCACACACTGCTAATGGTCTTTTTGTAATTTACATTGCAAACGCTCGTGGCAAATGCCTGTAATCGCAGTACTTGGGAGGCTGAGACAGGAGGATTGAAGGTTTGAAGCTAGGCTCAGTAATTTAGTGAAACCCTCAGAAACTTAGCAAAGCATTCTTTGACGATATAAAGGGCTGAGGGGGTAGGTGCGGCTCAGGTAGAACGCCCCTGGGTTCAGTCCCCAGCACCCTCTCCCCAGTCAAACACCATACTGGCTAATCCCTATGAAGAGACTTGGGCCAGGGGGCTTGTCTCCAACACTGCTGCCCACCAACTTCCAGGTCACTTTGCTACTCTCGGGGGTCAGGACCTCGCCAGTTCTTTTGAATAGCAGCAAGATGATGATTCTCAGACCCCCACCCAGAGAGGGCGCTCTGCCCGGGTGTCGAGCCTGGCACCGGGGTGGACCTGTGTGCCTGTCCCAGGTGGGGGCCGTGGGAGAGTGCAAACACGGCTCCTCCTTTCTGTCTGTGTAGAGTGTGAGCTGTTATTTGAAACTCCCTGTTCCTTATTAAGTGGCTGACCTAATTTTCCCTCTATCTCTGCAGTGGTGGAGATCCAAGAAGGGAAGACAACTATAGTGAGTATCCTCGAGCTGGCCACTCCGACCTCTGCAGTCCCTCTGAGGGCGGGGAGCGGTCGGCCCACACTGCATTCTGGCTCCAGGAGCAGCTCCCTCAGTGACCGTAAACCCCACAGCCTACTATTTTTCAAGCTGTGCAGTGTAGTGTAGTTAATCAGGAGCAGTTGCCGTGCCTGGGCCGAGATATCTGTTATTTGATTAAAGTAACCTTTTGTATGACAAGGTCTCCGAGGCCTTTCCTAATACATTCTTTGGCAGGTGATAAATCACTTTCCCAAAGGGGAAACTAAGGCCTGCTGCAGGCCTAGGGGCCAGAGCAAGCGACCCAGAGCCAGGACCTCCACTCCTTCTTTTTCCTCCCTGGAATGGGCGGCTAAGCCACTCTTTGAGTGGTGCCTCTGAAAGGTGGCGTTCTCCAGGCCTCCCGGGCCGGCTCCCTGGCTTCCGTCCCCGCTGCTCACTCCCCATTGGGCACGTCTCCCCCCCTTCCTTGGGAAGTCATGGGGCCTAGATTAGCCCATAATCCTTAAAAGACAATGTTGTTTTCACGTGACCTTCCATGCCTCCAAGGAATCCCGAGCGCTCCTCGGAGCTCCCAGAAGTGTACCTTGTGTCGATCGGGATTTAACTCTCCTGGCAGCCAGCCAGGCTCAGTTTTCCCCAGGCAGCCTTATCCCCAGGATGCGCCCTCTGAGTCTTTCCCCAGAAAATCCCTTTCCACTAATTAGCTCAACACTATTCTGACCTTTTAGAGGACTCCAACTCTTTTGGGGGGTTCCCTGGTTAAACACCCAAACAGGCAAGCATTCGTGCTGAAGGAGAGAGGTACATCTGAAGTTTTGTTTTGTTTGGGTTTTATGGTACTTGAGACTGTACCCAGGGACATCCTGCCTCTGAGCTGCACCCCCAGTCCTATTTTATTTTTTATTTTGAAACAGGGCCTCACTAAGTTGCAGAGGGCCTCACTCAGTTGCTGAGGCTGACTGAGAACCTGCGATCCTCCTGTCTCAGCCTCCCAAGTGCTGAGGTTATAAGTACGCAGCACAACATGCCTGGAGAAAGTTTTTATGTTTTCTTTTGTTTTGCAGTACTGGGGATGGAACCCAGGGGCATCTACCTCCAAGCTATACCCCCAGCCCTATTTTTTATTCTTTATTTTGAAACAGGGTCTCACTGAGTTGCAAAGGGTCTCACTAAGTAGCTGAGGCTGGCCATGAACCGCGATCCTCCTGTCTCAGCCTCCCTCAGGCTGGGATTACACACCGGGCCTCAAGTACATTTTTCACGTGAGGCATGCCTCTGCTGTGAGTAGAGAGAACCCAGAGCCTTGGTGGCTCTGGGACAGCCCGTCCATGCCTGGAGAGTAGTAGTCTCAGTAGTACTCTCTCCTCTATGAAATACAATCAGATAGCCTGCCCCACTGGATTGTGGGGCTAAGTGAAATCCTATATGTGACCCCTTCTTAGCCCAGGGCCAGGCATGCAGTGGGGAGTCAGTAAGTGCAAGCCCTCCTCCCAGGACCACCACGACCCCTCTCCCAAGGCCTGCCATGCACCGCGCGTTTTCTCCACCGCGCGGCTTCTATTCGTGGCGTGGCTGTTACGGCAGAGGTGGGTAGGGGTGCCTGGCATGACCAGGTAGGGTTTGCAGCACTTTCCCTTTCGCTAGACCCCTACCCCGGGAGACAGTGTTGCTTCCCCCCCAAGGTCTCTCAGACTTGATCACGGACTCGGCCGCCAGGCTGTCCTAAGCCCCTTGAAGTCAGCACTCACGCCCAGATCATTGGTTTATTGGACTTAGTAATTTCCAGGCTGTGTCACAGGATACAGCTGTGATAGGGAGGTCATTTCACATGTGACCTCAGCAGGGCTGGAAAGGTGGCATCCAAAATGATAAAGCCAAGAGGCGGGCCAAGGACACTGCTGCCTGTCTGGGGTTTTGTTTGATTACAGGAGCGGCAGAGCAGACACCTCCAGTGGGGGCAGCAGGGTTCTCAACTTGGGCTCCACTGGCATTTGGGCATGGATAATTCTTTGTTATGGGGGCTGTCCTGTCCAGTGTAGGGTGGTTACTGCTCCCCCGCCAAATGTCAGTAGCACCCTTTCTGCTGATTGTGACAATCAAAGTGTCCCCAACCAGGCGTGGTGGTGCACAAGTGTAATCCCAGCATTCGGGAGGCGGAGACTGGAGGATCGCGGTTCTCAAACAGCCTCAGCTACTTAGGCCCTTTGCAGCTCAGTGAGACCTTGTTTCAAAAAATAATTAAAAAATAGGGCTGGGGTGTAGCTTGGAGATACAGTGCCCTTGAGTTCCATCCCTGGTGCTGCAAAAAAAAAAAAAAGAAGAAGTGGTGTTCCTAGACATTGGCAGATGTCTCCTGGCGTAGATAGCGCTCTGCGAGCTGAAGCCGGACGCCTGGTCCTGAGCATGTGGGCACGTGGGCCTCCTGGACGCTGCGTCCCTCTGCCATTTGGAACTTGCCACCATGTGCTGCGTACTGCTTCCCAGAAGCAGAGAGGAAGCTTAATGTTTGGGTGTTCTGTGTTTGAGGAAAGGGTAGCATTCCAGTTGATACAGAAACCTCTCCCTCTCCTGCCACCACCACATTAAGCTCATATGGCTTCTGCTCCCCTGCAACCCACCAAACCGAACCCCTGTGGCCACCCCGAGGCCCAGGATACAGCAGCTGCCTCCAGCCACCACAGTGCAGGCGGGAAGGCCTGCCGCTGCTCCCACCAGACCTCCAGAGACGAGCCTTGATGGCGTCTTCATCATCGGGGCTTGCTCAGAGATGTGGCTGCCAGCCCAGCCCTCAGCCTGGCCCTCTCTGCCTCCAGATTGAAGGCCGCATTACAGAGTCTCCCAAGGAGAGTCCGCACCCCCCTAACCCCTCCGGCCAGTGCCCCATCTGCCGTTGGAACCTGAAGCACAAGTACACCTACGAGGTGAGTCCTGCGGCCCGGCCGGCTTCCTAGTAACTGGGTGTCCTCCGTGGCTGCTGCTCCAGCACACACCACCACACCGTGGCATCGCCCAGTGCTAGCTGCAACCTAGAATCCCCTGAACAGCTTTAAGGACCCGCTGGGATCCCAGCGTTCGGGAGGCTGAGACGGGAGGATTGCGGGTTCACGGCCAGCCTCAGCAGCTTTGTGAGGCCCTCCCCAACTTGGTGAGACCCTGTATCCAAGTAAAATAGGGCTGGTGGTATAGCTCAGGGATAGAATGCCCCTGGGTTCCACCCCAGTGCCACACACACAGAGCGTGGCTGTGGGTCTCTGATCTGGGAACGCATGGCCGTCTCTTTCCATGTTGGAGCTAAAGATGCTGACGGTTCCGCCATTCTGGGCAGCTGCTCTGGGGAGAGAACGGTCAGTGACAAGGCGGGCGGCGGTGTGCGAGCTCTGCGGCGGGCTGTCATAAGCACTCGTGTGGCTTAGTTCACTTCGTTTCCATGCCAACTCTACCGAGTAGGGACTTTTTAATCCTTGTTTTATAGATGAGGAAATTTAAGTCATGGAGAAGCTAATGAAGTCGCCTCACGTTACCCAGCTAGGAAGTCTCAGAGCTGGGACGGCAGCCCAGATGCTGCCACCGTGGGACGGGAGGGCGGGGATGGGCACCGCCAGACCCTCTTGCCCCGCGCCGTGTCGAGGTTCCTGGTGATTCCGGCGCGGGGCCAGCTTGACCTGGAGTGGTGCCCGTGCCCATGTACAGCGGGTGACTAAGGGCAGAGATGCTGGTCAGGTGATGAGAGCAGGAGGCCGCGTGCTGCAGCCTGGACAGAGTGACCCGGCTAATCTCCTGGGCCCTCGGTGGGGGCTCCTTGCCCCGCCTTTCTGCCAGGGGTGTCCTAAGTAGTAGAAAGCGCAGGCAGGCGGAGGGGCAGCGTCCAGAGCCTGTGACAGGAGGTGGGCATGCCTGCGTCCCTGCTGCTGTTGATGGGGAAGAACCCCGCATCTGCCCAGCCAACGTGGGCACTTCCTGCCAGCAGCTTCCAGGAGTACACTTGGGGTTGTTATCCAGCAGAAGAAATCTAATTCCCTCTGAGGTGAAGGCTAAGGTGGTTTCCCCTCTTACCCTTTGCACTCTGCGCCATTAGCTGCAGCCGCACCAGGCTGTCGGCTTGCTTTGCAGCCTGCCTGGGGAGCCGGCCCGAGCCCGGTTTGATTAGCCCCGGATTCATCCAACCCAAGCTACTTGCATCTGATTCTGAAGAGTCCATGGCTAGGAGTTGGGGCCTGGGGCCCTCAGAAACCGTCCAGTGCCTAACAGGTCGGTGGCCACTCAGTGGGCACCTCCCAGGCAGCAGGGTGCAGGTGGACATGGCCGCCTATGCCAGAGCCCGGCTGCTAGGCCTGGGGCTTAGCCCCTTCCGTCATTCCAGGGGGAGGGGACTTGTGTCACTTCTGGCTGTTTATCCTTCTCCCTTGACCCATCCCAAGCAGCCTGTTGAGCATGTGATTGCCCAAAGGGAGCTCAGGAATCCAGGCCCGTCTGGTCACAGGGGTTTAGCACACGAGATCAACCTCACAGCCCGCCTTCCTCAGCTCATATGCTGCCTGGCACTTCAGAGGGAGCGGTGGAAGGTGGAGGGGCTGTCTGCAAGAACTTGGCCTTTGTGTGTGTGTGGAACTAGGGACCAGACCCTGGGGCGTCCAAGCTGCACCCCAGCCCTATTTTATTATTTTGAAACAGGGTTTTGCTAAGTTGCTAAGGCTGGCCTCAATCCTGTGATCCTCCTGTCTCAGCCTCCCAAGTGCTGGGATTACAAGTGTGCGCCACTGCGCCCAGCTAAGATTGGTGCTCCTTGGACTGTTTCTAGTCTTTGGCCTGATCTAGCAGAAGACTGTCTCACGGAGGTGAAGGGAGCTTTGGGGTTGGTAATGGGGTACAGAAAACCCTACTGAATTGGTATTAACCTCTGTTAGAGAAAGGGGGCTGAGCAGTGGGCTACGGCTATGTGTAGAGGGGACGGTCTCAGGGACAGCTCCGCCATGGCATGCTGGGGCCCCCGGCCGGTCCTTGAGACCCTTGGCCCCGACTCTGGCATCAAAAGCGCGTCCTCCTGACCTGCTCCATCGCCTTCGGTTCCTCTAGGATGTTCTGCTGCTCAGCCAGTTCATCCGGCCCCACGGAGGCATGCTGCCCCGAAAGGTCACGGGCCTCTGCCAGGAGGAACACCGCAAGATCGAGGAATGTGTGAAGATGGCCCACCGTGCAGGTAGCGGGCACCCCTCGGCGTCCGCTGGCTGCGGGGCTGCTCTGACCCCTAACGCTCTTCCCTTCACACAGGTCTGTTCCCGAATCACAGGCCTCGACTTCCTGAAGGATTCGTTCCGAAGAGCAAGCCCCACTTCAACCGGTAAGAAGCCAACGGAGTGCCAGCAGTGCAGCACCTGCCGGCCCCGAGCTCTGCCATGGCTCTTGGGGAAGCCGTGGCTGAGCTCTGCCCCCTGGCTGTTCCAGCCTCCACCTTTCGCGGCCTCGGGCACTGGCTCAGGGCAAACAGGGTAGGAGGCCGCTGATGGGCATTGAAGGTTGCTGTGGAGACATCGAACGTGCCCACAAACTGAGTGATCAGGGCAGAGCGAGGCCTCAGACATGAGGCTCTGGGCAGCACCGCCGGGCGCCATGCCCTTTGCAGCTTCAGGCCAGCATGCGCGTAGCCTGGGCCGCCGGGCGCTCCCGGGCCGGCGCAGTGGTTAACCACCAGCACGGCTTGTGCCACAGCTGAGGGCCGAGGTGCTGGAGAGGAGCGCAAGGGCCGACCCCGTAGATGAGGAGATTCTGGTCTAACAGCCCGGCCGCGTCCTGTTTTAAGGTCCTTCTTCCTCTACCCATCTCTGCCGCCCAGGGCTCGCGTGCTGTTAGACCCGTAACCTGCCCTTGGAGAGGAGCAGGGCCTGGGGTTCTTGGCTCTGTCAGGGCTGCCCTCCCTCTCCAGCCTGCCCCAGCTCTCACTAGTGTTTCCAGACTGGAATGTGAAAATGGGGGCTCTCGGTAGGAAACCAAAGATGATTGCGGCAAACCTCCTGGGCTGACCCTGCTGTGAAGGACGGGAGCCAGGTTGCTGGGCTGAGGCTGCAAGACGGGGCCGCTGGGCTGACCAAGGCTGGGCCCTCACTCACGCGTGGCAGCACCCTGGCTGTGCCCGCTCCACCCGCACCTCCCGTCCTGTGAGGAGGGGCGTCTGCCAGAGCCTCAGGAGGGCAGGGCACGCCTGTGTCTTCCCACCCTGCGACCATTTGGGGGCTGAGCCTACCCCGGACACCACAGAAGCAGGCCCAGCCAGGCCTTTGAAGCCTGGCCAGGCGCCCTCCCCTATATCCGGTCCTTTAACGTGACACAGGATTGATGATCTGTGGGGGCTCTGGGGTTGCGAAGGCCACCCGGGGGGAGGGAGAGCCCTGGCTACAAAGGAAATTGGTTCCCTTTCAAGGGACTGATTCCACCAGGGTCCTCAGCTGCCGCACTGGCCAGCTCTGCAGGCCTCTCAGCCACGCTTTATCCTCCTGCCCTTTCCTCCCCGCCCTCCCGGGAGAGGCAGGAGCACCGTGTTAGAAAAGAGCCTCGGTTCTTCCTTGGGCCACCCAGCCTTGCCCTGCTCCCTGAGGCTGGCTGAGCCCACTTCCCTCGGCTCCAGGCCCCAGGAGGAAGGACAGCTGAAGAAGGCACCTCACCCGAGCGGCGAGCCTAGGAGCCTCGTGTCCTTGCGTGCCAGAATGCTCCCACCCTCCAGAGCACAGCCCAGGCCGCCCAGGGCGCCGGGTGGCCCTCCCTTCACCCTGCTCTTCTGTTATCCCGGGATGACTACCTGGGACCCTGTCCGGGCATGACACCCCCAGACTCCGGCAAGGCCCCGGCCCCCATGCTTGGTTCCCGGCGTGCAGGCCCCACAGGCCACACCTCCTCTCCCCCACCTCACCCCTCACAGGGTGCTTGTCTGAAATGCAATTGTGTTTTCACCTAAAAATTTCAGCGAAGGTTACTTTTTAAGTTAAAAAGCCTTGCATCTGAGGGCCTCTAGAGGGGCTGGGATGGGCCAAGCCTCACGTAGAGGCAGGGAGGATCCCTTCCCTTGTCATGGCTGAGCTTGCAGGGCGAAGGATGGGCCTTTCTGGGCAGGACCCAGCTTTTATTCTGGACAGGGTACAGCCCAGGCCCAGCTGGTCTGAGCCACTTTTCCAGGAACTGTCAGCCCTGGCCATCCCCAGAGGGGTCAGAGGACCATGGGTGGCCACCATCTTCCCCCTCCTGCTTACAGGAACCCCCCCCTGGCCAAGGCTGCACCACAGACCCTCACCCCTCGGTTCCCGACATAGGCTGGGTGAGGAACGGAGAGCTGGCCAGCTGTGGTCCCTGGGGAGTTCCCTGGGGCTGGGGTGCAGGGTGAGCCAAGTGGGGAAGAGTGCAGGCTCCGGAGCCTACAGCACATCAGCCCCAGCGGAGGCCACAGGAGTATTCCGCCCGCAGCCCCTCCATTGCCCCTCCCACAGCACACATGAGCCCTGAGATCGGGGAGCCAGGCCACACACCAGCAGGAGCCCAGCCCATCTGATTGCAGGACACACAGTTACTCCCAGAAAAATCCCTGCCCTTTGAGAAAGGGGTTGCTTGGCCCGCAGCGGCCTCCCCTGTTCCCCAGGCCCCGGCACTCAGCCTCCTCCCTCCTGTGCTTCCTCCACAGCTACCTGACCCGTTGGTCCTCCCGCTCAGTCAAGCCCATCTACAAAAAGGGCCCTCGCTGGAACAAGGTGCGCATGGCTGTGGGGTCACCGCTCCTGAAAGACAACGTTTGCTACTCAAAAACGCCTTTGAAGCTGTATCACTGACTAGGCACCTGTGGATCACCTCCTGCCTTGCTGGGATTGGAGCCCTGGCCTGAGCTGCACCCGCCCCGCCCACCAGGGATGGCCTGGCCCTCCACATGGGGCGTGGGGACAGCAGGGTAGCTCAAGTGCTGTGGCTGGCCGGCAGTGGTGCTGGGAGCCAGGGCAGGCAGGGACGCTGGGTCCCGGGAGCTGCTGTGATCTCGTGACTGGCTAGGTCACAGCAGTGTGGGTGATGTTTTTGCCTGAAGGAGTGTCATAAACCAGGTCCAAAGCTTGGGCGTGGCGGTGGCGCACACTTGTAATCCCAGCACTCGGGAGGCTGAGTCGGAGGATCGCGGCTCGTGGCCAGTCTCGGCTACTACTTAGGCCCTCTGCAACTCAGTGAGACCCTGTTTCAAAATAAAGAATAAAAAATAAGAGCTGAGGGTGTAGCATGGAAGTAGAATGCCCCTGGGTTCCATCCCCAGTGCCCCCCAAAATAAAGCCAGGTCCATGCACTGTCCACCAGCTATGCTCACTGGCCGTGGGGAGCCTGGGCACGTCTCCAGCCAGTCCCTGAGGGCGGGCACGTGATGTGGTTACAGGGAGTTCCTGTGCCCAGCAGGTTAGCAGTGGCCAGAAGTACCTCGCCCACCTGCTGAGCTGGCCGTCTCCACCCATCATCTGTCCCCTTCCTTGGCACTTTCCGGTCCATGCCATTCGCTGCAGAACTAGAGTGCCTGGAATCCTAGTGCCTGGGAGGCTGAGATGGGCCGGTGTGAGGCCAGCCTCAGCAGCTTAGTGAGACCCTCTTCAGAACACGTGAGAGGTGAGGGTGCAGCTCAGAAGTAGAACACTCCTGGCCCGGTGTGGTGGCGCATGCCTGAAAACCCCATACTCGGGAGGCTGAGACAGGAAGATTGCAGGTTCAAGACTAGTCTCAGCAACCTAGTGAGACCCTGTTTCAAAGCAATAAAGACCGGGGGTGAAGCTCACAGGTAGACTGTCCCCAGGCTCAGTCCCTAGTACTGAGTACCACACACACAAAAGGCTACCGGCAGCAGTGTTGCTGTCCAGCGCCTGGACACCAGGGCGAGGTAGAAATGAGGGCGAGCAGGACAGAACAGACCGCGTTTACAAAAATAACGTTTAGCTGCTACACGAGGTGCCGACCAGCCGCGGCCTACAGCATGAAGGGCAGGTCTAGGTTCTTCTCGCCGGTGCCCACGTAGATGTAGCCATAGTTCTTGGAGTTGGGAGCGTGGTAGAAGGTGAGGCCGGGCCAGAGCAGGCTGCGCAGCACCACCAGGGCATTGCCCCGCTCCATCTGGATGCTCCAGGACCCTGGGAGGGGATGCAGGAGTGAGGCCTGGGAGCCAGGTGCCACAGACCCTGCTGGGTGGCAGCCCAGCCTCGCTCGGCCCTGTTGGGGGCACCTACCTGCTGTCCACCCAGCCTTGTTCAGGCCCCGGTGAAGAGCGCCCATCGTTGCCCACCTGCCCGCTCAGGCCCTCTGTGGGGGCGCCACCCAGGCTCTGTCCTGGTCGCGCTTTGCCATTTCACTTCTCAAACCACATCCAGAGGATGGGAAGAGGTGAAGCCTCAGCTAGTGGGTGGGAGTCCCCCGAGAGCCGAGCGGGGGTCCGCCCCGGTGTGGGGAAGCACCCTCCCCTCCCCGCGCCCTGTGCTGGATAATGGCTGCCAACCTCGGGCCTGGCACTCTTGGCCCCTACTTAAGTTTGCTCCTGTTCAGTCCTGGAAACCTGCTCAGAGGGCTTAGACCAGACCAGGGTCCAAGGAGAAGTCCAGCCACCTCTGCCTCAAGGCCCCTCCCAGCAACTGGCAGCCGTGGTGGCTGGAGGGGACTTGGGCTGCGCTGAGGAGTCCAGCTCGCCTGCGTTTTGCCTCTCCAGACAGGAGCAGCCCTGCCCAGGGCTAAGCTGTGAGCGAGGACTTGGCGGGAGGGGCCTGCCGTGGCTCCAGGTCTGAGGGCGGGAGTGTGTGTGGGAGGACGGAGCCTGGGAAAGTCGCCTCTGGATGCAGATCTAGGGCTTGTATTCCCCTGCGCACGAGGCCTCTCCTGAACCAGGCCCTGCCAGAAAGGCAAATGCTTGGGCCGGCCAGCCAGGCACAGCGCTGCCGAGGCCTTCATCAGCTGCCAGCCGAGCGCGGCTGCTTGGCTCCCGCTGTCCCGCTTCCCACAGCCACCTCCAACCACAGCCCACCCTGGTCACTCCACACCCAGCAGCCTCACAGCTCAGTCCCCACCCACTGGGGCCACCCTGCATCCGAAGACCTCGCTGCCAGGAGCCGTCGAGCCTGCCGGAGCCAGGCCACAGGCAGAGGTTCCCGAGAGGTCTGCTGCCCTGGACCTCAGCGCAGTGGCTGGTACCAGGCATCGCACCCACACCTGACAGCCAGGCAGAGGCACCGCTCCTGCCAGACCTAAAGAGCCAGCTGCCTGCTGGCTGTAACCCAGTCTGGAAGGCTGAGACAGGAGGATCGCAGCTCTGAGGCCAGCCTCAGCAACTGAATGAGACCCTGTTTCAAAATAAAAATAAAATAGGACCAGGCGTGGTGGCACATGCTTGTAAGCCCAGCATTTGGGGGGCTGAGACAGGAGAATCTTGGTTTGCGGACAGCCTCAGCTACTTAGGCCCTTTACAACTCAGTGAGACCGTTTCAAAATAAATACAAAATAGGGCTGGGGGTATAGTTTGGAGGTAGAATGCTCCTGAGTTCCATTCCCAGTACCGCAAATAAATAATTAAAATAGGGCTTGAGGGTGTAACTCAGAACGCCCCCAGGCTCGATCCCCAGCACTACACAGAAAAAGTGGCTGATGCCTCATGTGGCCAGGTCTCTGGCTAGGACTCGCCCTCGGAAGGGGCATTTCTCCCCAGTCTGAGTACCTGAGCGCCTTGCCTCCAGGCCCGCTCTCCTCCGAGTGGAGGAAGACCTGTAGCTTGCCAGGTCACAGGTCTCCAGAGGGCATTGTCCCTGTAGAGACACAAGCTCTGGCAGGTGGCTCACTTTTTTCTGAAGGTCTAGCAGGAGCTGTGGGCCTCTGCCCTTGAACTAGGATGGGTCACACTGTCCATTCCTCTTGCCCTCCTAGGGAGGGTGGCTGCAGCCTCCCTGGGCCAATGCTGAGCTAAAGAAAATGGAGTCCCAGAGTCTCCCTGCACACACACCTAGAGCCTCTCAGGTCAATGTTACCAGCACATTGGCAGCTCAGGCACAGACTGGGCCACCTCGTGCCTCCCTGGCCCATGAGGAGGTCTTCCACCTGAGAGCCAGGGCCGGCTGGGAAGCTGGAGAAGCACAGAGCCCCCCAGGGCAGGGGCAGGCTGGCAGCCACAGCCCTCCCGCGCCCGCCCTCCCTCCCTCGTCCCTGTTACTCAGTCCTCTCCTTTCCTGGCTCAGCTGGTCACCCAGGAAACAGACCCAACGTGCCAGGAGTCACGCAGCATCTAGTCTACTTGAAGAGCCGGAATGGCTGTCACCTTCACCCACCTCCTGCAAACGCTGAGCAGGCAGAGGGCGTGGTGGTGCACACTTGCAACCCCAGTACTTGGGAGGCTGAGACAGGAGGATCACGGTTCGTGGCCAGCCTCAGCTACTTAAGTGAGGCCCTTTGCAACTTAGTGAGACCCTGCTTCAAAATAAAGAATAAAAAACAGGGCTGGGGGTGTAGCTTGGAGGTAGAATGCCCTTGGGTTCAATCCCCAGTACCCCCCCCCCAAAAAAAGAACCTAATGCCACCAGGCATGGTGGTGCACACTTGTAATCCCAGCATTCGGGAGGCTGAGACAGGAGGATCGCGGTTTGAGGCCAGCCTCAGCTACTTAGTGAGGTCCTTCGCAACTCAGTGAGACCCTGTTTTGAAATAAAGAACAAAAACAAAAAGAGGGCTGGGGGTGTAGCTCGGAGGTAGAATGCCCCTGGGTTCCATCCTAAGTACTGCCAAAAAAAAAAAAAAAAAAAAAAAGGCTGAGCAGCCTGGCACTTGGGTCGCAGCCCCAGCCTCTCCCCTCCCTTCTCCAGGCCTGTGTCTTGAGCCATGGATGGGCCCAGGGTAGATCAGGTGCAGGCCTCTTGTAGCAGGCAGGAAGGCCTCCTGGGTTCCCTGGCTCCAGGGGTCTCATGGCCTCATTAGAGGGCTAGGTTATACTTGAGGTTATTTTCCTGCCAATCAGAAAGGCAGCAACTCTGAGATCAAGATTGAGGGGGAGAGCCAGGCTGGGGCTCAGATCAGCCCCTCCCCCAGATTTTGTCACAGGCTCCCTGTGGGAGGCCCCAACCCCCCTGTGGCACACGGTGGTCCACCCCCTGCCCCCAAGAGGCCAGGGGACAGGAGGAAGGTGGAAAATGGGCCAGCCTCTGGCCTACTTGCTAGGGGCAAGGTCAGGGCCCCTGGACACACTCCTCAGGCTCCCAAGGTGACAAGAGCCATCCACACACACCCAGAGGACCTGGCGGGCATCCTGGCCCCATCCTCCCGCATCCCCCAACACCACCACAGCTTTCCAAGGTGGAAAGCTGCCCCCTTGCTGCCCCCTGCTGCCCACACTGGGCATTGCTGCGGAGAGTCCACTTGCGAGGGCTCCTCCGCCTGTAGCAGGCCAGAGCGCAGCTAGGACGCCCCTGACCCCGATGACCCCGTTTGCAAGGCACCTTCTGCTCTAAGCTGCTGGGCTCCTGACCCACCTCTGGGCGTGGACAGCGGCGTCCCAGGTGCCAGCCCCAGCCACACCTGCCCAGAAGTGACACGAGGTTGCCTAGTGGACCTGCTTCAGCTGCTCTCCCCAAGCTCGGAGGCGAGGGAAGCGTCTAGCTTGTTCTGAGGACACCAGGTGGACTGACGTGGGGCGGCTGCCCTGCAGGGTTCACTCAGGTGCAGCGAGTGTCACAATGCCACCTAGAAATCTGACCTAACCCAGTGCTCCAGCCCAAGGTCAATCAATCTCAGCCATTGCTCTGCGTCTGCCAGAAGGCTGGCACTGCCAACCCAGAACTAGCGGTGGTCCCCAAAACCACCAAACCGCAGATCCCAAGGCTCAGCCCAGCAGCTCATGAACACCTAGTAGCCTGGGCATCTCCCAGATCCTCTCTACCCACGCCTGGCCCAGGGACAAGCTGCTGAGACCCTCCACGGGCACGGAGAGCAGGCTTCCCGGGGACAGCGCCGACCTCAGCCACATCTGCCCAGAGGGGACATAGGCTGCCTGAACCCTGGCCTCAGATCAGACCCAGGAAAGAAACGATCCTACCTGGGCAGAAGAAAGCTGGCCAACCCCATCCCTCCTGCCCGTACTTATGTCCCAGGGGACTCCTTCCAGGGGTTTTGGCCCCAGTGAGCAGCCTCGCCCCTCCCAGCTGCTTGTGTGCCGGTCTCCAGCAGCTCCTGCTCTTGGCTGGCTGGCGTGGCCACCACTAAGCCATTGAGGGGGAACCTGACCTCCTGCTGGTGGCTCTCTGAGGAAGTGGACAGCGGAGGCCAGAGGCTGTGAGCAGCTTCCCAAGAGAAGGCCATGCACATCCTTCCTCCCTCTCGAGCCCACCTGTGCCGAAGCCAGGAGCCTCAGCTCCCACGGCGCCAGCACCACAGACACAGCAACAGACTGGGGTGAGCAGCGATCAGACCCGCGGCCCACGCAGAACCCCTGGGGCCCAAGGGCAGGCAGGACGCCGAGGGCTCGGCCACTACAGTTTGCCCGGGGCCTGCTCCTTCCAGAAGCCAGATGGATTCGCTTGGCAGCTGGATGCACCAGGGCGGCCTCAGCAGCCTTAAGAACCTCACCCTGCTGCAGGGGTGACTGAGGCCTCCTGTGCCGTGGCAGGGCAGAGCCTTTGATCCCGGTTCTTGGGAGACTGAGCTGGGAGGATCACAGATTCACAGCCAGCCTCAGCAACTTTGTGAGGCCTTCTACAATAATGAGACCCTGTTTCAAAATAAAATAATAAAATAGGGCTGGGGTGTAGCTCAGAGGCAGAATGCCCCCCGGGTTCCATTCCCAGCACCACAAAAACACAAACAAAAAACCTCCTACCCCAGGAAGCCTTCTGGACTAACCTTTCCCCCTTTTTTTAGTGGCACTGGGGACTGAACCCAGAGGAATTCTACCTTCAAGCTACATCCCCAACCAGATTTTATTTATTTGAAAATAGGGTCTCACTACTCGCTGAGGCTGTCCTTGAATTTGCAATTCTCCTGTCTCAGCCTCCCAAGTACCGAGATTACAGGTGTGCTATCAAATCTGGCTGGTAATGCAGTTTTTAATATAACTAGGTTGAACATTCACAATGCATATATATTTTAAACATCATGTTATAGATGATGAATGCATATAATTTTATCTGTCAATTTAAAGAAAATAAAAATAGGGTTTTTGTGGTGTGTGTGTGTGTGTGTGTGTGTGTGTGTGTGTGTGTGTTACTAAGGATTAAATCCAAGGGCAGCCTACTTCTGAGCTATACCCCCCGCTCTATTTTATTTTTTATTTTAAATCAGGGTCTCATGTGCCTGGTGTGGTGGCTCATGCTTGTAATATCAGTTTGAGGCCAGCTTCAGCAATTTGAGGCCCTCTGCCACGTAATGAGACCCTGTTTCAAAATAAAAATAGGGCTGGGGGTGTAGCTCGAAGGTAGAATATCCCTGGCACCAGAAAGAAATAAACTAAATAAATAAATTAGGATCTCATTAAGTCGCTGAGGGCCTTGCTAATATGCTGAGGCTGGCTGCCTTAGCTTTCCAAGTACTGGGATTACAAGCGTGCGTCACCACACCTGGCTTAAAAAAAAAAAAAAAAAAAAACAAGGTTTTAAGTTTCTTTTAAATGGTTGCACTGAAAATCAAGAGAGGCCGAGGCAGCTCTCAGCGCCGCAGCACATGGGGCGCCCTCCCGCTTCTTGCGTGGAGGGGCGCCCGCCCTCAGGAGCCCAGCGAGCCGCCGGCCGAGGCCGCGCTTCACCTTTGGGGACGTCGTGCTCCAAGGAGTCCATGAAGTCCAGGGAGGGGTCCAGGTTGGCCTTCTCAAGCAGAGTCTTGTTCTTCAGGTCCACAGCCTCCCTGAAGTGGAAGTAGGAGCCGAGCTTCTTGGCCTCGGACAGGGACAGTCCTAGGAAGAAGAGCAGAGCGCGGAGGTCAGCCCGCCGCCCCGGCCTCTGTGCACTGGGGCCAAAGGGAGGCCTGCGACCGACTCACTGCACACAGTGCTCCCTCAGCCCGAGCTCCGATCCTGCAGCGAGGAGGCCAAGGAGGGCGGGGAGGCAGCCGCCCAGGCCCATGACCAGCCCTGGGCCCGGGGGACCGGAGGCACCCCGCCCGACAAGAGGCCCAGGGTCCAGTGCTTGGGTAGCTATGCCAGCCAGCAGGACCAGACGGTGAGGCACGGCCTTCTGGGTGTGGTGGCCGCAGCCACTTCCCTGGCACGCCACGATCGCCCTGCTCTCCCGGACATGTTCAGCCGAGTTTGCAAAGAGATGCCCACATGCTCTTGAGAGGGGCCCAGAGAGCTCACCTTCAAAGGTCCGATTGACATGGGTGGGCCCAAAGGGGGTCTTGAAGAGGGCACCCCGGGGGATGACAGCCACGGCCTTATCGATCTGGTCGATGATGGAGATCAAGCGGGTCTCTTCCTTGATCTGAACCTGGGGAGACGGTGAAGGAGCCATCAGGCCAGGCTGAACTCACTCGCCCCCATGCAAGGCCCCCTTGCACAGCCGTCTCGCCTGAGTCACTGCGCTGCAGGCTGCAGGTGCTGGCTGGGACCACCAAGGATCAAGCTGGGAAGCCTTTGCCTTCCCACCAAGACAGGAGACTTTACTCTATGCCTTTTTATACCTTTGAGTCTGGGACCATACGGTACATGGTCTAATAAAATAAAAACTGATTCAAAAATATAAGAAGGCCGGGCACGGTGGCACACGCTTGTAATTCCAGCATTTGGGAGGCTGGGACAGGAGGATTGCAGTTCAAGGACAGCCTCAGCTACTTAGTGAGGCCCTCTGCAACTCAGTGAGACCCTGTTTCCAAATAAAGAATAAAAAATAGGGCTGGGGGTATAGTTTGGAGGTAGAATGCCCCTGGGTTCCACCCCCAGTACAATAAATAAATAAATAAATAAATAAATAAATAAATAAATAGGAAAGCAGCCAGATGTGGTGGCGCACAGTTGTGATCCCACTACTTGAGAGGCTGAGACAGGAGGATCGCACAGGTTCGAAGCCAGCCTCAGCTACTTAGTGAGGCTCTCAGCTACTTAGTGAGACCCTATTTCCAAATAAAATATAAAAATATAGGTCTGGGTAGAAAGCCCCTGGGTTCCATCTCCAGTACCACAAAAACAAAAAAACACTCATAATTCTATCTCCTAATCACTAATGTATTACTATCCTTCCTTCCTTCTTTTTTCTACGCATGTATTCAGTGGAGTCACAAGTTATACGTCTCATGTCCTGCTCTCTGGATTAACTCTACTTCCTAAGCATTTCCCCATAACATTTGGTTACAGTTAACATCAAGGGTAACCTGGAACAAAAACACTTCACAGCAGAGTTGGGCAGCGAGACCACGTGGGCAGAGGAAGCCATGGAGCCATCAACTTCCAGGGGCTGCCAACTCGCGTGGTTGACAAAGGGGAAACGGAGACCAGCATTCAGCAAGTGTGAGGCCTGGGATCTAGGGCGTGCGTGCGTGTGTGCGTGCGTGCGTGCGTGCGTGCATGCGTGTGTGCGTGTGTGTGTGTGCGTGCGTGTGTGTAACTGGGGATTGAACCTTTGAATATGTCACCTCATTAAATCTGCGCAAGCATGTGAAGTAAATATATTTGTCCCAATTTTACAGAAAAGGAAACTGAGGCCCAGAAGACCAAGTCCCCCGGGTGGGAGGAGTGGTGGTGGCTGAGGCCTTGGCGTCACCTGGGCTGGAGTTCAAGGATGGATTCTGATTTCTGGCTCTGTCAGCTTCAAAACTTGGGCTCCTTACTCAGGGACCTGGCGGTTGCATTTCTAGGAATTGGTCCTTAGATAAAGCACGTTCTTTGGAAATGACGTAGGCACGAGGTCGCTTTTGTGGCGCTACTTGACACACTGAAACCTGGAAGCTGACGTTTTCGTGAACAGACCCTGGCTAGACCCTGGTGCCTCCTCTCCCTGGCTCAGAGGATGGGGCGGCTCTGTGAGCCACTGGCAAAGGAAGTTCTCCAAAAGGCGTTGTTAAAAGAGCAAGGGAGCCGGGCGTGGTACACATGCCTGTAATCCCGGTACTGGAGAGGCTGGGACAGGAGGCTCACACGTTTAAGGACGGCCTCGGCAAGTAGTGAGACTCTCATCAATCTACTGAGACCCTGTTTCAAAATAAAATAGAGAATAGAACCAGGTGTGGTGGCACACGCTTGTAATCCCAGCTGAGACGAGAGGATCACAGTTTGAGAACAGCCTTAGTTAATACTTAGTGAGGCCCTTTACAACTTAGAGAGAGACTGTTTCAAAATAAAGAAAAAAATAGGGCTGAGGGTGCAGCTCGGAGGTAGAAAGCCCTTAGGAGGAGGAGGACGAGGATGAGGAGGACAAGGAAGAGGAGGACGAGGAACAGAGGAGGAGGAGGGCTGGGGGTGTAGCTCAGAGGTAGAATGTCCCTGGGTTCCATCCCCAGTGCCCCAGTACCAAAACAATAAAAAAAATAAGAGAGGTAAACCAGGCCTGGTGGCGCACACTGTGATCCCGGTACCTGGGAGGTTGAGACAGGAGGATAGCAGGTTTGAGGCTCAGCAGTTTAACAAGACCTTCAGTATCTTACTAAGACCCTGTTTAAAAAAAAAATTGGGAGCCGGGCGTGGTGGCGCAAGCTTGTAATCCCAGCATTCGGGAGGCTGAGACCGGAGGATCGCGGTTCGTGGCCAGCCTCAGCTACTTAGTGAGGCCCTCTGCAACTCAGTGAGACCCGGTTTCAAAATAAAGAATAAAAAATAGGACAGCGGGTGTAGCTCAGAGGTCGAATGCCCCTGGGTTCCATCCCCAGACCCGAAAAAAAAAAAAAATTGGAAGCCGGGTATGGTGGCACACGCTTATAATCCCCCCGCCCCCAGGGAATATTAGAAAATGTAGATTCTGATGCTATGGCCCAAGATTCTGAATTTCTCACTCATAGGACATGGGGAGACTTCTGACCCAGACTGCACGCTAAGCAGAACGCTTTGGACACACACACAAGTGTGTGTGCACGTGCATAGGCAAACCAGCTCTATCATGTCCCACAGAGAGAGGACCTCAGTGACTGTTACGGTTTTTGTTTCTGTTTTGCAGTACTGGGGATGGAACCCAGGGGCATTCTACCTCCGAGCTATACCCTCAGCCCTATTTTTTATTCATTCTTTTGAAACCGGGTCTCACTGCGTTGCAGAGGGCCTCACTAAGTAGCTGAGGCTGTCTGCAAACCGCGATTCTCCTGTCTCAGCCTCCCAAAGGCTGGAATTACAAGTGTGAGCCACCACGCCTGGCTTTTGTTCTTTATTTTGAAATAGGGAAGGCCTCACAAAATTGAAGAGAGCCTCACAAGTTACTGAGGCTGGGCGTGAACCTGCAATCCTCCTGTCTCAGCCTCCCAAGTACCAAGATGACACACGTGCACCACCACACCCGGCATGGTTTGAATCAGAATGTCTCCCATACCTCATGTAGACAAGGCAGACATGTTGGAGGCAGGTCTTGGTCACTCTTGAGGCCCGGGGGTGGGGGTGGCCTGGGGTTAGCTAGACCCCCCTCCCCTTGCTCACTCTTGGTTGTCCCGGGGTTGGCCTGGGGGTTAGATAGACCCCCTCCCCTTGCCCGTTACTTCTGGCCTCCAGGATTGAGAGCAGAAACCTTGCTCTCTCCCTATCCCTGCCTCCCACAGCCACTCCGAGCTCCACTCCTATGACCTGGCCTGACATGGACTGAAGCTCTGAAATCTCTGGAACTGTGAGCAGATGAATCTTCCTCTAAGTTGGCGAGGTGTGTTGGATTACTGCAGCAAGCATTCTGACTGACTGGTGGGCAGGAAAGGGAAGGAGCTTTACTGTATTTCTTTGTGTACCTTCTCATGTGTCAGTGTGTACAGTACTGGGGATTGAACCCAGGGACATTTTAGCTCTGAGCTATACCCCCTCCCCTTTTATTTTTTGTTTTGAAACAGGGTCTTGCTAGGTTTCTGGGAGTCTAAATTGCTGAGACTGGTCTTGAACCTGTAATCCTCCTGCCTCAGAGACTCCCAAGTATTGGAAATCATAGGCACTCACCACCATGCCCAGCTCTTTTCTTAGCTGCCGACATGTGGCATATTACCTAGTAAGATTAGAACTGATACAAAAACATGAAAAGCCTGGGGGTGTAGCTCAGCGGCAGAGCACTTGCCTAGCACACCTCTTGACCTCAAAATGCAGCATGTAGCCGGGCGTGGCGGGCACGCTTGTTATCCCTGCGCTTGGGAGGCGGAGACAGGAGGATCGCACAGGTTCGAAGCCAGCCTTGCTGGCTTAAGAGACCCTGTTTCCAAATAAAAATATAAAATAGGTCTGGGAGTGTAGCCCGGAGGTAGAAGGGCTTCCAGGAACCCCAGTACAACAAAAAGAAAAAAAAACGCAGCATGTACCCTACCCCCTGTCACCAGCCCCCACCCGACCGAGCCAGGCTTTACAAGAGCTGCCTGCGCTCGCCCCTCACCCTGCCCCTCAGGAGCTGAGTGTCCCTGGGCAAGTCTCTTGACTTCTTTAGGCTTCAGTGTCCTCCCCCTGCTACCTGGAAAGTAATGTCCCGTCTTCACAGAGCTGTAAGGACTGCAAGTAGCCAAGTGGACAGAGGAGAAGGTCATCATAACGGGCTGCTGCCCGGTGTCTATTGGGCTGGCGTGTGTGCCAGTGCGTGTCAGTGTTGGTCTGGTTGGTGCTGGGGATGGAACGCAGGGCCTCTCACCCGCAGGCGAGCGCTCTTCCCCAGCCACACCCACTCCAGGCTGGCCTTCGGCTGGCTCAGGCCCTCCTCACCCTCTCCTCCTCCTCTCCCTCTCCTCCTCCTCTCCCTCTCCTCCTCTCCACTCACCACTACTTCTTCTTCGAAGACCTTCTCGCCCTCGTTCACTTTCTGGACTTCGGTGTGCTCGTACTCATGGGACGGGTCCCCCATGAAGCGGCCCTTCACCACAGACGTCTGCGTCTCCATCTCCTCTGTGGCGGGGGGCAGGAGGCTCCACTCGGTGCAGTTCAGGCTGCCGAGGACACCGCGTGGCTTCTGCATCCAACTCCCCCCCAGTCTTCCCCCCACCTTCGTCCCTAGTGAGCCAGGCCCCCAGGAGCCGAGCTCACTGGGCCTTCCTTCCCTCCGACACTCAAGACACCTCAGTGCCCACCACACAGCCTGCCTTTTCTTCTGCAGTGTGTGTGTGTGTGTGTGTGTGTGTGTGTGTGTTACTAGGGATGGAACCCAGGGGCATTCTACCTCCGAGCTACACCCCCTGCCCTATTTTTTATTGTTTTTAATTTGAAACAGGGTCTCACTAAGTTGTGGAGAGCCTCATTAAGTAGCTAAGGCTGTCTGCAAACAACGATCCTCCTCCGGTCTCAGCCTCCCAAATGCCGGGATTACAAGCATGCGCCGCCTTCTAATGTGATGCAAATTCAGTTTGATTTTTGTAAAATCATCACAAAAGTTTGTTTGTGCCGCACTAGGCACGGAACCCAGGGGAATTCTGCCTCTAAGCTACACTCCCAGCCCTATTTTATTTTATTTATTTATTTTTTGGTGGTACTGGGGTTCCTGGAAACCCTTCTACCTTCGGGCTACACTTCCAGACACCTATTTTTTTTATATTTATTTGGAAACAGGGTCTCTTAAGCCAGTGAGGCTGGCTTTGAACCTGCGTGATCCTCCAGTCTCCGCCTCCCACCACGCCCGGCTCTTATTATTTTTTTGAAACAGCGTCTTGCTAGGTTGCTGCAAGTCTTGCTGCTTGCTGAGACTGTCCTCACCTGACCGTCCTGTCTCAGCCTGGCAAGCACTGGGATCCCATGCCCAGCTGGCTTTGTCTCACTTAGCACTAGATCCCTTACTCTCTGTTGTGTGTGTGTGTGTGTGTGTGTGTGTGTGTGTGTGTGTGTGTGTGTGTGTGTTTTACCAGGGATGGAACTCAGGGCCACTCTCTCTCCAAGCTACACCCCCAGTCTGAGTTTTTATTCTGGGATTACAAGCGTGTGCCACTGCGCTCCGCTTTCCCTTGCTCTCTTCAGTTTACTGCAAAAGTGATTTCTGAGTCTGACGTGGTGGCGCATGCTTGTAATCCCCGCGCTTGGGAGGCTGAGACAGAAGGATCGCAGGTTCAAAACCAGCCTCAGCTACTTAGTGAGGCTCTCAGCAACTTAGTGAGACCCTGTTTCCAAATAAAGTATAAAATAGGTCTGGGAGTGTAGCCCGGAGGTAGAAAGCCCCTGGGTTCCACCCCTGGCACCACACACACACACACACACACACACACACACACACATAAGTGATTTCTGCCTCTGCCACTCAAAGAACCTGCTTGGGAGAAGGCCATCTGCTTCGCATAGCAGTCCACAAACCGCCTCCACCTCATTTCCTCTGGTATGCCAGTACTCTGTTCTCAGCCCTCTTTTCCTCTCTGCCTGCCCTCCAGCAGCCCAGCGAGGCCCAGTTCGTGCATTATTTGCCTGAGTATTACAGTAGATGCCTAACCTGTGTCCCCACTCCCACATCCACCGCCCCCAAATCATACCCACCCACTGTCCATATAAAGCAAGCCATGTGGATCCTCTGTGTGGAACCTTCTAGAGGCCTCCCATTGGGCCGAGCCTTTGCATGTCCCACAAGGCCCTGCATGACTGTGTCCTCCCCTATCAAGTCCCACAACACTCCCCTGGCTTCTCTAATCTCTGGGCGTCCACAAAAACACTAGGTGCCCACCGGCCTCAGGGCCTTCCACCTGTCTGGAATTCTCTTTACTCTGACATCCACAAAGCCCCCTCCCCAGTCACTTCAGGTCTCTTCTCAAATGTCACCGCATCTAAGAGGTCATCCCTGCCAGGAGTGGTGGCGCACGCTTCTAATCCCAGTACTTGGGAGGCTGAGACAGGAAGATCCGGGTTGGTGACCAGCCTCAGCTATTTAGTGAGGTTCTCCGCAACTTAGTGAGACCCTGTTTCAAAATAAAGAATTAAAAAATAGGGCTGGGGGTTATCTTGAAGGTAGAACACCCCTGAGTTCAATCCTCAACACCACAAAAAGAGGTCATCCTTGACCACCCTATTTAATATAGTACCCCTAAAACATAGGCATGATCCTCCTGTCTCAGCCTCCCAAGTCCTGAGATTACAGGCATTTGCCACTGTACCCAACAGATCTGTACTTGAATATGCTTTCTTAAACCCTGCCCTCACACCAAATTCACTGCTTGCAAGCAGGCCCTGCTGCTGGGTTCTCTCCCAGTGAGTGTTGGAGCGCTTTACAGAGTGCTTCAGCTGGGAGGAGAGCTCAAACCAAAGGCTCCTCACTATCACTCCCACCCAGCAGGTCCTGCCGCTCTCCCGCTGAAACCTCTCCAGCCCGCGCCACTCCAGGCTGCCGCTGTTAGGTTTCCGTACCTGCTCTCCAATTCCCCGAAACCTTCTCCAGCCAGAGTGCCGACCGTCCCTACAACTAGCAAGCCTTTCCCCACACCTACCTGGAGAGCTGCTCATCTTCCAAAATGCTTTGCAAGTTACACCCAGAGTGCTCTGATTTGTTCTCTAGAAGACCAGGGCTCTTGGACCTTTATGCACACCTCTGCTCCCCTCCCCAGGATGTGCAGCAGGGCAGAGGTGCGTCTTGGCCTCCTTTGCAACCCCAGGCCAAGCGCAGGATGCATCCGGCCAATGGTGGATGGGAGCATAGGTTAGGTAAAAGAAGTCTCAAACATGTGCGGCTTGATTACGTGGTAAACATCCCTAGAGGTGGTAAAAAAAATAAGGCTTGGCAGCCCGGCGTGGTGGCGCACGCCTGTAATCCCAGCGTTTGGGACAGCCAGCTTCGGTTACTACTTAGTGAGGCCCTTTGCAACTCAGTGAGATCCTTTAAAAAAAAAAAAAAAAATACGGCTGGGGGTGTAGCTCGGAGATAGAAAGCCCCTGGGTTCCTTCCCCATACCTCAAAAAAAAAAAAAAAAAAATAAGTAAAGTAAGGCTCGGCAGTCCTGTACGTAGAGTTCAGGGGATTTTCCCACTCAGCACTCCTCCACTCTCATTCCACATATTCATATTTCCGAGGGCGCCTCCCGAGCGGACACCCCATCGAAGACGCTTTGAAAGGGCCTCCCCGCGCCCCGGCGCCTAACCCTCTCCCAGCTAAAGCCTCGGGAACTGCAGGCCCGGCTCCCCCGGAGCCAGCCTCTCCTGCGAGGCCTCACCTGTACAGGGTCTTGCGCGGCGCCAGCTGGTCGTGGTTCAGGCCCTGCGCGATGTAGTAATCCGCAACAATGCCGAGGATGCGGCCCCAGAAGAGGACCCGATCGTAGCGATAATCGCGCTTGACCAGCATGAGCGAGGTGAGCAGCAGGGCCCGCCGGTCGGGGCTCAGGCCCTGCCCGCTGCCGGACGCCAGCTCCAGCGACAGCAGCAGGCTCTCGGCGTCCATCGTCCCGGCTCGGGGCCGCGGTTGCTAGGAGGCGTCTCCAAGGAGCCGGAGCCCCGCCCCCGGCCGCAGCCCCGCCCCCCAGCCCCTTCCCGAGGGCGGGCCACGGACCTCCTCCCGGGAGGTCCCGGCGCGGCCTCCTCCACGGGAGGGGGGGGCACCACCCGGCCCACCGCCAGGGACATTCTGGTGGCCACGTTTAGTCTTCACCGTGTGCAGCAGGGACTTGGGAGAAAAGCAGTCAAGTGCCCCAAACCCAACGGAGCTGTATTATTTCAGCCACTTGTTCGCCTCAGAATTATGTGAAAATAATCTGAAATATTCCTGGTTCTAACTTAATTATGACTACCTTCCCCCAAGCCAGCCCTTACAAAATGGGTCCATCCATTGTGCAGTGCCGTTTACTTCTTCCTAGGACAGGTCTGTTAAATGAAGACGAGGCCATGGGATGAGGAATAGGGCCAGACTACACTTGCCACCCACTTCCGCTCACACGAACCCAGCGCGCACGCCCAGCTGTTGCTCGTAGACCCAGTGACGGCAACAGATGAAGGCCAGAGCCCCGCTGCAGCCGCCTCCGCACTCCTGGACTGGTGCTCTAACCTCACACCACCCCTCAGCCCCTGGTCAAAGCCAACAGGCTCCTCAACAAGCTTGCTGCCGGGAAAGGAGATGGGCTTCACAGTAAGTGGCTCAGAAAAGACGCAAGAAATCAGAGCGAACTGGGCCCCACTGAAGTCAATAGAGAAGTATGTGTCTAAATCGCCCACACAATTAGTTTGGTCTGGGCACGGTTTACAGAGACTTAAAATAAGCATCTGAAACCCAGCGCAGTGGTAATCGCAGCACTTGGGAGGCTGAGACAGGAGGATCGCAGGTCAGCGGTCAGCCTCAGCTCGAGACGCCCTCCACAACTTAGTAAGACCTTGTTTCAAGATAAAGAACAAAATCGGTGTGGGGGTGCAGCTCGGAGGTAGAATGTCCACAAGACCACACACACACACAAAGTCCCAGTGTTTTCTTCTTACTGATTCTATATTTACCTATTAATGACAGGAATACAAATCTGAAACGAAATCCTGGCTATTTCGGAGTAAACCCACACATTGAGCCTCCGAAGCCAGGTACACCAGATTCAAATCCATTTTCTATCAGTACTTAATGTTCCCAAGCCCCACTATAAAATGGGCAAGAATACAGACATTGTATAGTTGTTTGGATTAGATGATGCATGAAAGTGCTTAAAACACAGTATAGCTGGGTGTAGTGGTGCATGCCTGTAATCCCAGTATTTGGAGGCTGAGACTCGAAGGTCTTAAGATCGCAGGTTCAAGGCCAGCCTTAGCTACTTAGTCCTTCCACAACTTACTGAGACCCTGTTTCAACATAAGGAATAAAAAGTAGGGCTGGGGATGTATCTCGGAGGTAGAATGCCCCTGAGTGCAATCCTGAGCACCACCACCACAACAACAAAACCCCACAGTATAAAGGCACTGGAAGCTGGGTTTCAGGCTTGGAGGTAGGTGGCCTGGTGTTGCAGGCGCTGGACTGTGTAGATGGAGAGGCCTCCCATGAGGGGTACTGAAGCGATGCAGAACTGAAATTCCATGAAGTCTGGAGGCTGAAGTCAAATGCTTAAAAAAAAAAAAAAAGCCAGGCATGATGGTGTACATTTGTATTTCAGCACTGGGGAATCTGAGACAGGATGGCTTAAGCCCCATTTGAGACCAGCAACATAGCGATACCTGTTCAAAAACAAATAAAAAGCTGCTGAGCATGATGGTGTATGCCTGCAGTCCCAGTATTTGGGAGGCCTAGATGGGAGGGCTGCATTTTTGAGGTCAGACTTGCAACTTAGTGAGACCCTATTTCTTTCTGGGCACGGTGGTGCATGCCTGTACTCTCAGTACTTGGGAGACTGAGCTAGGAGATCACAGGTTTGAGGGAAGCCTCAGGAACATAATGGGACTCTCAGCAACCTAAGGAGATCCTGTTTCAAAAAACAAAGTATAACACCGGGCGTGGTAGCACACACTTGTAATCCCTGCTCTTGGGAGGCTGAGACAGGAGGACTGTAGGTTTGAGGACAGTCTCACTAATTCAGTGAGACCTATTTCAAAATAAAAGTAAAAGCCAGGCATGGTGGCACACACCTATAACCCTAGTATCTGGGAGGCTGAGACACGAGGATCAAAGGTTCAAGGACAGCCTCAGCAAGTAATGAGACTCTCATCACACTAGCCAGATCATTTAAAAAAATAAAAGGGCTGGGAATGTAACTTGGAGATAAAATGTCCCTGGGTTCACCCCCTAGCACCACAAAAATAAATAAAATCAAATTGGTCTGGGATGTAGCTCAGAGGGAGAATGCTCCTGAATTCAATCCCCTATATCACAAAAAGTTAAAAAAAAAAATTAAAAAGGCCAGACACGGTGGCATACACTTCTAATCCCAGTACTTGGGAGGCTGAGACAGGAGGATCACAGGTTCACAACCAGCCTCCACAACTTATGGAGGCGCTATACAACTTAGTAAAACCCTGTTTCAAACTAAAAAACAAAATAGGGGTGGGGTATAGTTCAGAGGTAGAACATCCCTAGGTTCAATACCCAGGACACCCCTGCAAACAATTAACAACCACAATAATAATTGGTATCTGGCAAGGAAAGAATGTTGGGCTGAATTAGCCAATGAGGACTCCAGTCCCAACTCTGCTACTAAACTAGTTAAGAGAACGCTGGCCAAGTCACTTAACTTCCCAAGTGTCTGGAGCTGATGAAAAGAAAAAAGAAAATAGTCTAAAGGTGGAAGTTCCTTTAAGTCAATAATTTCAGGAAAATTTAATGATTCTAATCACTTTATATTTAAATTCATGAGTCACACCCACATAAAAATGACCCTGATAAAAATTCTGAAAGGACTCAAAAGCAGAAAAGGGCCATCTCCATAGGAGAGTCTGTCTTTGGACCCGTCTTTGCTTTCTGGACCTAAAGAGAGGCACCTGACCCAGCACCTGGGAAAATCCACCTCTGATTCAGAGATTGGCTCTATGGTGATCATTAGTCACAGCCCCATCCCATCAGCCCACGAGGAAGCCCGAGGAGGGCAGGCAGGAAGGCCGGAGGACGGAGCCGCCTTCTCTGTGTCACAGGAAAGCGAATGGAGCTCAAGGAGATGGGGCCGAGGTGCACGGGATGCTTTAGCCGCTGTGTCCCAAGCAAGCAGCACTGTCGCTCAGTCGTGGAAGCCCTTGAGCGTCACTGGTGCCTGGAACCAAACATAATCCTCCGAGGCCACGGCTGGGACGGGTGTGCCACAAGACAGGGTCACAGTGAGTCTGTGGCCCCGGCTGGGCACTCGGTAGTTGAGCTTGGGTCGAAACCAATCTTCTCCGCAGTCGCGGTGCCCCTGGGCCATGACGATGGTGCCCATGAGCGGAGGGGCCTGCAGCTCACTGAAGGCGTCAGCCATGAAGACGGCTCGGAAGAGGCGGCGCAGGCAGGCCGCTGTGCTCAGGGTCTGCTCCACGCTGCAGGGCTCCAGCCTGGACAGGTCGAGTTCATAGAACTCCTTGGGGCTTAGGGCGCTGCCCCCGAGGAGGATCAGCACCCGCGGCACCAGTGTGCGGGCAAAGAGCTCCTCCAGGTGGCCGAGGACGCTGTCCAGCTCCGCCAGCGCTTGCTGGCATCTCCTGCTGCTGGCCTCGGTGCTGACCCGAGGTTTCTTCCTCACCACGTCCTCTGCCTGTGTGGAGAGAGGACAGGGGAGAGGAGGACAAGGCGGGGGAGCTAATGCCCCTTCTAGAGCCCTGCTGGGCCGTGGGCAGATTTACAGGACTGGAGTTCTAGCTCAATGAATCACTGGGGCTGTACAGTGGGTTTTATCAGAAAGCATTATTTATTTATTTATATTTTGGTGGTACTGGGGTTCCTGAAAGCTCTTCTACCTCCGGGCTACACTCCCAGACCTATATTATATTTTTATTTGGAAACAGGGTCTGTTAAGCCAGCACGGCTGGCTTCAAACCTGCGCAATCCTCCTGTCTCGGCCTCCCAAGCATGGGAATTCCAGGCATGCGCCACCACGCTCGGCTATCAGAAAGCATTATGTTGAAAATATAATCCCAGCGTTTGGGAGGCTGAGACAGGAGGATCGCAGTTCAAGGACAACCTCACTACTACTTTGCAACTCAGTGAGACCCTGTTTCAAAATTTAAAAAAATTGGGCTGGGGGTGTAGCTCAGAGGTAGAATGCCCCAGTACCACACCAAAAAAAAAAAAAAAACAAACAACAAAAAAAAACTGGGCATGGTGGTGAACGTTTGTAATCTCAGTACTTGGGAGGCTGAGACAGGAGGATCACAGGTTCATGGCCAGCCTCAGCTACTTAGTAAGACTGTTTCAAAAATAAAGAATAAGCCAAGTGTGATGGTATAGCACAGAGGCAGAATACCCCTGGGTTCAATCCTCAGTAGTGCAAAAAAAAAAAAAAAAATAGTTTGTACAAAACCATAATTTTCCTACACTCAGAAGAGCAAAGACAGTACTCTGAAGCTGAAGGGTATTCAGATGCAAACAAAACAGCCAAGGAGATGTGGGGGCGTGGCTAAAGGTGGCAAGTTGGTGTTGTACAGGAAGTGTCTAGGAATGAGGATTATCTGGTCTAATAAGACAACTCTGGAATAGGTCTTCCTGTTAACCATGGCAAATTAAACACATGATTATTATGCCCTGCTTGTCCTTAGAATAATGAGAGAAGAGACAGTAAAGGAAGGAGAGAGTGCAAGGCACTTCTCAAGAGTGAGTAGAGAACTAACGAAGCGGTGGCGGTGCTCAAAATCAACCGCGACATTCCCAGTGAGAAAGGAGAGGAAACCAGCAACTGCCCACAAAGGGGACCCCGACAGCGCAGATCCACTGCAGGACCCCAGAAAGGTCGAGAACTGGCGACACAGCCACTTCACACTCTCACACACACACACACACACACAAACACTTTGAGGACTAAGGGTACAGCTCAGTGGTAAAGCACATAGCACAGTAATGCCCTGGAAGCCGGGCGTGGGGGCGCACACTTGTAATTCCAGCACTTGGGAGGCTGAGACAGGAGGATCACAGCTTTGTTGCCAGCTTCAGCTACTTAGTGAGGTCCTCTGCAACTCAGTGAGACCCTATTTCAAAATAAAGAATAAAAAACAGGGCTTGGGGTGTAGCTCGGAGGTAGAATGCCCCTGGGTTCCATCCCCAGTACTGCAAAAAAAAAAAAAAAAAAAAAAAAAAAAGCAGCCATGGATCCCAACATCCATCTCTCTCTCTCTTACACACACACATGCACGCACGCGCGCGCGCCAGTTTATGAAATCCAAATGCAAAGCATAAGAGAAACCTCATGAAGAACAAGACAGCACGAGGAGATTCATACGCTCAAAGCACAGGGCGGTGAGAAAGGGCCTGAAGCCCTTGCAGCGGCACTGGTTGACCCAGGCCCCCAAGGTCTCTTAGACCCTGTCTGCCTACCATCTAAGAGTCAGCATGCCCACCAATTTTCTCCAAAGCTGTGCCTACCTGGGGAGAAGGCTTCCGGTAGAAGTGCTTGAGCTGCTCGTAAGGCAGAGGGAGCTGCTGCCGCTGGTACATGATGTGCTTTAGAAGTTCACAAGTAAACCGACAGCAGCCTTCCTGGCTCACAGGCCCAGGAAACACCACCGGTACCAAGCAGTCTCTTGGGCAAAGGGATTCTGACGGGTTGGAAGGTTCTTCGACAGAGGTGGGCTCAAGTAGATTCATCTCCGGTCCGGAAGTTTCTTCCGACTTCTCGTACCACTCCAAGTCTAATAGAACAGAAGAATAAGGTGGGGAAAATAAGAAAAAGAAGTCAGTCTCCTCGTCCCTGAGGTCACCACATTAGTCACCTCTGAGAAGCCACACCCGGAGGCCCGCAGGCCCGTGTGTGAGCTATGGCAGGAGATTCTGATCCCCCCTAAGGTGACTGTGTGTGTGGTGCTGGGGATGAATCCTGGGGCATTCTACCTCCGAGACACACCCCCAGTCCTATTTTATTTTGAAACAGGGTCTCTCTAAGTTGCGGACGGCCTCACTGAATAGCTGAGGCTGGCCTTGAACCTGTGATCCTCCTGCCTCAGCCTCCCACGTACTGGGATTACAAGCGTGCGCCACCGCGCCCGGCTCTCAAGTGACTTACGTGGCAGCCAGGCAGTAGGGGATTTAGGAGGCAGAGACGAGGGATCCGCTTGAAAGCGCGGGCCTCGGCTTGGGAAAATGAGTCGAAAGTCTAGGCAAGAAAGGACCTGACACCGAAAGGGAGACGAGGGCGAACCAGCTCCAACCAGGGTGACGAGCAGTGGGCAGAGCCAGAGTGGGACGGGACGCCGGGAACTGGGGAACAGGGGGTAAGGGACGGCGAAAGGGCCAGCCGCCAAATGGCGGAAGGGGGAAGGAAAGACACAGGTCCTGAAGGCGCCCCAAGCTCCGGACCCCACGCCTTACCAGGGGCTGCGGCTGGGCACGGCACTTCCGGCTCCGGCGCCGCCATCGCGACCTCCTCCCTCTCCTCTCTGCGGTTGGAATAGGCGCCCCGCGGTGCATCATGGGAAATCGCACCTCCACTTCCGGCCCGGCTGCACCGGAAGAGGGCGTGGCCGAGGCCGGGCACAGACGAGTGCTGCGCTCGCTCCGGCCGCGATTGGTCCAAAAGGAAATCGCTCTCAGCCAATGGGCGCTGCCCTCCCGAGGCCCCGGCGCCCAGCGGCCCTTCAGTCGGGCGCTTACTATTCACTGTGCATCTACTGTGCGCCAGGCCCTGTCCTAGGTGCTGGAGACTGGGCCCGGGACAAGCCAGCGCAGGCCCTGTCCTCAGGATTCACTGCGGATAGATTGTGCGAAGTGATGGAGTTTACGGTGGGAGTGTGCAAGGCCTAGGTCAGGGACAGCGGCGCCTCCCCAGAACAGGTTGGGGCGGGAAAGCGGGAGGCAGAAAGGGGTGAAGGTGTCTGAGCTCTAGGAAAAGTTAGGAAAGTAAAGATGAGGACCTACTGTTCCTGAAGACCTTGAGAGAAGGGCATCCTCTGCTCAAGGATGAAAAAAAAACTAATTATACAGAGTTAAGCATGGAGCCGGGCGTGGTGGCGCACGCTTGTAATCCCAGTACTTGGGAGGCTGAGACAGGAGGCTCGCAGTTCCAGAACATCCTCAACTGCTTAGTGAATCCCTCTGCAACTTAGTGAGAACCTGTTTCCAAATAAACAAAATAGGGCTGGGGGTGTAATTCGGAGGTAGAATGAATGCCCCTGGGTTAAAAAAAAGCAGTAGAAGACAAACTGGAGCCGGACCTTAAAGCAATGTTAAAGTTCATACTCGACCCTGTAGGGAAATGGAACATTCTTTCTTATTCTCCCCCCCCCCGTGCTGGTGATTGAACCCTGGGGGCGTTCTACCTCTGGACTACACCCCCAGCCCTCTTTTTTTTCTTTTTCTTTTCTTTTTCCTTTTTTTTTTATTTTTTGCGGGTCTGGGAATGGAATGTAGAGGCATTGGACCTCTGAGCTACACCCCCTGCCCAATTTTTTCTTCTTTATTTTGAAACAGGGTCTTACTGAGTTGCGGAGGGCCTCACTAAGTAGCTGAGGCTGTCCTTTGTTAACTGCGATCCTCCAGTCTCAGCCTCCGAATGATGGATTACAAGCGTGCGCCACCAGGCCCGGCTCTTTTTTTTTTTTTTTTTTTTTTTTTTTCAGGTCTGGGGATGAAACCCAGAGGCATTCGACCTCTGAGCTACACCCCTGCCCTGTTTTTTATTTATTATTATTATTATTATTATTATTATTATTATTATTATTATTATTGTGGTACTGGGGTTCCTGGAAACCCTTCTACCTCCGGGCTACACTTCCAGACCTATTTTATACTTTTTCTTTGAAAACAGGGTGTCTTAAGCCAGCGCGGCTGGCTTCGAACCTGTGCGATCCTCCTATCTCCACCTCTCAAGCCCGGGGATTACAAGCGTGCGCCATGCCTGGCCTTAGTCTTTATTTTTTAAACAGGGTCTCACTGATTTGCGGAGGGCCTCACTAAGTAGCTAAGGCTGGCCGTGAACCGCCATCCTTCGGGCTCAGCCTCCCAAATGCTGAGATTACAAGTGTGCACCACCATGCCTGGCTTGGGGCTTGGCAACTTCATGAGGCTGTCAGCAACTTAGCAAGACTTCTGTTTCAAAATTATTTATATATATATATACATATGTATATATATATATAATATACATACATATATATATATACATATACATATGAATGATATGGCTGGGGGGGTAGTTTAGAAATAGAACACCCCTGGGTTCAATACATGGCACTAAAAAATAAAATAAATAAAAAGCTGAGTTAGGCACTGTGGTGATGGCACACATCTGTAATCTCAATACATGTTGGAGACTGAGACAGGAAGATCATAGGTCCAAGAGTGGTGCTCAGTAACTTAGCAAAACCAGTTCAAAATAAAAAAAAATAAAAATAGGGATGTTCTACCTGCATCCCTGGCTTAAATCCCCAAGACCACAAAAATAAATAAATAAATAAAACCAAAGTACTAGCTAAGCATGGTGGTACACACTTGTAATCCCAGTATTTAGGAGGCTAAGACAGGAGGATCACAGTTTTTAGATCAGCCTTATCAGCTTAGCCAAACCCTCAGCAACTTAGTAGGACCCTATTTCAAATAAAATGTAAAAAAAAAAAAAAATAGGGCTAGAGACGTAGCTCAGCAGCAAAAGCCTCTGGGTTCAGCATCCAGTACCAAAAACAAAGTACCATGGATCCAGGCAAGGTGGCACAAACCTGTAGTCCCAGCTGCTCAGAAGCCTGAGGCTGAAGGATTGCATGCTAGAGGCCAGCCTGGGCAACTCAGATGACCCTATCTTAGCCAGGCATGGTGGCGCACGCTTGTAATCCCCACCCACCCCACCTGGGAGGCTGAGACACAAGGATCACACAGGCTCTAAGCCAAACTCAGCTACTTAGTGAGGCTCTCAGCAACTTAGTGAAACTCTGTTTCCAAATAAAATATAAAAATAGGGCTGGGAGTATAGGCTGAAGGTAGAAAGCCTCTGGGTTCCACCCCAGTACCACCACCAAAACAAAACAAAACAAAAAATCTGAGAATGTAACTCAGAATTTGAGTAACATACAGAAGGCTCTGACACCACGGATATTATCTCAGAAATAAATGGAAAAGAGTCCAGAAACATGTAGATCTTAGTATTTGACGATGATGGTGTGTGTGTGTGTGTGTGTGTGTGTGTGTGTGTGTGTGTGTGTTTTGTTGGGATTGAACCAAGGAGCTATCTCTGAGCTACACTTCCAGCCTTATTTTCATTTTGAAACAAGGTCATGCTAGCTTGATGAGAACTGAATCTCACTACTTACTGAGGCTGTCCTCAAACCTGCAATCCTCCTATCTCAGCCTCCCAAGCATTGGGTTTACAAGAGTGTACCACCATACCCAGCTCTGATGGTGACTTTTTTTTTTTTTTGGTAGTACTGGGAGGACAGGAGGATCGCAGGCTCGCGGTGAG
Source organism: Muscardinus avellanarius (assembly GCF_963383645.1). Classification (NCBI taxonomy): domain Eukaryota; kingdom Metazoa; phylum Chordata; class Mammalia; order Rodentia; family Gliridae; genus Muscardinus; species Muscardinus avellanarius. The sequence continues at coordinate 3,475,400 of NC_137794.1, read as the reverse complement.
CCTCAGCTACCTAGTGAGGCCCTTCAAATTTTAGTAAGATCCTGTTTAAAAAAAAATAGAGCTGGGGGTATAGCTCGGATGTAGAATGCCCCTGGGTTCAATCCCCAGTACCACACCACACACACACACACACACACACACACACACACACACACACAAACACACACCTCAAGCCAGGCATGAGATGGACACTTGTAATCCCAATACCTGGGGAGACTGAGATAGAAGGATTGCAGGCTTGAGGCCAGCACGCAGTAATTTATTAAGACATACCAGCTCCTTTTTTATTTTCTTTCTTTATTTTTTAATCTTGTGACAGAATCTCACTAAATTGCCCTGGCTGGCCTTGAGCCTGTGATCCTTCTGCCTCCGCCTTCGGAGTAGCTGGGATTGTGGGTGTGCACCGTTGTGCCTAGCAATGGTACAAGAATGTACTTAGCATGTACTATGGCCCCGAGTTCACTCCTCAAGGGCGAAAAGACCTATAAGAAATATTGGGGGATTTCAGAATCTAGAAGTGGGGTTGACTTGGGGATGACACAAAACCAAGAAAACAAAGGGGAAGGTTGCCTTATTTGAGTTTAAAACATAGGCAAAGTTACTATACACAAAAATAATTGACTAATTACAAGCCAGGAAAGATATTTGCATGTGATGTATGTATGTACCCGTGCTATATATATCCCGAAGCTGACCACCTCATAAGCAGCCTCTCCAGGAAATTAACCACATCTACCACATCCCATCCCCAGGACCCTGACTCCCTGGACAGACATCTGCATTCAGCCTACCCCTCTGCCAGCCTGCGCTTCTCTGTGGTAGGCCAGGGTGTTGGGAATGGGCTATCAAAATGGGTTATCCCATGCCAGGCATGGTGGCGCATGCTTGTAATCCCAGTACTTGGGAAGCTGAGACAGGAGGAGCCCACATTTGGGGCCAGCCTTAGTGAAGCCCTCCATAACTTGGTGAGACCCTGTTTCAAAATAAAGGATAAAAAATAGGGCCGGAGGAGTGTAGCTTGAAGGTAGAATGCCTAGAGCTTCAACCCCCCCGTACTGCAAAAAAAAAAAAAAGGGGGTTATCCTCTGCCATCTCTTAAAACAAGTTCTCCACGCAGGAGACAAGGGGTGAGACGATGGCTGGAGTAAAATGATGTGTATTGGGCTTGGCTACTGAAAGAACTATGGAGATGAAAGGCAGGTGTTATCAGTCAAGTGCAGTAACCCTGTTTAGGTTATCAAGAGGCCCAGAGCTGGTAGTAGTGAGCGTGCTGGTGAGTGGTCTTGGGAAAGTCGCATGTACTTTTCCAGGAGGCACTTCAGACCCACAATGGGCCCTTTTGCAGACTCTGGTCCTTCGGCTCTCACTGCTTAGGGGAGTTATGCCATCTGGACAGAAACTGAACGATCAGTAGACCTGCCCCTTCCCTGTGGCCCCAGGAAGCAGCCATGGACTCCTCCACCAGGTCTCAACTCCTGCAGGGATCGCCGGAGGTAAGCCTGCTGCTGCTTCTAGTTTGCCCAGGAAAACTGAGGTCTGGAGGCAAAGTCTGTGTTATTTCTTGGCTGTGTATGAACACCTCCTTGTTTGTGAAGAGGGACGTGTGAGCGGTGAGTCATGAGACAGCCATGACATTGGGAATTGAACCCTGGCGTCCTGACTCTCAGCCCAGTAATTCTAACTGCTTCTCCACCCTGCCTTTCTGGTGTTTTGTACACTGGGATGAATGTGTTTACTCGGCTGACTGCAAAAGCTCTAAAGTACAGGAGAGATGGCTTGGCAAGAAAGCCAAATGTCAACAACCCTCGGGGGCCTTTGGCCAAGTTTCTATTCGCACTAGCCCCGCCCTCCCGGAGGTTGATGTAACCCGAGCCCCAGCCCCGCCCCAAGCAAGGGCCCGCCCCTCCGACAGCCCTGACTGTTTTAAACCCGAATTCAGTTCTTCAGGATTGGTTGGGCGTCAAAACAAAGGGGAGGGGGCAAGCTCGCGGCGGGCCTCCGGCAGCTGGCTGGTTTATGGGTTCGGGCCTCGTGTCGGGGCCACTGCGGTGCCTGAGGCTGCTAAAACCAGCCCCTGGACGGTGCCAGCCCGGTAATAAAGCAGTGACTACTGTATATAGGTGGCGTAATTATCGCCACAAAACATCCGTAATTAGTCTAACCACCATCTGCCTCCGCCCTGGCGTTCTCCCTGACTCACCCCGACAGCACGCAGGTCATCGGGGAAGAAACTGAGGCAGAGGTGGGCCTGGCGGGCTGGAGGGACCAGTCACCCTACGTCCTGGAGTTCGCCAGGTCCCGGACCTGTTGCTGGGGGTCCGCGCTAAGGGGCCTAAGCCGAGGGCGCCCACGACGCTCGATTCTGATGTCAGCCCTGCGCCACAGGCCACCGTGCCCATCCTCAGCCGCGGGTTCTCAACTGCGCCCGCCCCGAGCCCTAGAAAAAGACGGCTCGGAGCGCGGGGACCGGAGCGGACCACAACTCCCGGCGGCCCTTGCGCGAAGGCGCGCTCCTGACCCGCGCCCCGAAGGTACCTGCGGCTCCTCGGCCGCGACGCCTGCTGGGAGCTGTAGGACGGCGGCGCGCGCTCCCGAGCGCGGCCGCGGGCGCGCGGACTCCATATCCCGTGGTGCCCCGCGGCTGTTTCTGACGCGCCCGCGCGGGCGGGGCGTGGCCTGCGCTGGGCCCGCCCTCCTCGGCTGGCGACGCGGCGGTGGCAGTAGGGGCAGGGGCGGCGGCGGCGGCGGCGGCGGCGGGGGGGCGGGTCGGGCGGGGGGCCGGCGGCGGCGGCGGATGGACTCGCGGGTATCTGAGCTGTTCGGCGGCTGCTGCCGGCCCGGAGGGGGGCCGGCCATGGGCGGAACCCTCAAGGCTAAGGGGGCCGGCGGCAGCAGCGGCTGCGGGGGCCCAAAGGGGAAGAAGAAGAACGGAAGGAACCGAGGGGGCAAAGCCAACAACCCCCCGTACCTGCCCCCCGAGGTGAGCACCTGAGAAGTGGCTGGGCGAGGAGAAACCACTCCTTCCCGTTCCGGGACTCCAGGCAGAAAATTAATTCCCCCTTCGACGTCAAGACCCCAGGGAGGAGGGGCCCCGGAGCAGAACCCCTCCTTCCGGTCAGGGGACCCAGCCAGGAGGGACAGAACCGGGACCTCCCCCCGGGGGAGCGCGCTCACCCGCCTCTCGTTAGTTCCCGGAGAAGTGGGGAAACGGGATCTCACCCCCTTGGGAAGAGCTGAGTAGAACGCCCGACCCCTTCCAGTGCTGCGACGAGGGAAGGGACATTGCATCCTCGGAGGAGGAGGCGGCAGAGTTATCACGACTTCTCTAAACTTGCTCCTCAGGAAGGAGGGGAGTAGCCGAGAAAAGAGCCGCTGTTCCCTCCCCATCCCGCAGTGTACATACACATAAAGCCAGAGGACAGTTAGACTCTGCCCTTTGCTCATCCTATGAGGGTGGGGAGAGAAGAGCCTCGTATACTGCTCCGTCTGTCCGAGTGGCAGAAAGTGCCTTGTCCCTTCCTCCTAAGATAGGACGGCGCAGGGCGGCTGTTACCCTTCAGCATGCACTCTGCCAGGGTCCCCGGATTGCTGGCCCACTTCGAGGATTTTTGATTCTGTGGGTGAGGGCTGGGCCTGGGAATTTGCACTGCATACAAGTTCCTGTGTGGTGCTAATGCTGCTGATGGCGGGAGCTTACTTTGAGAAACACTGGCCTAGACTCTTATCCCTTGGTCACACTTCTGAAGCTAACCATCCTAATTCTCCATCCACAGCAAAATGATAAAAAGGTTTCTGGGAGGTCTTTGTTGATGGGAAAACATCTCCCTTGCACTCCATGAAGTGGAGAGTGTGGGTAAAGCCCACCTTTTAAGGCTTTGAAGGGATGGAGTGGTAGCAGTCAGGGAAGAGAAGAAAATGGCTAGAAAGGAGTCCAGAAAGATACAATGGAGAGCAAGCAAAGTCCATAACCTTGTGCACCTGAGGGGGAAGGCTTAGACAAAAGGATCCTTCCGTGGGAGGGAGGGAGGGAGGATTCAGGATATCACCTCAGCTGAGCCATGATGATTAGGGGTCATGAGGTAAAAGCCACAGTGAGTCTGGTCTATGGAATCTGTCCTCTTTATTGTATTTTCTGAATAAAGAGAGGCGATTAAGCCAGGTGTGGTGGCACACACTTGTAATCCCAGCATTTGGGAGGCTGAGACAGGAGGATCAGCCTCCTGCAACTTAGTGAGACCTTGTTTCAAAATAAAGAATTAAAAAATAGGGCTGGGGGTACAGCTCTGAGATAGAATGCCCTTGGGTTACATCCCTAGTTAGTACCGCAAAAAAAAAAAAAAAAAAAAAGAGAGAGAGAGAGAGAGAGAGAGAGAGAGAGAGGTAATTACTCCTCAATCAGTTGGGGCTCCTCTCATAGCCAGCTTGTAGTGACCACTGCTGAGCTCACCTTTTGGCCCCGATCCAGAACCTCTTGCAGCCTCCAATGCTTAGTGACATCAGCCGAGAGGGGCGGGCAGGAAGGAAATGGTGTCTCCCAGGTCGATGGCAAAGAAAGGCTTCAACAAGACAGGCATGGTGGCACATGCCTGTAATCCCAGATACTCTGGAGGCTGAGGCAGAAGGATTGCAAGTGTTTTTGTTTTGTTTTTGTATTGGGGATTGAGCCCAGGGGCATTCTACCTCTGGGCTACACTATACCCCAGCCCTTTTTTTTTTTGTGGGGGGTTATTGGGGTTTCTGGAAACCCTTCTACCTCCGGGCTACACTCCCAGACACCTATTTTTTATATTTTTATTTGGAAACAGGGTTTCTTAAGCCAGTGCAGCTGGCTTCGAACCTGTGCGATCCTCCTGTCTCCGCCTCCCAAGCACAGGGATTACAAGCATGCGCCACCAAGCCTGGCTACTCCAGCCCTTTTTATTTTGTTTTTGAAACAGGGTTTCTCACTCCCTTGCTGAGATTCTCGTTATATTGCTCAGGGTGTGCTCAAACCTGTGATCCTCCTATCTCAGGCTCCCAAGTACTGGGATCACAGGCATGTGCCACTCGTAGATTGCTAGTTTGAGGCCAGCTTTGAGACTCTGTCTCAAAAAGGGCTGGGGATGTAGCTCAGTGGTAGAGCATCCCTAGGTTCCACACCCACACACAAAAACCCTCGATCGGGCACAGAGGAGGCCTAGGCATCTGGCATCTGGGGACGGCTCTGTAGGCCTTCAGGTCAAGGAAGGGTAATCTTGCAACCTGGGAGAACGCGCTGCCAGTGAACCAAGAGAGGGGCTCAGGAGTCTGCTCCTGGCTCAGGGAGCTGTGTTGTCGGCCTCTCCTTCTGAGGGCCGCGGTACGGCTGAGCTGCGGGCTTGTCTGCTGCTGGCCTCCTCAGGAACTGGCCTGGGCAGGTGCCACTGAGGCCTCCTGCTCTCTGCCTGGGCCCGTGGGAATGGAGGGGAAGCAGGGATTGGGCGTGGACGGTGTGTAGTAAACATTCCTCGTTTCTTTTCAGGCTGAAGATGGAAACATCGAATATAAAGTGAGTCTTGGGCTGAGGAGGAACAGGGGATGGGGTAGGTTCCCCATGCCAGCGCGGGGTGATTTCTCTGAGATCCTTCTCACCTCGTGACCTGTAGCAATTTCGGGATGTGGTTCAGCGTAAGAGCTCTGGACCTCTTTTCTGTGGGGAGGACCCCTCTTAGGGGTCAGGAGGAAGGGGTTTAAGGGGAAAGGGGAGGTCCTGGTCCTCGCAGTAGGATGGGGGACCACGTGGGTTTGAGGGAACACCTCTGATTTCACCTTCTCATGATACCCCACCTAAGCTGAAGCTGGTGAATCCATCCCAGTACCGCTTTGAACACCTGGTGACCCAGATGAAGTGGCGGCTCCAGGAGGGGCGCGGTGAGGCTGTCTACCAGATCGGGGTGGAGGACAATGGGCTGCTGGTGGGGCTGGCTGAGGAGGAGATGCGGGCCTCCCTCAAGACCCTGCACCGGATGGCAGAGAAGTACGCTTCCCCCTCTCCCACGCCCGCGTTCTCCTTCACCCGACTCCGGGATCTACAGGCACCCGGCCTTAAGGACCAAGGTGCTATGGTCTCTTGGCAAAGGGGTGAATAGGGTGGGTTAATGTTTTGTGCTTACGCTCTCTGGCTCCTTATTTCAAATGTGTTTGCTCGTTTGTTTTAGAGGAGCTGAGGATGGGGAATCGGTTAGAGGGAGGTAGAAAGTATAGCATAGTATAAGGCGGCGGGAGCGCTGTGCAAGGTGCAGGGAGGTTGGTGTCTGCGGCCAGGCGGTGAAGGACAGTACCTGTGAGATACGGCAGCCGCGGCCTTGCTGTGACAGGGTCGGGGCAGACATCACGGTTCTCCGGGAGCGAGAAGTGGATTACGATAGTGACACGCCCCGGAAGATCACAGAGGTGCTGGTGCGGAAGGTCCCTGACAACCAGCAGGTGAACACATGTCCTTCCTGCCCCATGCCTCCGCTCCTGGGGAGTGCCCTGGCCTGCAGTCCTGGGGTGTCCACAGTATTCCTTGACCCAAACTTCCATGAGAGGGAAGGGACTGGAGCCCTTACCTCTGGCAATTCATCCACAGTTCCTAGACCTCCGTGTGGCCGTCCTGGGGAACGTGGACTCGGGGAAGTCGACCCTGCTTGGAGTCCTGACCCAGGGAGAGCTGGACAACGGGCGGGGCCGGGCCCGGCTCAACCTTTTCCGCCACCTGCATGAGATTCAGTCTGGCCGAACCTCCAGCATCAGCTTCGAGATCCTGGGCTTTAACAGCAAGGGAGAGGTGCATGGGACCAACGGGACCCTGTGGGCCAGACTGTTAGGGCAGGGATGGTGGAGGTGAAGGCGGAGGCTGGGGACCGTGTAGAGACTTTCCAGAGTAGTACAGACGGAGGCCCTGAGAGTACTGTGGACAAGCTCTCTCCTTAAAAGAACAGATGGGGAGCCGCCTGAAGAAAATGGGGCTCAGGGTTAAGAGGCAGGGCTACCCAGGGACTGGTGTAGGTCCTGGCAACTGTTTTAGGGTTGGGGAGGCTCGCAGGGGCACTGAGAGCCCTGGGCCTGGGCTAGGTGGTGAATTACAGCGACTCACGGACCGCAGAAGAGATCTGTGAGAGCAGCTCCAAGATGATCACCTTCATCGACCTGGCAGGACACCACAAGTATCTCCATACCACCATTTTTGGGCTCACCTCCTACTGCCCCGACTGTGCCCTGCTCCTCGTCAGCGCCAACACTGGGATTGGTAAGAGGCCACAGGCAGGGCAGGCTGAAGGGAGGTGCCGACTCTCCTCCCTTCCGGAACCGGCATCAACTCTCTTCTCTCCCACATTCGCACTCGTCTCCTGCTGCCTGCCTTCTTTCTGAGGCAGCTGGCACTACAAGGGAACACCTGGGCCTGGCCCTGGCGCTGAAAGTGCCCTTCTTCATCGTGGTCAGCAAGGTGGACCTGTGTGCCAGGACCACAGTGGAGAGGACGGTGCGCCAACTGGAGCGGGTCCTCAAGCAGCCCGGCTGCCACAAGGTCCCCATGCTGGTCACCTCTGAGGACGACGCTGTCACCGCTGCTCAGCAGTTTGCTCAGTCACCCAAGTAAGCCTTCCTCACCTAACGCCCGGCCCACAGGGCCTGGAGCAGCGTGGCGTCCCCCTCCAGGCTGGACCAAGTCTGGTTCAGGTCTCTGGCGTTTTCAGTTGGGTTTGTGGGAGGGAATCTTTGTGAAAGGCTAGCTTGGCTCTCCCTGCCCCTAAGCCATCTGGAAGGGTTTTCTTGTTTTGTTTTGGTGGTACTGGGGTGGAACTCAGGGGCTTTTCTACCTCCAGGCTATACTCCCAGACCTATTTTATACTTTATTTGGAAACAGGGTCTCACTAAGTAGCCGAGGCTGTCTGAACCCGTGCGATCCTCCTGTCTCAGCCTCCCAAGCACAGGGATTACAAGTGTCCGCCACCACACCCAGCTCAACCTGAAGTTTTCCCTGGGACCCTGGAGACATTCACTATCTCCTTGGGCCTTGAGATGGGCCTTATTCTTTGGCTTGCGCAGTCAAAAGGAGGGACTAAGCTGGACGTGGTGGCGCACTCTTGTAATCCCAGTACTTGGGAAGGCTGACACAGGAGGATCACAGGTTCGTGAGGTCTTCTGCAATTTATTGAGACTGTTTCAAAAATAAATAATAAAAATAGGGATGGGAGGGTAGCTCAGAAATAGACTGCCCATGGGTTCAACCCTAGTACTGCAGAGAGAGAGAGGGAGGAAGGGAGGGAGGGAGGAAGGGGGCTCTTTGCTGCCCAGAGAAAAGTTTCCCTTTCTGTATGTGAGCCCCTGGCTTCTGCCTCCTGCTAGGACTTGCTCATGTCCCGACTCCATGCCTCCCTCCGTAGTGTCACCCCTATCTTCACGCTGTCCAGCGTGTCCGGGGAAAGTCTGGACCTCCTCAAAGTCTTCTTAAATATCCTGCCACCGCTCACCAACAGTAAAGAGCAGGAGGAGCTCATGCAGCAGTTGACGGAATTCCAGGTAGCGGGCCTGACGCGCTGGAGGCGGGCGGAGGGCTGCTCCGGGCGCGGGGCCTGCCAACTCTGCCTGGCAGGGCGCTGACCGGCTCCTTTGGCCCCAGGTGGATGAGATCTACACAGTCCCAGAAGTGGGCACTGTCGTCGGAGGGACCCTCTCCAGGTGAATGCCTTGTCTGCCCCACCCCACTCAGCCCTCATGTCCCTGTGTTGGAAGATGACCTGGCCCAGAGGAGACCTGGAGTTGAACGGAGCCCATCCACAGGATGTGCTTTTCTGCAGATTAGGCTTTCACTGGCAGACGCCATGGAGGAAGTTGTCTGTTGACTCACTGCCACTTGCTGGGACTCCAGGCCCCTGAGGGAAAAGTGTGTGTCATGGGCCCCAGGAAGAAACCTAGTATACTCAACTGACGACATCTCAAAGTAGGGAAATGAGAGAAACTTGAGGACCTAGGGTGAAACCCCAGGGGTAATTTGCTCCTTCCAGGGTCAGGTATTCAGTGTCATCAAACCAGCTCACTGAAAAAGGGCCCGCCAGCTGACGGCTGGCCTTTCGTGACGTTAGCCTTCTGATTGCTGGACGGGCTAGGCAGGCATCATCCCTGCCTCCAAGTGTGAAGTTAGGGCTCCTTTCCCCGACTCGAGGGACTCCATCTCAAAACGGAGAGTGCTCTGGGCGACCCTAGCAGAGGAGCAGGTAGGAAGCCTAGGCTGACGCGTGCCACCTTCCCTCTGGGCTGCAGTGGGATCTGCCGCGAAGGGGACCAGCTGGTGGTGGGTCCCACGGACGACGGCTGCTTCCTGGAGCTGAGGGTATGCAGCATCCAGCGCAACCGCTCTGCGTGCCGCGTGCTGCGAGCCGGGCAGGCCGCTACGCTGGCCCTTGGGGACTTTGACCGTGCGCTGCTTCGCAAGGTGAGGTGCATGAGTGAATGGGGGGGCAAGAAGTGCCCCACAGCCGGGCACCTGGATGAGGAATGGCCTCCTGTACTTGATCTTAGCCCAGGGGCTGAGAAGCGATGAGAAAGTCAAAGGAAACATGGTCTCTAACCCAAGAACCTTAAGGTCTGGATAGAGAACGCATATGAAAATGGCTTAGAGCCTCATCAAGCGCAGATCACTAAGTACGAATCACTGTGGTGCAGTGAATGTCCAGGGCCTTAAGACTACAAAGCTTTGAAGGGTTAGAGGACACGCGTGTCTGTGATTCCAGAGACCTGGGAGGCCGAGGCGGGAAGATGGCCAAGTTGAAAGTCAGCCTGGGCAATTTAGCAAGACCCCGTCTCAAAATAAAAGGGCTAGGAATGTAGCTCAGTGGTAGAGTACCCTTGGGTACAATTCCCACTACTGAAAACAAAGGGTACCTCTCAGGGGAGAAAGTGGAGAGTTGTCTTTGGAGTCTCCGCATTTGGTCATGTAGAGAAGGAAATGCAGGAGCAGGAACAGCTGTGGGGTGGCTGGGCAGAGAGGCTAACACCAGGGCTGCCCCCCCCAGGGCATGGTGATGGTGAGCCCCGAGATGAACCCCACCATCTGCTCAGTGTTCGAGGCAGAGATCGTCCTGCTGTTCCATGCCACCACTTTCCGACGAGGCTTCCAGGTGACAGTACACGTGGGCAATGTACGTCAGACAGCAGTGGTGGAAAAGATTCATGCCAAGGTGAGAGGGACCTGCCATGCCTCCAGGGCAGTCAGATTCTGACTCCAGAAAGGAGGGAGGCCCAGCGTCAGGCTTGGCAGAGCTCCCCGATTCCTGGGGCCATAGCAGCCCACCCAGAAGCCCTGAGGGTGGAGAGCCACGGCTGGTGGAGGATGGGAGGGAGGCTATGGCCAGAGCAATGACACGTATCTGCCGCAGGACAAGCTGCGGACAGGGGAGAAGGCAGTGGTACGCTTCCGCTTCCTGAAGCATCCAGAATACCTGAAGGTGGGCGCCAAATTGCTGTTCCGGGAGGGCGTCACCAAGGGCATCGGCCATGTCACCGATGTGCAAGCCATTTCAGCAGGAGAAGCCCAGGCCAACATGAGCTTCTGAGCCCTCCAGGCAGGAACAGCTCTGTTGCTGTCCCTACAATATAGAAGGTGACTCTGGCCATGCTGCCCCCTGCTGGCGGCCTTGTGTTTTAATAGGCTAGGGAGAGGGGTGCTCTCTGCCACCTGCTTCCTGCAGCCTTTCTGGAAAGGCGTCAAGCTTGGTGTGGCCAGGGAGGGCAGTCCTGAGGGAGAAGACTGAATTCAGGGCCATGCTCAACCTTGGCAACCCCATGTCTGGTCCAGCGGAGAAGCCGACTGCAGCCACCTTGCCATCAGGACCGGGTGGCTCACCAGTGAGGTCCTCAGGAATCGCCGCGGCGCAGGTGGCCCTGGAAAGCGCTCCTTTCTCTATACCTCTTCTCAAGGCCACATAAGCCGCCCGTCTACCCGACTGGAAAAAAGACATTGCTCTGGCCACCCATCGGGGGCCAGGGCCTGGAGGACGGACACAGGGACGGTGAATGGCAGTCTTCCGCCCTGCGCTGAGACCCGGGGCCTGCTCCTCAGCCGGGTCCCCGTTCTTCACTCAAGGGCCCCACGTCCCCAGCTCCTCCTCAAGGCCCCACAGGTGCTACTTGTTATGCTGGCCATGCCGAAGGCCAGCTGTGCGTCCGTCTGTCCGTCCGTCTGTCCTTGCCTCTGCAGTCTTTTTGGCTCCCATCAAATTGTTTTACTTTCCCAGACTGGTGGCCGGGGAGGCCTGACCCACAGCTCCGCATCCTGCCATACACACCCTCCTGCTCCCACTAAACCTTGTTTTAGTAAGTTGTTGTGACCATCCCCTTCCCTCCATTGCAGGGAACCAGGAGGAAGGGGAACCATTGCCACACTCCCCAACCCCTGGGCATGGGCGCTCTCCTTTCCCTGTTAGTGTCCTGGGTTCCCGTGGACTCAGGGATTTGTTGGTTGAGATTTCTCTGCATATATGTATGTATATGTATATATATTTAAATGCACATATATATTGTACAGAATAAAAATGTTTTATTGAATACACTGTGCTATGCTTAAGACCCGGCTTAGTTTCCAGAGCTAGATTCCTCTCCAGGATTAGACAAGTGAACCCCACCACTGCTGACCTCTGAATGGGGAAGAACTCGCCCCGGGCTCCCTGGCTTTTCTGGCACGCCCACACATGGACCAGGGTCAAGTTCTTGCCGTGCACATATTTCACAGTTCTAAGCAAGCAGAGCAAGGTGAAACCAAGGCCTTCTCAGCTCAAATAGCAGCTACCCTGCATCTGAGGAGACAAGGCCCTAGCAGACTTGGACATTTGCATTCCAGCCACTTAAAGATAAGTGGTAATCTGGTTATCATACTTTTCAGGTCTCTGTAGTCTAAACTGGACTCTCAGGGCTATTAAGGACCACTTGGCCAAATCTAAGTCCCTCTGTGTTCAGGCTACCCGATTATTACTTGTTACAGGTGCAGAAATAGGGCCCAAGACTACCGTTAACTGCAAAAAATCGAATGCATATTAAGCACTGACCCTGGCAAAAGAAATACAATACTCTAGCATTCTGCCTCTAGAGAATTAAAGTGATATCCTCCCTACCACTCAGGATCAGCTACTTCCAAAATACCACCAGTTTAACTTGTTACTAAGAACCTATGGTTAAAAAACTTCCTCTCTTAGGAGGTGTTTTACTTCCTCCTGCACAGTTGCTGATACACGGCTGTGAGGAAGGAAAGGATATACGCAGCCAGAAGAGACTAGCTTCCACCAGCGCTGACCGTGGCGGGTTGCCCCTTCAGGTGTTGGCAGTCTGCTGGGGTAGGCCTGGCAGTCCCAAGAAAACAGAAGGGCTGCTGCTGCTGGCTTTGTTAGCTACTAGCCCCTTGCCCCTCCCCTCACTAGTCTGGGCCTCCAGAGCCCCCAGATTTCCCCCACATTACTTTTCTGTACCACTCCTTTGTCCTCAGTGTCAAAAATGTATTCAACTTGATCTGCTGAGCAGCCAAAGATGGTAAATGCGTCATCCAGTTTCTTACTTTTTGAAAATAAAGGAAATGTTGGAAGATCACATCTCAGTACTTAGCCATCTTCAGGAATTGAGAGTCACACCGCTGCACTGGTGGAACTCTGAGGATTAAGGCATATAAAGCAGGCTCCCAAGGATTTTATCTTTTTATTCAGTTTTGATAGTCAGACTTAAATTTTTTCACTACATACATTTAGTCAAGGATTATCAAGCACCGGTTGTGTGCTGGGCACCGTGGAGAACTCTTGCTTTTAAGCTACAAGGCTAGTAAAGGCCATGTGCACGGTGGCTTATTCTTTAAGTGCTGTCAAAGTGGAAAATACTTTTTTTGGTACTGCTGAATTGAACTCACAGGCATTCTACCTCCAAGTTATGCCCACAGTCCGATTTTATTTGGAAACAGGGTCTAAATTGTGGTGGGCCTCGTTGAATTGCTGAGGCTGGCTTCTAGCCTGTAATCCTCTTGTCTCAGTCTCCCAAGTACTGGGATTACAAGCGTGCACCACCACACCCAGTGGGAGAAAATACTTGCGGGCCTGGGGGTGGAACCCAGGGGCATCAACCACTGAGCTACACCCCCAACCCTATTTTTTACTCTTTATTTTTTTGGTGGTACTGGGGTTCCTGGAAACCCATCTACCTCCGGGCTACACTCCCGGAGTGTTTCTTTGGAAACAGTGTCTCTTAAGCCAGGGAGGCTGGCTTCAAACCAGCGCGATCCTCCTGTCTCCGCCTCCCAAGCATGGGGATTGCAAGCGTGCGCCACCACGCCCGGCTGGGAGAAAATACTTTTGAGGAATAAAATAATTTCCTGCTAGACCCAGGGGGTATGGTTTTTTGTGTTTGTGGTCTTGGGAATTGAACCCAGAGAGCATTCTATCTTTAAGATATAGTCCCAGCTCTATTTTTATTTTGAAACAGGGTCTCACCAAGTTTTTGAAGCTGGCCACAAACCTGTAATCCTCCTGTCTCAGCCTCCCAAGTACTGGGATTACAAATGTGCACCACTATCCTGGGTTCCCAGTGGTTTTCAAATCATCCCCCACTTCTTCAAAGTATGTACAAACCTAATTTATAAATTTAGGCTAAAAAGCAGAAAACTTGTACATATGAGAAGAAAGATAAGGTACACTATTTCTCTCTACTTACTTAACGACCATCTGGCTTAGTTCATCCGTTTCAGTTGTTCCATGTGTAATTCAAGGATTCCCATGTGAGGACAGCCCAAAGAGTTGGCTTTCCACACATTAGAATGGAGATTAAAAAACAGTACCAGGACTGGGGTATGGCTAAGAGGTAGAGTGCTTGCCTAGAATGCTCAAAGCCCTGGGTTGGACCCACAACTCCCCTCCTCCACCAAAAAAAAAAAAAAAAACCAAAAAAACCAAAAAAACCCAAAAAACTAACAGTAGTACTATAAACACAGACAAGTGCAAACGATACAATAATGAATTTAAAACTGTAAACTAGATGTTCAAATTGCAATAAAGCAAAGAAAAACATACCAGTGGCCCTAAAGTCCCAAGCACTTACTCACCTCCTAAATTGGTGTTCATATTCAGTTTAAGAAAATGTCCTGTACAGACCTGGCCTTTAGGATCTTCTAATTTGATGTCTCAAAAGTTTTAAGTTAAACATTGAGAAGTATTGCTAAAATAGAGATTTTTTTCCCCTAGTACTAAAGTTGATGTCTCTAAAAGTTTTAAGTTAAACATTGGGAAGTACTGCTAAAATAGAGATTTATTTTCCAATTCTAGGGATGGAACCCAGGGGCATTCTACCTTCGAGCTACACCCCCAGCCCTATTTTTTATTCTTTATTTTTTGAAACAGGGTCTCACTGAGTTGCAGACAGCCTAAGTAGCTGAGGCTGTCCATGAACTGCGATCCTCCCATCTCAGCCTCCCAAATGCTGGGATTACAGTGTGCGCCACCACGCTCGGCTACTCCCAGACCTATTTTTTATATTTTATTTGGAAACAGGGTCTCACTAAACTGCTGAGAGCCTAAGTAGCTGAGGCTGGCTTTGAACCTGTGCGATCCTCCTGTCTCAGCCTCACAAGCGCAGGGATTACAAACGTGTGCCCCACGCCCAGATTTTATTCTTTATTTTGAAACAGAGTCTCACTGAGTTGCAAAGGGCCTCATTAAGTAGCTGAGGCTGGCCGCGAACCAGGATCCTACCATCTCAGCCTCCTGAAATGTTGGGATTACAAGCATGCGCCACCACGCCCAACCCTGAGCTAACTTTCAGGTTAGGTCTATAAAATGTAATTTTAAATCTTCAGTATCTGTAATTATATCAGTTTTACAGAAGAAAGTGACTAACTCAAATGAAGGGAGGTCTGGGATCAGGTCTCTTAGGCTCCAAGGTCCGCACACTTTTTATTACGACACTGCCTCCCTATACTCTAAAGATTAAAACAATCATCTGAGCGTGGTGGTAAAGGACTGTAGTCCCAGTACCTGGGAAGATGAGATAGGAGGATGACAGGTTGAAGGGCAACTTTAGCAACTTCATGAGATTCTCAGCAACCTAGAAAGACCCTATACCAAGACAAAAATAAAATAGGGGTCAGGGTGTAGCTCAGAGATAAACGTCCCTGGGTTAAATAACAAAAATCACGCCGGGCGTGGTGGCGCACGCTTGTAATCCCCGCGCTTGGGAGGCGGAGACAGGAGGATCACACAGGTTCGAAGCCAGCCTCGCTGGCTTAAGAGACCCTGTTTCAAAAAAAAAAAAAAAAAAAAAGTATAAAATAGGTCTGGGAGTGTGGTAGAAGGGTTTCCAGGAACCCCAGTACCACCAAAAAGCAAAAAACAAACAAAAAACACAAAAACAATATAACAAAAATCAATCCTTAGAGGATAGGTTTTATAATTCTATCAGAAATGAGATTAAAATCCAAAGGGAATAGAAAGGGTCTTAGCCCAGTCTCTAAATGGATTATGACATGTACTGGGATTGAATCCGGGAGCATCCCATCTCTAAGCTCCACCCCAGCGTGCGTGCGTGCGTGCATGCGTGCGTGTCACTGGGGAATGGGATTGAACCCAGGGGCATTCTTTCTCTGAGCTACACCTCAAGCACTATTTTATTTGGAAAGAGGCTGGACAAGAGTCTCACTAATTGCTGAGGCTGCCCTCAAACCTGCCGTGGTCCTGTCTCAGCCTCCCACGTAGTCATACTTCGCCATGCCTGGCCCCTTCCGAATCAGAGTCTAGCTAATTTACTGAGCTTGGTCTCGAACCTGTGATCCTCCTCTCTCAGCCTCCCAGGTACTGGGACTACGGGTATGCACCACCAGGTGCATTCCTACACCTCCAGTCCTATTTTATTATTTTATTTTGAAACAGGGTCTCATACTAAGTTTACAGAGGGCCTAAGTTGCAGAAGCTGGCTGCAAACCTGTGATTCTCCTGTCTCAGCCTCCCAAGTACTGAGATTACAAGCATGGGCCACCACACAGGGCTGGATTATTTTTATACTAAAAATTTCATACTATGGATTTCCTTGAGAAGAACACATTTTAACCCCCCAGGTTTTAGATAGAGTATTAAAGCCTGACAGCAAGACTGAGGGCAGCACTAATGTGTTACTGGCTTAAAAAATGATTCCAAGGTCTGCATGCCCTCAGGCCTAGGGCGTTTATTACTGGAGGCTGAAGGGCTCTTGGGATTTCTTTTACCTTGAGGAGACAAGGCAGGAACAACCTGAGGCTTCGAGGAGTTGGGCTGCAAAAAGGATTTCTGCAACTCCAGGGCAAAGTGATAGTCCGTGTGTTCTGGCATCTCCCACGCTAGGATGAGGGAGCCGCACTTCTCACAGGGCACCTGGTCCTCGGCCGCTAGAAGGCTCGGGGCAGAAGCTGCCTTTTGGGCCACCTCCGGGGACATGGAAGCCGACCGTGGAAGCCCGTCCGGCACACTCTGGGCCAAATCGCTCTCGGCAGGAGCTGCGCTGGAGGAGCCGCGCGCCGGTGCTCCCTCACAAACAGTGACGCCGTCCACATGTGCTCCCCGACAATGGCTTGGTGGCCCTGGAGAGTTGGCCTGTAGCTTCTGTAGCGGGAAAGGGACTGAAGAGTTAGGCCGTTTCTGCTTTAGAAGTAGACTTTTCTGCTTAAAGAAGGGCTTGGTTCTGGTAGCTTGCCTGGTTTGGAAAGGCAAGGGCTTGGATGGTGAGCTGCTCGTGGAGGCCTGAGCAGGGGCAGCAAGAGCTGAACATGAGGCTTCTTTCCCTTTCTGCTTCTCCGCAGCTTTTTGGAAGAAGGATTCCAGGAAGGTGGTTGCTTTCTTGGTGGCTGTCACTGCCGGGCCAGTTCCCTGGGTCTTAGCTTCTGAGCTGGCAATTTGCACTTTTGGCAGAGAACTTGAGTCGCTGCTCAAGAAGCTGGTAATGTCTGTGCAAGATGAAGGGGCAGAGGCAGAGAATTTGGTCGCACAGAGAAAAAGCATTGTGAGGGGAGGAGACCTGTACACAAAGTAAAAGAACAAGATCAGCAACAGGTAACAATTTCCTAGTTCAGAGCTTAGATACAGTTAATAAGTGACCGAGGCTCTAGTTTTGCCACAAGAAGAAACTATTCCCTAACATTGTTTCTCAAAATTCAATGTATATCATGTTAACATAGTCAGCTGGGAGGCAGAGACGGAGGATCGCAGGTTCCAGGCCACCTCAGCTACTTAGTGAGACCCTGTTTCCAAATAAAACATAAAATAGGTCTGAGAGTATAGCCCCGAGGTAGAAAGCCCCTGGGTTCCACCCCCAGTAACACACACACACACACACACACACACACACACACCCACAGTCAGTAGACCTAGGATGAAGAGATAAGTTGTGTTTCTACCAGTTTCCTAGGTGATGCTCAAACTGCTGGTCCAGGGCTGCCTTGAGAACACTGACCTACCTTT
The DNA here is from genome assembly GCF_963383645.1 of Muscardinus avellanarius. Taxonomy (NCBI): domain Eukaryota; kingdom Metazoa; phylum Chordata; class Mammalia; order Rodentia; family Gliridae; genus Muscardinus; species Muscardinus avellanarius. The sequence goes on along the minus strand of NC_137794.1, from coordinate 3,457,947 downwards.
CAACAGCTAGTATTCTTCTCTTTCTTAGTGGTACGCGGGATGGAACCCAGGGGCATTCTACCTGCGAACTAAGTTGCAGATGGCCTCACTAAACTGCTGAGGCTGGCTGCAAACCTGTGATCTTCATGTCTCAGCCTCCCAAGTACTGGGATTACAAGTGTGTGTCACCACACCCGGCTCTCTACAAGTGTGTGTGTGTGTGTGTGTGTGTGTGTGTGTGTGTGTGTGTTTCCTGGGAATTAAACCTGGGGACATTCTACCTTCAAAGTAGGAAACAGGGTCTCCTTAAGTTGCCGAGGACCTCACTAAACCCACGAGACTGCATTTACACTTACGGGGATTACAGGTGTGGCGCCACACCACCCTGGCTTGTCAGTATTGTTTTTATAAGATGGCATTGTAGACGTTGCTGTAATTTGAGATCAACACAAGAAATACTACTCAGAGCAAAAGAAAAACTAAAATATTTAAATTAGAAAGACCTGAAAAATAAAAAAAATAAAAAGTCTCTTCTTCTGTTTTTAAAAGGGCATTACCTAACTATAACCCAGAAAAAAGTTCCTCTCTGTAATTTCTAGACAATGAAATACTATAAATGCTCTGGTTACTCGTTCTAGTTTCAGAAGCATTTGGAATCTCCCATACCAGTAACACTACCATACAGTTTATCAATGTCTATTACCTGAATAGAATTTTCACATGAGCAGAATTTCAGGAAACATGTTTTTATATAGATCAATTCCTCAATCAGACAAAGAATAATTGCTATTTTATTTTTCCTTTTTTTTTTTTTTTTTTTTTTGCGGTACTGGGAATGGAACCCAGGGGTATTCTACCTCTGATCTATACCCCCAGCCCTACTGTTTACTCTTTATTTTGAAACAGGGTCTCACTGGTTGCAAAGGGCCTCACTAAGTAGCTAAGGCTGTCCACAAACCACGATCCTCCCGTCTCAGCCTCCCAAATGCTGGAATTACAAGCATGCGCCACCACGCCCGGCTAATAATTGCTATTTTAAAGTAATGGCAGAAGCTGGGATGTAGCTCTGTGGCAAAGCACTTGCCTGGTAAGTGCACTGCCCTGCGTTTGATCATCAGTCTAAAAAGACAAAAAAAAAAAAAAAAAAAAAAAAGACCCCCTTTAAAGTAACGGCAGTGTCTCACTATCTGAGGTCTCATACTTTGGAACCATCTGAGGTCTCATACTTTGGAACCATCTTATAATCAGATAATATTGATGGTTCTCCAATAAATTTCACAGTAATGGTGAGGAATATCTGTTACAGTCTGTCAACTTAAGTTTTCAAAATCTGTTCAAAATTTGAAAATAAACATATTAAAATTAAATTAAAGTAAAAGTAAAAATAAACTAAGTAAAGAAGACTCTATTTTAGAGACCAAATCAAGTTACAGGTCTGTACATACAGTAATAGTGTACACACACACACACAGACACACACATATAGTTTTTTTGGGTGGTACTGGGATTCCTGGAAATGCTTCTATCTCCAGGTTACACTCCCAGACCTATTTTATATTTTTACTTGGAAACAGGGTCTCTTAAGCCAGCAAGGCTGGCTTCAAACCAATGGATCCTGTCTCCACCTCCCAAGTGTGGGGATTACAAGTGTGCGCCACCACGCCCGGCAATAGTACCAATATTTTATCTTTTCTGCAATACTGGGGAATGAACCCAGGGACAGTCTACCTCTGAGTTACACCCTCAGCCCTATTTTTTATTCTTTATTTTCAAGCAGAGTCTCACTAAGTTGCAAAGGTCTCACTAAGTAGCTGAGGCTTGCTTTGAACCTACCATCCTTGTGTCTCAGCCTTCCAAGTACTGGGATTACAAGCATGCACCACCTTCCCTAGCTTAGCAATAATATATATATTTGTTTATTTTGTGGTACTAGGGATGAAACCCATGGGGGCATTCTACCTCCAAGCTAAACCCCCTGCCCTATTTTTAATTCTTTAGGTTTTTTTTTTTTTAATATTCTTTCATTTTTCAAACAGGGTCTCACTGAGTTGCAAAGGGCCTCACTAAGTAATAGCCGAGGCTGTCCAGGAACTGTGATCCTCCTGTCTCAGCCTCCCAAATGCTAGGATTATAAAGCACGTACCACCACGCTCAGCTTAGTACCAATTATTTTTTTTTTTTTTTGGTGGTAATGGGGGTGGAACCCAGGGGCATTCTACCTCCAGACTATACTTCTTCTAGACCTATTTTATACTTTATTTGGAAACAGGGTCTCACTAAGTTGCTGAGAGCCTCACTAAGTAGCTGAAGCTGGCTTCGAACCCGTGTGATCCTCCTGTCTTAGCCTTCCAAGTGCTGGGATTACAAGCACAGGCCACCATGCCTGGCAATACCAATATTTTTAGATAAAGAGTAACATACAGGATGAACTGAACTTTTATATTTTTCATAATTTTCACTGTATACCCGTAAGTAAACCAATTTGTCTGTCTTTCATAATTTTGAATTTTTTTTTTTTTTTTGTGGTACTGGGAATTGAACCCAGGGGTATTTTACCTCCAAAGTATATTCCCAGCCCTATTTTTTATTCGTTATTTTGAAACATGAGTTGCAGAGGGCCTCGCTAAGTAGCTAAGACTGCCCTCAAACCGTGATCCTCTGTCTCAGTCCCCCAAATGCTGAGATTACAAGTGTGCGCCACCACACCTGGCTTGGAATACTTTTAAGAAAATGTACCAGGATGTATCGTGTGTATGCCTCTGTGTGTGTGTGTGTGTGTGTGTGTGTGTGTGTGTGTGTGTGTGTGTGTGTTTTACTAGGGATTAAATCCACCCTAGCCTGATTTTATTTCTTATTTGAAAACAGAGTCTCACTAGGTTGGTGAGAGTCTCACTACTTGCTGAAGCTGTCACTGAAACTGTGATTCTCCTGTCTCAGCCTCCAAGTACTGGATTAGAAGCCTGAGCCACCATGCCCAGCACCAGGCTGTGTATGCATGTATGTATATATGTATGTATGTATCATGGTACTGGGGATGGAACCAAGTGGCCATCTCCTTGGTGAGCACAAGCTGACATGGGCAGAGACAGTACTGGCTCCCTGTGCCTACTCTACCTTCCCTGAGGATCTGGAAATGCCAAATGTAATCAGAGAAGCTACAGCTCTGCTGGCCTGGCCTGGGGCTCTTCCCTGAGTGGTCGCCTCTTCCTGCTGTACCAGGCTGCTGGTCTGAGTCACAACAGCCTACCCCTTCTGAAAGCTTGGCTGATGACTAATTTTAGAGTGAAGACAGAGATGTCTCTTCTGAGAAGATGAGCTAGAAAAAGAACTCACCATTCAGTTTGGATCCCAGAAGCGTTACAGTTTCTGATCAGAGCAAATGCGTCCTGGCTCATCTTGTGAGCATCGTAACGGGTGAGGGGACAGCAGCGGCGCAGACTGCTGAGACGTTTGTCTCCCTGAACACGAACGCTGACCACCAACTGGCAGGCCACTCTGTCATTCTGTGGGTAGGAAAGGATTGAGACCAGAAAAAGCTATGAGGAGCAGCTGGATTCTGTGTACTAAGCTGCAGGAAAGATATGAAAGGAACAACAGTGACAAAATGGTTTGGAAACACTGAATTTCAAAACCAAGAATATATGATCAGTAAGCAAAGAATGAGCCTATTTATTCTATTAATCTATAAAAATCAAACATTTACCAAGTACCTGGTACGCACCAGGCACTGGGTTTAGTACTACAAAGGATATAAAGATATTTCCTGTTTTCACATAGCTCATGTGTTAACAGTAAAGATTTTATTGCTGCTTTGTTTTGCATCAGAAACGGTAACACTTTTGGGATCCAAACTGAATGGTGAGTTTTTTTTTCTAGCTCATCTTCTCAGAAGAGACATCTCCCAGACCTATTTTTATACTCTTTTTTATTCGGAAACAGGGTCTCTTAAGCCAGCGCGGCTGGCTTTGAACCTGAGCAATCCTCCTGTCTCCGCCTCCCAGGCACGGGGATTACAAGCGTGCGCCACCATGCACGGCATGATGACAATATTCTAAAACTGTAGAATATATAGTTATACAACTCTAGAACATTCTAAAACTGCATACTTTAAATGGTTGAATTTTATTGTATATATAGCATATAACAATAAAGCTATTTAAAAAGAGAGAAGAAACTGATGTCTAAAGTCTGGATTTCTATTCTGCTTTAAACTGCCACTACTCTCATGGACTACGTTTAAGTTCAATCTCTCAATGTCCCATTCAACAGCTATGCGCTCTGATGAAGGGCCACTACGTATTCATGACTGCATAAGTTTGATAAGAATATCTATAAAAGTAGAGAAAAATGATATTGAGAAAGAGTAGAGGGGAGTCAGATCTTAGGTCACACAGCCAGGCTTTCAAAGATCAAGTTGAGCCGGGTGTGGTGGCACACGCTGGTAATCCCAGTGCTTGGGAGGCTGAGACAGGAGGGTCGCACAGGTTCGAAGCCAGCCTCAGCTACTCAGTGAGCTCTCAGCAACTTAGTGAGACCCTGTTTCCAAATAAAGTAGAAAAGAGGTCTGGGAGTATAGCCCAGCACTTGGGGTAGAAGGCTCCTGGGTTCCACCCTCACCACAAACAAACAAACAAACAAACAAACAAAGATCAGGTTGAGTTTTCTGGGCCTATGTTGAAAGAAGATAAATAATATTTTAAAATGTCGTAGGCTCAAACTTTTTTCTGTTCCTGCTCCATAATGTGAGAAGCAGCTGGTATTTCCATCCCAAAGCCCACCAAAGGAATAAAAAAAGAAAATCTTACGTCACTTCGATCTTTGGTCAGTCTCTCTTCTAGTTCCTGGGCTAATTGCAGAAGCCACCACTGTACCTAAAAAAAAGTATTAAAACATGAATCTTGAGCTGGACATGGCAGCACACGCTTGTTATCCCAGTATTTGGGAGCCGAGACAGGAGGATGGCATGTTCACACACAGCCTCATCTATCAACTTATGAGACCCTGTTTCAAAATAAAGAATAAAAAATAGGGCTGGGAGTGTAACATGGAGGTAGAACACCCTGGGATTCAATCCCCAGTACCACAAAAACAAAAACAACTTTAATCTTTGTTTAAATACTCTGGGGGGTTAGGAGCATACAGCTTAGTGGTAGAGAGCTTGCCTGGTGTTTGCAAGGTCTTAGATTCGAACCTAAGCACTACAAAAAATAGTCTTTCAGTTTCTTTCTTTTTATTTTTTTGTGGTATTGGGATGGAACCCAGAGGCATTGTACCTCCGAGCTACACCCTTAGCCCTAAGTTTTGTCTTTTTTATTTTTGGAACAGGGTCCCACTGAGTTGCAAAGGGCCTTGCTAAGTAGTCGAGGCCGTCTGCGAACCGTGATCCTCAGGTCTTAGCCTCCAGAACGCTGAATGTTGAATGCTGGGATTACAAGTGTGTGCCACACCTGGCTTAAGTCTTCGTTTCTACCCCAGAATTGTGCACCAACAGCTCCCCCTGTGTACCATGTCCTGGAAACCTCACTATTCTGTGCTGCTCTAGGCTCAGGATTTTCATTTCCTTTTTCTGTTGGCATGCCATCCTGATGGATTTCAGTTATGTCCCAGCTCTGAGAAAAAAGGCCCCAAATTGAGGCATAGTAGCAGCACATGCTTTTAAAGTCTACTACGAAAACAGTAAGAAACTTCATTTGTGTGTGTGTGGAGGGGTACTAGGGGTGGAACCCAGGGGCTTTCTCCCTCTGGGTTATACTCCCAGACCTATTTTCTATTTTATTTGGAGACAGGGTCTCACTAAGTTGCTGAGAGCCTCACTAAGTAGCTGAGGCTGGCTTCAAACCCGTGTGATCCTCCTGTCTCAGCCTCCCAAGCGGGGAAACTACAAGCGTGCGCCACCACGCCCGGCTAAGAACCTTCATTTCGAACTACCTCCCAGCATCACAGGTTCAAGGACAGTCTCAGCAAGTAGCAAGACACTGTCTCCAAAGAAAATAGGGCTGGGGGTGTTGCTCAGAGGTAGAATGGTTTGTGGCCAGCCTCAGCTACTTAGTGAGGACCTTCACAACTTAGTGAGACCGTTTCAAAATAAAGAGTAAAAATCAGGCTAAGGGTGTACCTCGGAGATAGAATACCTCTGGGTTCAATCCCTAGCACCAAAAAAAAGAAAAGAATAAAGGGATATAGAATGCCCTAATACCAAAACAGATGTGAGTATAATCACTTGATTTTGGTAACATTGGAATGTTTACTATCTAAGACCTTTACTGTAAAAATTCTGAAGGAAGCCAGGCGTGGTGGTGCACGCTTGTAATCCCAGCATTTGGGAGGCTGAGACATGAGGATTGCGGTTTGCAGACAGCCTCAGCTATTAGTGAGGCCCCCTACAACTTAGTGAGACCCTGTTTCAAAATAAAGAATAAAAAAATAGAGCAGGAGGTGTGGCTCAGAGGTCGAATGCCCCTGGGTTCCATCCCCAGACCTGCAAAAAAAAAAAAAAAAAAAAGATAAAAAATTAAAAAGGCAGGGGGTATAGCTCAGAGGTAGAATGCTCCTGAATTCAATGCCTAGTACCAAAAAGAAAGAAAGAAAGAAAGAAAGAAAGAAAGAAAGAAAGAAAGAAAGAAAGAAAGAAAGAGTATCTATCAAGAATGCTTGCTTACCTGTTCCCGGGTCGCCAGAGCTGTTTTTCCTGGGAAGTTCTTGCTACAGCCAATGGTTTTGGGTAGTTGCCTGGGCTTAACTGGATCATGTTCAATCCCTCGACACATGGCATATAGCCATGACCTAACAAAACAAAACAAAAAAAACTTTATGCTTAAAGTAAATAATTATTCTTATTGAAACAAAATGAACTACTTATATTATTACCCCTTTATCCTTTTCATGAAAAAACACTCCCAAAATTTAAGTGTACCTGGCCTGAGAGAACCCTTGTCCTTCTCAACGAAGTGCATCAGCAAGAGCAACACTGACTCTACTTTGTTTTTCTTCAGTACTGGGGATGGAGCCCAGGGGCATTCGACCTCCGAGCTACACCCCCAGCCCAACGTTTTTATTCTTTATTTTGAAACAGGGTCTCACTGAGTTGCAAAGGGCCTCACTAAGCAGCTGAGGCTGTCCGCGAACCGTGAGCCTCCTGTCTCAGCCTCCCAAATGCTGAGATTACAAGCGTGCACCACCACGCCTGATTTTTTTTTGGGTGGGGGGGCAGGTCTGGGGATGTAACCCAGGGGCATTCGACCTCCAAGCTATACCCCCTGCCCTAATTTTTATTCTTTTTAATTTGAAACAGGGTCTCACTAAGTTGCAAAGGGCCTAAGTAGCTGAGACTATCCATGAACAGTGACCTTCCTGTTTCAGCCTCTCGAACGCTGGGATTACAAGCATGCGCCACCATGCCCGGCTGATTCTGCTTTCTAAAACCAAGTTCTCATTGGTGTTTTTGGAAAAGTGCCAACCAGGCCACCAATTCATATCCCAATACTTTGTGTTTAGTAGGACTGAAACAGAAGCATTTTTAAAGGGAACATCAGTAAATTAACATGAGTATCCGCACGTGAGCACACCACACACACACACACACACGCACATTATAGTAGATACCCAGGCTTTAAGGTAATAATTTCTATCTATCAACCACCCAGATATATGAAAATAAAAATACTTTAGAATGGTAGGTCATAGTGAACTAATATTTTATTTTTTGTTTTGTGGTACTGATAATTGAATCCAGATAAATTCTACTTCCAAATTATACCCTCAGCCCTATTTTTAAAATTTTCTTTTGAAATAGGGTTTCACTAGATTGATAAGGGTCTAACTACTTGCTGAGGTTGTCCTTGAACCTATGATCCTCCTGTCTCAGCCTCCCAAGTATTGGAATCACAGGCATGTGCCACCATGTCCGGTTTATTTTTTTTGTAGTGCTGGGGATCAAACGCAGGGCTTTGTCGGTACTGGGCAAGAAATCTACCACTGAGCTATACTACTAGCTCCACTGACTCAGTGTTTTAAAGAAGGACTAAGAGCTGGGCAGGGTGATGCACAGTTGTAAGCCCAGTACTTGAGAGGCTGAGACACAAGAATCACAGGTTCTCGGCCAGCCTCAGGAATTCATGAGGCCCCCGGCAACTCACTGAGACCCTGTTTTCAAATAAAGAATAGAATAGTGCTGGGAGTATAGCTCAGAGACAGAATGTCCCCGAGTTACATCCCCAGTACCACACAGACACAAGAACGATCAACCAGAGTGAAATTACCTCAAAGAACAAACATTAACATAAAGATAGATAATGGATTTTACTATTTTTGTCTGTTTGAACTTAACATCTCCATAGAGATTACTTATGATTGAAAAATAATACAAACGGCTTACCCATTCCTCTCTCCAAAATGATGCTGGAGCTGGGCTTCTGTGAACTGAGTCAGTTCACCCATGTATTCTACCCCTAGGGTTTCAATGACAGAGGCCCCCAGCTTTCCTCCAAGACTACGGCTGAGAACAAGAGGGACAAAGGAGTGAGAGGCCGTATTAAGTCATATAATAAGTATCTAGTTACCAGTAGACCTGAGTCACTCTGCTGCTACAGACAGCTTCTCCCACAAGGTTAAGGGCAAACGAGAGCATGCAGTAGACCAGAGACTCCTAACTCCTCAGCTGACTAGACTCTGGATTAAGATACTGTTCCCGGTTAGGGCCTGGGAAGAAGATTAGCAATAGCACAAACAAAAGATGACTCATTAATTAGCTAACAACACAACCATACATAAAAACTTCAATCCTATGTAGTCTGCTGATTCAGGGATTCAAATTACCTTTTATATTTTAGATACAGTCAAATCCTTCAGTCTAGCCTTTGAAGCACCCCATCTTTAAAAGTATTATTTCCATTACTTGTTTTCATTTACGTATACTACTTCATATGTAAGTTCACTGGAACTCTCTTACACTTCCCTGTCTTTGTGCTAAAAAATTCTCCAAATCAGCCAGGTGTGCTGGCACACACTTGTAATCCTAACATTCTGGAGGCTGAGGCAGGAGGATCACAGTTAGAGGGCAGCCTCAGCTACTACTTAGTGAGGCCCTTTGCAACTTAGTGAGATACTGTTTCCAAATAAAGAATAAAAAATAGGGCTGGGGGTGGAGCTCAGCTCAGAGGTAGAATGCTCCAGGGTTCCACCCCCAGGACCACACAGACACAGACACACACACACACAGACACACAGACCTCCAAATCAGCACTGCTTTTCTATTTTTAAATTCTCTCTACATTATGCCAAACCCCAAAACAAAACCCACAGCCATTTTCACAAATCTCTCTCTTGCTTTCTTTCCTTGTGAGTTTCGGTGACTGCCTGCACAGTTCATTAGCAATACTCCTCCTCGTACTGTGCTTGTGCTGCTCTGAATTGTCCTACCTGTCTCTTCAACAATACAATCCCTCGTAAGAACACAGTGGCAGGTACAACTTAGTCAACTGATTTATCTTCTTTCATGCATAGTTGGGGAGCAATTCAGCTGTTCTGAATACCTTGATTTGATATTAAATGAAAGAAAAGAAGTAAAATTCCTATCTGTTACTTATAGACTTAAATAAAAATTCTAGAGGGAATTTAAACATACGGCTGAAGCCCAGTTCTTTTTTGTTTATTTATTTTATGTACATGTGATGCTGGGGATTGAACTCAGGGGTGTTCAACCTTTCAGCAAAACCCCCAGCCCTATAGTGTGTGTGTGTGTGTGTGTGTGTGTGTGTGTGTGTGTGTGTGTGTGTGTTTATTTACGGCATTGGGAATTGAACCCAGGGGTATTCTACTTCTCAGCTATACCCCCAGCTCTATTTATTTTGAAACAGGGTCTCACTAAGTTGCAGAAAGCCTAGCTAAGTTGCCAAGTCTGGCTTCAAATTGGCAACTGTCCTGTCTCAGCCTCCCAAGTACTGGGATTACAAGTGTGCACCACCATACCCAGTTCTATTTTATTTTTTACCTGGAAACAGAGTCTCATTAAATTTCTGAGGGCTTCACTAAGTTGATGACGTTGGCCATGAGCCTGCACTCCTCTTCTCTTGGCTTCCCAAGTTCTGAGATTACAGGCATGAGCCACCATGCCCAGTTGTTGCTTTTTTTAATTTGAGGAGTAAGTATCTACCACCAATCACCCAGAATTGAAAATTTACTAAGAAAACAGGCAGTGTGTTTTCAAAAATTTCCACCTTGCCACTGTCTCTCTCCTAACTGAATTGGGCATCAATTTTCCCTGGCTCCAGTTCTTGTTTTTTTTGGTGGTACTGGGGGTAGAACCCAGGGGTTTCTACCTCCAGGCTATTCTCCCAGGCCTATTTTATACTTTATTTGGAAACAGGGTCTCACTAAGTTGCTGAGAGCCTCACTCAGTAGCTGAGGCTGGCTCTGAACCTGTGCCTCCTGTCTAGGCCTCCCAAGCAATGGGATTCCAAGCATGCACCTCCTCACCTGGCTCCCAGTTCTTTAAAAAAGAGGAACAAAATAAACTACACCCAGAGGACATCTTCACACGGATATGCGTAACATCTTCTAAGTTCTCTAAATACTTACATCTTGCGAATGGGCACCTGGCTGAAGAGCCGTGGGACTGACCCGTGTGAGACCAGGGTCTGGCGGTTAGGCTTGTTCAGCCCACAGGCCAGTTTTGCCAGGACCTGGAAACATAGCAAGTATGAACATCTGAGAACTGTCAATGCACCCACGTAGAGCTGATGAATACGGAAACACACACACACACACACACACACACACACACACACACACACACACACGTAAGCGCCCGAGGGCTGTAACTAATGGTTTCCACGTTAAAAACCACAGAAAACCAGAAACTCAAGAAACCTTTAAAACCCTGTTCAGCAAACACGAGCCACTGTCATGATCCTCACTGTTCTTTCTCTCTTCCATTCTCATCCCCTCTCCCCGTGCCGTCATTTTTTTCTTCCTTCATTTATTCCCTGAGGTCTTCCCATTTCAAGAGGTTTAAAAACTGGTAAGTTGCAGAAGAAAACCAAGATGAAATTCTCCATATTAAATATGCTGAAATTGAGCAGGGCATGGCGGCACACGCTTGTAATCCCAGCATTTGGGAGGCTGAGACAGGAGGATCGTGGTTCACGGACAGCCTCAGCTACTTAGGCCCTTTGCAACGCAGTGAGACAAAAAAAAAAAAAAAAAAGCTGAAATAAACTTGTTCTTTTTTTTTTTGGTGGTACTGGAGATGGAACCCTTCTACCTCCCGGCTACACTCACAGACTTATTTTATATTTTATTTGGAAACAGGGTCTCTTAAGCCAGGAGGCTGGCTTCAAACCTGCGTGATCCTCCTGTCTCTGCCTCCCAAGCGGGGAGATTACAAGCATGAGCCACCACACCCGGCAATAAACTTGTTATTAATTAATGATCAATTCGAGTTTCATCTTTAATATACATTACCATGATTTACTATTTGTAATAGAGATGAACTAGAAATCATCCTTTAATAGTAAATACTTTGTGATCTATAAGCAACACTTGAAAATAAACTAAAATCCTTAAGAACTCTTCAAATAGGCAGGTCAGTGATATCCTTTTAGAAATTATTAATTAGTATAAAAATACAAAATCTAAGCTGGGCATGTTGGCCTATGCTGTAATCCCAGTACTTGGGAGGCTGACACAGGAAGCACCTCAGCAACTTAGTGAGGCTGTCAGCAATTTATGAGACCCTGTTTCAAACTAAAATATAAAATAAGGCTGAGGGTTTAGCTCGGAGGTAGAATGCCTCTGGGTTTAATCCCTAGTACCACAAAAAAAAAAAACAACCAAACAACAAAAAATTTTTCTCTCAAATGATTTGATTCATTAAAAGTTTGTATTAAGCAACATTTAGTCTGGCTTAAACTACATTGGGCCAGGTAGTACTTGGGAGGCTGAGATAAGATTGCAGGTGTGATACCAGCCTCAGCAATTTAGTAAGATTCTTAACAATTTAGTAAGACCCTGTTTCGAAAAACAAAGAGGAATGCCTGTAATTCCAGGATTTGGGAAGCTGAGACAGAAGGATTGCAAGTTCAAAGATAGGCTTAGCAACTTAGTGAGACCCTGCTTCCAAGTAAAAAGTAAAAATAGTACCGGGGGTGCAGCTCAGAGGTAGTACTGATACCCTTGGGTTCAATCCCTAACACACACACACACACACACACACACACACACACACACACACACGTGTATGTGTATTTAAAACAAAAAAACCCCAAGAAGGTATGGGAGTTTATAGCTCAGAAGTTAAATGCCCCAGGGTTCAATTCCTATTACCACAAAAAAATATTAATTTTTTACTGGGTCTGCTGAGATTGAGCCGGGCATGGTGTTTCTCCTCCCTCCATCCAATCTGTAAAGCAAACATTCTCCTGGGCAGCTTGGTGTGTCCCTCCTCTTAGTGGGAGAAGGAGAGGTGGCACCAAGGACGCCCGGCCTCTGCCCAGCACCTGATCTTGCTCAGAAGAGTGCGAAGGCCCCATGCCCTCACTGCGCTGTCCTCAAGAGTTCCTCAGAAAACCAGTTTTTCTGTCCCAGGCCTATTGAGAATTGTCTGTTTCCTAAATTAAAACACTAATCCAAACTAATAAAAGATTACTCCTGTGGTTATCTCATTGCTCCCATTAGGTGGCACATGCCTGTAATTCCAAGACTTTGGAGGCTGAGACAGGAGGATTGCAGATTCAAGGACAACCTCAGCAACAAAGCAAGACTCTGACATTTAGCAAAATCCTGTTTCAGAAACAACAAATAAAAGCTGGGAATATAGCTCAGAAGTAGAATGGCCCTAGATTCAATCCCCTCTACCACAATAAAAATGAAAATAAAGAAGCCGGGTGTGGTGGCGCACACTTATAATCCCTAGGCTTGGGAGGCAGAGACAGGAGGATCGTGCAGGTTCGAAGCCAGCCTCCTGGCTTAAGAGACCCTGTTTCCAAATAAAAATATAAAAAATAGGTGTCTGGGAGTAGCCTGAAGGTAGAAGGGTTTCCAGGAACCCCAATACCACCAAAAAAAAAAAAGAGTGATGTTTCTCTTTGAAAGCTACTATTAGCACCTTATTGTGTGAAATCCCAGCTGAACACTGAAAACCAGTCTGCTTCTCGATGGCTGCCCTCATTTCTTCCACAATCACTGCCCCCACAGTGAGCTGCAGGTCTGGAGAGACGGGGTCATCAAGCCGAAGAGAATCTAGCCATTGAAGTAAGCCTTGTTTTCGCATTTCCTCTGAAAAGAATCAAAAGGTCACATTTAGATATTTTTTTTTATTATTATTATTATTATTATTATTATTATTATTATTATTTTGCTATACTGGGGATGGAACCCAGGGGCATTCTGCCTCTGAGCAACACTCCCCAGCCCTATTTTTTACTCTTCATTTTGAAACAGGGTCTCGTTAATCTGCAAAGGGTACCTCGGCCTCCAGGAAAAGGGATTGCAAGAGTATGTCACTGCATCTGGCCCACCCCGTTTATTTTTTGGCTTTAAATGTGGTGCTGGGGTCCAAACTCAGGGCCCCACAAACACTACACATGCACTCTACCACAAAACCATACCCTAGCCTCTCAGAGATACTGTCCATCTGTCTATATATGTTTTGCCTTATTCCACCTTACTACCTCCTCCTTAAGACAATGTGTCTTTATTTCCTTTGTTCCTACTCCTTGTATATATTGATGTTTATGTGTCTTTTCAGGCCTGTCAATTGTGAATAATTCTAAATTAGACAATATTTTCATATCATCATGGATACTTAATAGCATTCTCTATACACATTTTTCCACCCCCAGGTTACACTCCCAGACCTGTTTTATATTTTATTGGAAACAGGGTCTCACTAAGTTGCTGAGAGCCTCACTAAGTAGCTGAGGCTGGCTTTGAACCTGCGCGATCCTCCTGTCTCAGCCTCCCAAGTGCTGGGATTATAAGCGTGCGCCACCACGCCCAGCTCAAATTGTGCTATCTTATGGTTGAACTTATGAGTACATGTAAATCTTTATCTCCACAGTCAGGTGTGGAGGTGCATACTTGTAATCCCAGCATTTTGGAGGCTGAGACATGAGGATCCAGGTTCGTGGTCAGCCTCAGCTACTTAGTGAGAGCCTGTTTCAATATAAAGAATAAAAATATAGGGCTGGGCGTATAGCTCAGAGGTAGAATGTCCTGGGTTCCATCCCCAATACTGCAAATAACTAACTAACTAAATAAATAAATCTTAATCTCCAAAATTACTAAAGTCTAATCTTTTACCTCCTATATAATAACTTTTATTGAATATTTCATTGTACAAAACTTCAAACTGAACATAACTAAAATCAAAGTTACTCTATCTTGTCAGGTACAATGGTGCACACCTATAATTATTCTCAGCTAAAGAAGCTGAGGCAGGAGGATTGCAAGTTAGAGGTCAACTGTAGCAATTCAGTGAGACCCAGTCTCAAAACCATAGCAATTCAGTGAGACCTAGTCTCAAAAAAAAAATAAAAAATAAAAAAGTTTGAGCCAGATGTGGTGGCACACACTTATAATCCCAGCACTTAGGAGGCTGAGACAGAAAGATTGCAGGTTATCCATCTGCATAAAAATCAAGTTAAGCCGGGCGTGGTGGTGCACGCTTGTAATCCCAGCATTCGGGAGGCTGAGACCAGAGGATCGCGGTTTGCGGACAGCCTCAGTTACTTAGTGAGGCTCTCCGCAACTCAGTGAGACCCAATTTCAAAATAAAGAATAAAAAATAGGGCAGGGGGTGTAGCTTGGAGGTCGAATGCCCCTGGGTTCCATCCCCAGACCCGCAAAAAAATAAAATCAATATCAATAAAAATCGAATTAAACCCCAACCTTTCACCCTGCACAAAAGTCAACTCAAGATGGTGCAAAGACCTAAAAATTAGATCAGAGATTTTAAAATTTCTAAAAGAAGCTGGGAGTGGCGGCGCATGCCTGTAATCCCAGTAGTTGGGGGTTGACACAACAGGATCATAAATTGGAGGACAGCCTTAGAAAGTACTAAGACTCTCATCAACACAGTGAGACCCTGTTTAAGAAAAAAGTAGGGCTGGGGGTATAGCTCAGAGGTGAATACCTCTGGGTTCAATTTCGAGTAACACACACACTGGAAGAGGGCATAGGACCAACATTCCAACATATAGGTACTGGCAGAAACTCAATAAGACACCAAAAGCTCAGGAAATTAAAACAAGAATTAATAAATGGGATGGCATCAAAACAATGAGTTCCTATTAGCATAGGAAACCATCAAGAGTCTAAGGAGAAAGCCAGGCGTGGGAGCACACACGTAATCTCAGCATTCGGGAGGCTGAGACACGAGGATCAGAGTTCGCAGACAGCTTCAGATACTTAGGTCCTTTGCATGTTAGTGAGACCCTGTGTCAAAAATAAAGAATACAGCATTCCGGAGGCTGAGACAGGAGGATCGCTGTTCACGGACAGCCTCCACTACTTGGCAAGGCCCTTCATAACTCAGTGAGACCCTGTTTCAAAAATAAAAAAACAAGAGCCAGGCGTGGTGGCGCACGCTTATAATCCCTGCGCTTGGGAGGCTGAGACAGGAGGATCACACGGGTTTGAAGCCAGCCTCAGCTACTTAGTGAGGCTCTCAGCAACTTAGTGAGACCCTATTTCCAAATAAAATATAAAATGGGTCTGGGAGTATAACCTGGAGGTAGAAAGCCTCTGGGTTCCACCCCCAGTACCACCAAAAAAAAAAAAAAGACAAAAAAATAGGGCTGAGAGTGTAGCTCAGAGGTAGAATGCCCCTGAGTTCCATCCTCAGTACTATAAAAAAAAAAAAAAAAAAATTCAAACAACAACAAACGCTGAAGGATGTGGGGAAATAGAAATTCTTATACGCTGTTGATGGGATTGGAAACTAATGCCAACTGCTATGGAGGTCAGTGTGGACATTCCTCAGGAAGCTGGGCATGGATCCATCATACGATCCAGCTACACCACTCCTGCGGATCTTGCCAAAGGGACTGAAATTATAATATTATAGAGATACACATATATTCATGTTTAAAGCAGCTCAATTCACAACAGCCAAATTAGTGAATCAACCCAGGTGTCCATCACAGATGAATGGATCACAAAATTATGGGATATATACACGATGGAATTCTACTCAGCCACAGCAAAGAACAAGATTATGTAGGAAAATGGATAGACTGAGAGAACATTATGTTAAAAGTGAGATTAGCCAGTCACAGAAAATGAAGGGTTATGTTTTGTCTCATATGTGGAAGCTAGGAGTAATACAAAAGGGACTCGAGATAATGGAGGAGAAATCCCAGTGGAGCGATGGTGGGGATCTAGGGGAAGGCCTCACTTAATTGCTGAAGCTGGCCATGAACCTGTGATCCTCCTGTCTCAATCTCCCAAGTACTGGAATTACAAGCATGTATTATCATGCCAAAAAAAAAAAGATAACTGTTCTTCAGGGGTATGCTAAGTGGTAATGTGTTTTGCTTAACATGCATGAGGCCCTGGGTTTGAGCCCCAGTACTACAAAAAATGAAAAATGTACTAAAGATTACTATCTTCACCAAACACATAAATTCAATAAATGTTTTGAGCAATTAAATTAGTAATCAGAAATTGTCTTTGGCTTCCTTCTTTCTCTTGGCCAAGAGTTTAGCACACTCTGCAGCCTCTAGTTCTTCTTGGTACCTGTTTCTTCAGAACCATGCGCCAGCGTTTGTGTTGCAAATCTAGCTGGGTGTGTAGTGGTAGCGCACACTAGTAATCACAGTATGTGGAGGCTGAGACAGAGGATTACAGGTTCAAGGTCAGCCTCATCAGTGCAGAAGCCTTCTGAAATTTAGTGAGACTGTTTCAAAATAAAATTAAAACAAAATAGGGCTGGGGGTGTAGCTCAAAGATAAAACATCCCCGTGTTCAATCCTCAGCTTCAGTATCGCAAAATAAACACATAGATATGTAATAGCATGCGTGCTCACACGCGCGCGCGCACACACACACACACCTCTAAGAAAATATAACAAATATATCATTGAGGAGGGAGTGGTAAACACTGAAGGAGAAAAGTAAAATAAAACAAGTAAAGTCTCGCATAGCCCACTGAGAAGGAGCTATAAACTGAAGACAAATTTTAAACGATCCAACTCCTTACACCTGAGGTTTCCCTTTAAAAAGTTCACCGTTTACAGATGGAGAAACTAAGACTGCGCTATGATAGTAAAAATGAACACACAGATGATTTCCTTCGACCTATGAATCTGCTCTAGTCATAGAGATGTTTACGCATACAGACTTCACAGCCTCTCAACATGCATATACCTGGAGAGATAAGAGAACGTGCATATTCGTCCACGTGAGTCAGCGTGACCAAGCAAAGCAGGTTCCAGAGGCAGGAAGGAGCAATGTGACGCTGTGGAAGTACCTTTCTCAACAGTGTCTTCAGCTGCTGGAGGGCTCTGGGGCAGTCCTTCAATGTAAGTGCTTGGTAACAAGTCTGCCGAGACAGGCTGACCTTGCAGCTTGTGCATCCGCTCTTGAACAGCACTGGTCAGATCTATGTACGCTTCATCGATGCTGGCACGCTCAATCACAGCAAAACGAGACATTATTTCCATCACTTCAACACTGGCCTCCCGATACCTAAGAAGAATAAGGATCACACATGTAGGAAATAAACGAAGGCAACCTTAAGACTGCTGGCCCCACCTCTCCCTCTCAGAACACAAGAGCAACAGTAACATACACAGGAAGGGACAGCTCGGGCAACACACTACAAAGGACCCCAACTGAGTTGGTGGGCAGGCAAGGATCAAGAAAAGAATCAAGGAAAAGGAAGAACCATGGAGGCCAACACTTTAGAGCAGCACCACGACTGCTAAGGAAGAAAGCATGATCGTTATGCTTTCTACATTTCCACAGAGGAATCTCTCCACAAGGAAAGAAATGCTTCACCATAAAGCATCTTCTTAGGGTCACCCATTACTTTTGTTACTTTCACATACCCACCACAGTCTTTTGCTTCTAATTCTGTCTTCAAATAAGAGCTAACTTAGAGGGAACCCTGCACTGATCAGCAAACTAGAGTATCTGGTCTTTCTTAACACTTCTCATTAAAAATTAACAAACTGAAGCTGGGCTTGATGGCACACTATTTGGACAAGGAAAGAAAGAGCAATACACTAAGTCAGAAAAGGACATTCTCTCGTAGTTTCTTCAGTCTCTTCACTAAATTACAAGGTATTCTGAAGGATACTTGAAAAACATTACGTATAGTATTTAGTGTATATGTGTTTGTTTTTTGTAATGCTGGAGATTTAACCCAAGGGCATTCTACCTTTGGGCTATTCCCCCAGCCCAATTTTGTATTCTTTATTTTGAAACAGGGTCTCACTAAGTTGAGGAAGGCCTCACTAAGTAGCTGAGGATGGCCGCAAACCAGGATCCTCCTTCTCAGTCCCCCAGGTACTGGGATTATAGGCAGGCACCACCACACCTGGCTTAAAATATTTTTAAACTGCCCAAGTCCTATTAATTTTCATCTATACAGAGCTTTCTCTTAAATTTTCTAAGTCTTAAGCTGGGTGTGGTGGCGTACGTCTGCAATCCCAGTACTTGAATGCTGACCAGTACAAGATGCTGACCAAAGAGCATCTTCAGTTGTTAGAAAAACCAAATTTGAAACAACAGTTCAAATCCCTCTGCAATCTTGTTCCCAAGGCTCCTCTTTCTTACTTGGTGAGGTTGGCTTTCCCACGGCTCTCACGAACTTGTGCCAGCAGAAGATCTGGACATAACTTCTTAGCATCATCGGCCCACATGTTCCTAGTGACCCCAAATGCACGAGCTTCATAACTCACTGCGATTATTCTAAGTAAAAAGAGGGAACAGAAAAAATATTACATGCAACATCAATTAAAATTTAATAGGAGTAAGTGTTAACTACACATAAAAGTGGAAGAAACTGCCGGGCGTGGTGGCACTTGTAATCCCCGCGCTTGGGAGGCTGAGACAGGAGGATCACACAGGTTCGAAGCCAGCCTCAGCTACTTAGTGAGGCTCTCAGCAACTCAGTGAGACCCTGTTCCCAAATAAAGTATAAAATAGGTCTGAGAGTATAGCCTGGAGGTAGAAAGCCCCTGGGTTCCACCCCAGTGCCACCAAAAAAAAAAAAAAAAAAGTGGAAGAAACTTTCAATCATCACAGGTGCCACATTTTAATCCCAAACATGGAAGTTGAGAAATCTCAAAAATAAGGCCTGTCACAGCACCACTGTATTCCCATTGATAAAAATAGCAGGAAGCCAGGCGTGGCGGCGTACCCTTGTAATCCCCGCGCTTGGGAGGCGAAGACAGGAGGATCACGCAGGTTCAAAGCCAGCCGCGCTGGCTTAGGTAGAAGGGTTCACAAAGAGAGAGGGAGGGAGGGAGGGAGGGAGGGAGGGAGGGAGGGAGGGAGAAGGTCGAGGCCAAAGGATTGCTGAGCCTAGAAGTTTAAGATCAACCTGGGCAACATAGTGAGACCCTGTCTTAAAAATCAAAACAGAGCCGGGCGTGGTGGTGCATGCTTGTAATCCCCACGCTTGGGAGGTGGAGACAGGAGGATTGCGCAGGTTCAAAGCCAGCAGCACTGGCTTAAGAGACCCTGTTTCCAAATAAAAAAATATAAAAATTTGTCTGGGAGTATAGCCCGGAGGTAGAAAGGCTTCCAAGAACCCCAGTACCACCAAAAAAAAAAAAAAAAAAAAAAGCAGCTGGGTGGGTGTGGTGTCGCATGCTTATAATCCCAACATTTGGGAGGCTGAGACAGGAGGATAGTGGTTCGTGGCCAGCCTCAGCTACTTAGTGAGGCCCTCTGCAACTTAGTGAGACCCTGTTTCAAAATAAAGAATACAAAATAGGGTTTGGTGTAGGTCGGAGGAAGAATGCCCCTGGGTTCAATTCCCAGTACTAAAAAAAAAATAATAATTTAGCCGGGCGAGGTGGTGCATGCTTGTAATCCCTGCACTTGGGAAGCGGAGATAGGAGGATTGTGCAGGTTTGAAGCCAGCCTCACTGGCTTAAGAGACCCTGTTTCCAAATAAAATATAAAAAAGGTCTAGGAGTGTAGCCCTGAGGTAGAAAGGTTCCATCCCCAG
Source organism: Muscardinus avellanarius (assembly GCF_963383645.1). Classification (NCBI taxonomy): domain Eukaryota; kingdom Metazoa; phylum Chordata; class Mammalia; order Rodentia; family Gliridae; genus Muscardinus; species Muscardinus avellanarius. The sequence continues at coordinate 3,437,789 of NC_137794.1, read as the reverse complement.
TAACACACACACACACACACACACACACACACACACACACACACACACAATATATATAGAAGGGGGGAGATAGTTCTCCACAGACTGGATGTGGTAGCACATGCCTGTAATCCCAGTACTTGTAAGAGGCTGCGACAGGAGGACTGCAGCTTCAAGACCAGCCTCAGCAATTAAAAAAAATAGCAGGAGACTGGTATAGCAATGACACATACCCACCGCCTTTCCACGATTTATACTGTACAACTGCACAAGGTTTATTCCTCAAATGAGGATTCTGCCGCTGCTCCACTTGAACAAAAAAACAGTCCATGTCCACCAGAGCAACTACTCGATCCTGTCCAGTAGCCATTTTTTCTGTAAAACAACATTTTTGAACAGTTAGAAAGATACCTAAAATGCAAGGGAAAATTTTATTTTCTTTCGTTCATTTACGAGTTACCATAGCATGGGAACATGGAACTTAATAAAAATAAAAAGGATTTTTATATACTGCTGACAGGAGAATTAGAATTTTATGAAGGTGAAGCAAGGCACAGTGACACAGGCCCATAATCCCAGAACTTGGGAGGCTGAGATAAAAGGATTGCAGGTTTGAAGCCAGCCTCAGCAACTTAGCGAGACACTGTTTCCAAATATAATATAAAATAGGACTGGAAGTGTAGCTTGGAGGTAGAATGCCCCAGGTTCAAACCCCAGTATCAAAAAAAAAAAAAAGCTGGGCATGGTGGCACACGCTTGTCATCCCAGCATTCGGGAGGCTGAGATAGGAAGATTGTGGTTTGTGGCCAGCCTCAGCTACTTAGTGAGGCCCTCTACAATTCAGTGAAACCCAGTTTCAAAATAAAGAATAAAAAATAGGGCAGGGGGTGTAGCTCAGAGGTCGAATGCCCCTGGGTTCCATCCTCAGACCCGAAAAAAAAAAAAAAAAAGAATTTTATGAAGGTAATAAGTAGTAAATGCTTTAAAAATACTTATCTCCAGCAGAGCATGGTGGTGCACACCTGCAATCCCAGTACTTGGGAGGCTGCGACAGACAGGTTTGCAGCCAACTTCAACAATTTAGTGAGGCCTTCCATAACCTAGTGAGACCCCGTTTCAAAATACAAAATAAATTAGGGCTGGGAGTGTATGTCAGAGTTAGAATACCCTTTTGGGCCTCAACCCGCAATACCCCCAACCCCCCCCCCAATCCTCAAAATAACTGAACATTTCACAAAAGAACATAGGATTAGTGAACAGGTGCATAAAATGGGTTCAGCATCACTAGTCATAGGGAAATGCAAACTAAAACCAGTGTAAATCACTAGAGGAAGACGGCCAACAGTAATTTAGTTGATAGATCTCAAGCATGTAAGTTTAGGGGGAAAAGAAAAGCAGAAAATTGTATATTGTTAGCCCCACATTATCAGAGAGTTCCACACTAACCAACCTCAGAAAGAAAATATTCGGAAAAAAACGCACGTGTACTGAACATGTACAGACTTTTTCCTTGTCATTCTCTAAATAATACAGTATAGCAATAAATACATGTTATTTAATATAATTATTCTCTAAATACAGTATAGCAATTAATATATAAGACATATCAATATATAAGTTAATATATAACATGAGTACATAACATAGCATTTACAGACACTATAAATAATGTGGAGGTGGGGCTGGCTGTGGTGGCACACATTTGTAATCCCAGCATTTGGGAGATTGAGACCGGAAGACTGCAGGTTCAGGGCCAGCCTCAGCTACTTAGTGAGGCCCTTTGCAACTCAGTGAGACTCTGTTTCAAAAATAAAGAATAAAAAATAGAGCTGGGGGGGTGTAGCTCAGAGGTAGAATGCCCCCTGGGTTCCATCCCGCATACTGGGGGGAAAAAAAAAAAAAACCCCCGAGATGTTCCGAAGTACTTGGGAGGGGCTGTAGGTGTCCTTCAGTGGAATAAATTTGCCTAGCATTCTCAAGGCTGTGGGTTCAATTCCCAACAAAGAAAGACACAGAAAGAAAAGGAAGGGAGGCAGGGAACGTGGGAGGTCTATGCATAGATCACATGCCAATACTATGTCATTATCTATTGAGGACTTGAGCATCTTGGCTTGGGGAAGGGGGTGTCCTGAATCAATCAATCTTCAATTCTCCAGTGGATTCTGAGTAAAAACTGTATGCCATGATAGCATCCATGTCAACTTTCTATTTTGAAATCCTTTTCGATTAAGACCCTCCGGCACATCTCGTCATGTCTCCTTATTCTCCTGCAATCTGTGATTCTTACTCCATCTTTCCTTGTTTTCATAGCCTTTTTTTTTTCTTTTGGTGGTGGAACCCAGGGGTGTTCTACCTCCAGCCCTATTTATTTTATAGTTTGAAACAAGGTCTCACTAAGTTTGAGAGCCTCACTAAAGTTGCTGCAGCTGACCTTGAACCTGTGATCTTCCTTTCTCAGCCTCCCAAGTCCTGGGATTCAGTGTGTGTCACCATGTCCAGCTACCTTGACAGTTTTGATTGTACTGGTGACTTATTTTGAGACTATTTCTTAATTTGTGTTTGTAACATTTTCTCCTGATTGAGAGTATGCATATTTGGCAAGAATATCATGGAAGTGATGCTTTCTTCTCACTGTATCATATGAGAAAAGGGGTAGTGCCCTCAATATGTTTTACTATTGGTGATGTTAACCCTAGCTAATTGGTTAAGATAGTGTTTTGTTAAAATTCTCACTGTAAATTTGCTATTTTTCATTTTTTAACTAGTAAGTACCTAGGAAAAGGATACTTTGAGACTGTGTAAATATCCTGTTTAACTGTCTACCACTGAGCAACTAGCAGTGGATTCTGTCTGTAACAATTAGCTTATAGTTTTTTAATGGTGATTTTCCATTCATGTAAAATCTTTAACACACACTTGTGGTCTCAGTACTTGGGAGGCTGGAACAGACTCAGCTACTTAGTGAGATGCTGTTTCAAAATAAAGAATAAAAAATAGGGCTGGGGGTGTAGCATGGAGGTAGAATGTCCCTGGGTTCCATCCCTAGTACCACACACACAAAAAAAAAGTATTAGTAAAAAAAAAGTATTAAATAGTGGCTCCCAAACTTTGCTACACATTGGAATCATTTGGGAACCTTTATTTCTTTTATTTTTATTTATCTATTTTTGTGGCACTGGAGATAGAACCCAGGGGCCTTCTAGATCCAGGCTACACTCCCAGACCTATTTTATTCTTATTTGGAAACTGATTCTCTTAAACCAGCGCGGCTGGCTTTGAACCTGCTCGATCCTCCTATCTCCACCTCCACCTCCCACGCGCGGGGGATTACAAACAGGCGCCACCACGCCCCGCTGGGAATCATGATTTTTTAAAAGATTTTCAGGCCAATTCTAATATGCAGCAAAATTTGGGTGCAACTAGCCTATGTAAATAAGACATTTATGGAAACACCAGAAATTCATGATTTAAATATGATAAACACAGGTTATACAGTTGAGTGGGCATCCACCTGTTTTCTAAAATAAGTTTTTCAAAAATCAACATTCACTTTGAAAAAAGTTTTATACAACACAAAGGTAGATGATTAGTAGGAAGAAAAGTATTTAAGAAAATCACAGTATTCATGACAAATTCCTTATAAATTCCAACTGAACACTTACCTAAAACAGGCAGCATGTGATACTTTAAATAATAAGTTAAAACCATAACATGTCAGAAGTCCCTTTAGTGGAATAAATAAGGCTAGAAAATAGTAAATGTATTGTCACAAACGACAATAACACAGGATAGGTACTATATTAAATACAAATATCAGAGATGAAAATAGGAAGCCGATTTCAGGGCAGCAACATCCTTACTAAGCACAAAAATCACAAAACAGATAACGCAGATTTAAGTCGTAATAAGGCTCCGGAGGTTTTCAGTTTATGTATTTATTGGAGAAGACAAGAGTTTTGTAAAGATGGAAAATAACCTATTTTCTGGCAAAACCTTGCTTTCAGATAAGGATTACGTTACTCTGAAATCTAGCACTTGGCAAATTACCTCAACTGTACAACCATTCAATACCTGCGATTAATCGTGCTTAAATATCTTGATTTGGGGCACTCTGTGTATTAAACCTACGAGCATTCTACCTCCGAGCAACACCTCTAGCCCTTTTTACTTTTATTCTGAAACAGGGGCTCACTAAATTCTGAGGCTGTCCTCGAACCCGCGATCATCCCGTCCCGCAGAAACCCCTGGATCTGTCCCGACCTGCACAGGCAAGCCTGACCGGTTCACGCAGGGACACGCCAGGCAAGCAAGCACAGGCGAGGGGAAGTGAAGGGAAAATGGGAACATTGAAGGGAAAATGCCGTCTTTTCAATTTCCTTGGAGCGCCCTCAGGGCCTCGTCTCTGTCAGCACGCTCTTCACGTACTCCGGGCCAAAGTGTCACCGGCCATGACCTATCAGAAAATCAATCGCCAGAGCACACCGCATCTGCACACCGACACGGATCGCTTCTGAGGCTTGCTCACCAGGACCGCGAACTGGCCACGATGCTGGGCTGAGGGTCCCTGAACGGAAAGGGAAGGCGCCTAGGACGTGTCGTCGCTTCCCCGGGGGCAGGCCAGTGGGCTTCCGAAGAGGTCTAGTCCCGGTGGCGACGGGGAGTCCGCGCGGAAGGCGCTCGGGACACCGCCGCGGGAGCCGCACCGGCGCCCGCAGCCAACCAGCGAGTGAGGGCCCACTGCGCGCGCGCCGCCGGGGGCCGTTGGCGCGCATGCGCCCCGCGGCGCCTCCGCCCGCGCCCCGCCCACCGGAGGCGGTCACAAGGGCGCCGCCACTTCCGGCGGCGCGTGCGCAGTGGCGCGTCGGGCGCGTGCGCAGCGCCGGCTCCGGGCCCCAGCTCGCGCGCCTCCTCCCGCTCCCCGCCTCCCCCTCCGTCGGCCCGCCGCGGCCCAGGACTGGCGTGTGGGTCCTCCGAGGGAGCCGGTCGGCCTCGCGCTCCCGGGACGCCCGTACTTTGCGCTCGCGGCGCGTGGCGTTAGCCATGGCGATGGATCAAGTGAACGCGCTGTGCGAGCAGCTGGTGAAAGCGGTGACGGTCATGATGGACCCCAGCTCCACCCAGCGCTACCGGCTGGAAGCCCTCAAGGTAGCTGGGGGCCCCGGGCCGGCCCCGAGGCCCTCCCCTCGACCCGGGCGCCGCCCCGGCTGGCCACGGCCCTCGTCCACCCACGCGGCGCCCGCGCCGCCCTGCCAGCTCCCCGGGCCTTTCCTCGCGGCCCGGCGCCCCTTCTGCCCGCGCTTCCCGGCTGGCGTTTCTGCCCTTCGCCCCGGACTCTCGGGCCGCTGGCGCCCGGCTCGTCCTCCCTCCCCGCCCCTACTCTTCACCGTTGATGGGACCTCGGGCCTCCGCCCTGGGTGCCGCGCTCAGCCTCAGCCCGCAAGTCCTGGCCTTCCCTGGGCGCACGTGCGGGTCCCGTCCCACGCCAGCTTCGCGCTTCACCGTCTTCCCTGCTCACCCTGGACCTGATTTGTGCAAATCGACCCCCAGTCGCGCGGTCCCCTTCCATCCTTACACCTCAGTGATCTCAGCTCTTACACGCCTCCCAGGTTTTTATCAGGATGCGATGCTCGTGGGCAGTTCTGTGAAAGATGAGCTTCCACCACTTGCTTTGCATTTTCACAAAGGCGCTGTGGTTTCCTGAAAGTCGTTTTCTAGAGTCCCGGATGCTCTGCTCAGGGAACTGGTTCACGTGTTGCGACTTGGGAAGGCTAATACAAGTGGGGATGCTAATGACAATAGAGCTTATTCCCCCTAAACAGTGTCTCTAGGGTATGACAAAAGGCTCTTTAGGGGAAAATGCTCGTTTTGCACATATTTTAGGTGATGTAGCTTCATAGAGTGAGCGCCCCTTGGAGGAAACTTTTCAGTAAATACACTACGCTATACTAGTTGGTATCAGACACAATTAGGTTCTGATTCGCTTTTAATTACCATATATTTGAAGTAGACACAAGTAGAACGAATACTACGGTGATCTTGCATATGCGTGTCATCTACATTTAGCCGGTTATAAAGATTTTGCCACCTTTGCCCTTTTCGCTCTCTACCCCAAGTTTTTAAAACAAATCCCTAGAATTGACATTACATCCTAGGAGTTTATCTCCAAGAAACAATTTTACTCCTTTAGACCTAGGATTGAACCAGGGGCATTCTACCTCCAAGCTATACCCTCAGCCCTATTTTATTTTTTTTATTTTTTTATTTTTTTATTTATTTTTTGAACAAAGTCTCACAAAGTCGGGGGAGGAGGACAGGGGGAAAGACTCACTAAATTGCTCCTGTCCCAGCTTCCCCAGTACTGGGATTATAAACCTGCCTCACCACTCCTGGCTGGCCTAGTTTCTTTTAAATGTTAGTAAGGCTGTTATTGGCCACAGCATGACAAATTTTAAAGTACTCAAGGGCCCAAATGGAAAGAATGATTTATCAGTGTTTTGTTGTTGTTTGTGTGAGGTTCTGGGGATGTAAACCAGGGGCATTCTACCTCTGAACTACACTCTAGTCCTATTTTATTTGATATTGAAATAGGGTCTCACTAATTTACCTCATGCTGGCTTTGAACCTGTAATCCTCCTGTCTCAGCCTCCCAGGTACTGGGATTACAGGCAGGAGCCACCACATTTGATATTTATCAATTCTTCAGGTGTATAATGCTGATCTAGGTTTTGCAACTTAAAAATCCAGCTAAGGTTGGAGTTTCCTCAGTCTCTTTAGTCCCCACCCTCTCTTAGCTCCCCATGGTAATACGAACTTTTCTTCTTTCAGTTTTGTGAAGAGTTTAAAGAGAAGTGCCCTATCTGTATCCCCTGTGGCTTGAGGTTAGCTGAGAAAACACAGATTGCCATCGTCAGACATTTTGGTCTTCAGATCCTGGAACATGTTGTCAAGTAAGGAACTTTTGGAAATTAGCCACTAAAGTTTGTGAAAGTACAAGTCTTTAGCTCTTGTCTTACCTATAGAGATTTTTTTTTTTTAGGTAGTAGAAAACAGTAGTTCCTAGGAAAAAGGAATGATGCCATCAGAACCTCACAGGAGTGCTTGTTCAGGACTTTTTTGTGTGTGTGTGTTGTGTGTGTGTGTGTGTGTGCGTGTGTGTGGTACTGGGGTTTAAACCCAAGGACTTCTACCTCTGAGTTACATCCCCAGCCCTACTTCATTTTCTTATTTTGAAGCAGAATGTCACTAAGTTGCAAAGGGTCTCACTAAGCTGCTGAGGCTGGCAGCCAACCTGTGATCCTTCTGTCACAGCCTCCTAAGTACTGGATTACAAGAGTGGGCTACCATGCCTCGCTTCATTCAGGATTTTTTTTTCTTTTTTTTTTCTTTTGTGGGTCTGGGAAAGGAACCCAGGGGCACTCGACCTCCGGGCTACACCCCCTACCCTATTTTTTATTCTTTATTTTGAAACAGGGTCTCACTAAGTTGCAGAGGCCTCACTAAGTAGCTGAGGCTGGCTGCGAACCATGATCCTCCTGTCTCAGCCTCCCGAGTGCTAGGATTACAAGCGTGCGCCACCACGCCTGGCTTCATTCGGGATTTTTAACTGTTCAGTTTCTTCATGTAAACCGTATGGTACATGCTACACATTGAACAAAGACTGAGAACCACTTCCCTGTTTGTCCAGAGTATATTAAGCTCCTAGTATATGGTGGAAAACCTCAAGACCTTTTTAGAATATTACCGTGAGTAGGTAAATAAATCTTTTTTTCTTTTTGAGTGAATCTTTCTAAATGTACCTGCAAGGCAGGACTGTATGAGAACAACTGAAAACCCCTAACTTGAGTCTCCTACCTTCAAAGTCTAGTAAAAGAGTCAGCTTTTAAGACTTAGTCACAGTTTTTCTGGAATTATATAACCTTGTCAGCCTGACAAGAAGAAAATTAATAGTATTGAGATTTATATTTTCTGAGAAGTGGCTGCTTTGTTGCAATTGTCTTAGATGGATATTTGCTTTTGGCATATCAGTAAAATTTGGGGGAAATGCTCATTTGTGGGTACGCATCTGGTGAGTTCAGTAAGTGAACCACAGCATATATAAAGCCTTTTTCCAAGTTTTTTTTTTTGTTGTTGTTGTTGTTGTTTTTTGGCGGGTCTGGGGATGGAACCCAGAGGCATTCAACATCCGAACTGCACCCCCTGCCCAATTTCCAATTTTTTATTCTTTATTTTGAAACAGGGTCTCAGTAAGTTAAGGAGCTCCTCACTAAGTAGCTGAGGCTGTTTGCAAACTGTGATCCTCCTGTCTCAGCCTCCCTAATGCTGGGATTACAAGCGTGTATACCACACCCAGCTTCCAATTATTTTTTTGTTGTTAGTGTTTTGGTTAAATGTGAGCTGTTCTTGTCCTTTCTCTGAAGGATACACAATAAAAAATATAACATAATGAAATCTATGGCATAATAAAATGCAGGAATCAAAGTTAATCTCTTGTGAAAAGAAGACTTCTAATGTGTTCTTTTGATTTTTCTTACCTGTTTTGGCGGCCAGGTTTCGGTGGAACAGCATGTCTCGATTGGAGAAAGTGTTTCTGAAGAACAGCGTTATGGAGCTGATAGCAACTGTAAGGAAGGGGTAGTTGGGAGGCTTGTGTTGCTAAGGTAGTTTAAACAAAGTGTGATTTCTTCTGTGTCATATTTGTGTAAAAAATCACTGGTACAGATAGTATAACGTATGTTATCTGTACAAGCATCTCAAGAAATAACCCCACATTTTTTTTCCTGAGTTTAATGAATCACCCTTATGTTTTGACTTCTGCTTTTTAAATTATCAAGACAGGGCAACGGAGAGTAAATACTTTTCAGAAAATGAATAAGATGGTTAGATCTAAATTATATGGAAGCACTGTCTACTTGGTTTCCTTTTATCCAAACTCAACCATTTTGTGATACTTTTGATGAAAAAATGCGGAATGAATTTGTTTTTTGTTTTTTTTTTGTTGATACTGGGGTGGAACCCAGAGGCTTTCTACTTCTAGGCTGTACTCCCAGACCCATTTTATATTTATTTGGAAACAGGGTCTCACTAAGTTGCTGAGAGAGCCTTAGTAAGTAGCTGAGGCTGGCTTCGAACCAGCGCGATCCTCCTGTCTCAGCCTCTCAAGCTCAGGGATTACAAGCGTGCGCCACCACGCCTGGCTTGGAATGAATTTGTTTTGAATGTTAGAATATGACTTTAAACACGTTTAAAATCCAAAGCCTTGTTTTTGAACAGAGAGCATGAAATGAATGCCTCCCGTTTTCCTGCCTTTAATAGGAAAGAAAGGATTTGATGTAAAATTTTTAATTCACTTAGCTAGCTAGGACTTCTATTTTGCCTGTTCTGGGGAGACTAGAAGTCATTAGTCTTGACATCGAACTTCATAAGAGGAGTCAATGATACTTTCTTTGTATCCTCTGTTTCTAGAATTAATGACCAAATGGTCAGTTGCTCTGCTATACTCTTATTTTATCAGCCTTTGAATGTACACCTTATTTCTATACTCTTTCACGCTGGTCCTCTTTAAAAAATGAAGCAACATGAGACTTCAGTTGCTAAAAGAACAGTGATGGTTTCCTGACTCCGGGCCAGCCACTTAATGCCACCTCCACCAAGAGGAGTGGGAAGAACAGTGGGTGGGAATGCAGGACCAGTGACCCAGGGTGGAGAACAGGTTCGCTGGTTCTGTTTGGTTCCAAAGCAGGCCTCCTGGTGGGTTTTACAGCTCAGTTTTATGGTTTCAGTCTTGCAGACCTGTTTGTCTCTTGTCCTTTTTCAGGGAACATTGAACATTTTAGAAGAGGAGAACCACATTAAAGATGTTCTGTCTCGAATCGTGGTGGAGATGATTAAGCGAGAGTGGCCACAGCACTGGCCTGACATGCTGATGGAGCTGGACACTCTCTCTAGGCAGGGGGTACGGAGTGCGGCTGTTGTCAGCTCTGTGCGCTTGTTCTGGGAAAAGACTTCAGGGTTTGCTTTGTGGTAGTGTTGGTTTGTTGTTTCACCAACAGAAAATAGCCTTTGTTCGAAATACCTGCACGTTTAACCAGCTTATTTCTGTTGCTGGTGTAGGAAACACAAACAGAACTAGTGATGTTCATCCTTTTGCGACTGGCAGAGGATGTGGTGACCTTTCAGACACTTCCGCCCCAAAGAAGAAGGGATATCCAGCAAACGCTCACCCAGAACATGGAGAGGATCTTCAGTTTCCTACTCAATACGCTTCAGGAAAATGTAAACAAGTACCGGCAGATGGTAAGGATCCCCAGCTCACAGTCCTGTTTTTCTAATAAGAATGTTTTTTGGTTTTAGTTAATTTGCTCTTTCAGCAAGTTACTAGGGTGTTTATCAGTAAAACAAAAGGCCATTTTATAAGCAAAAATCTGGGAAATGACAGGAGAAATTAGAACTAATTTTCTCATGTAGTTCAATGGAGTTTTTCTAGAAAAAGTTGTGTGTGTGTTACTGGAGTTTGAACCCAGGAGAATGCTACCTCCGAACTATACCCCCAGCCCTTTTTTTCTTTTATTTTTATTTTGAAATAGGAAATGGAGTCTTGCTATGTTTTTGAGTCTTACCAACTTGCTGAGGCTGGCCTCACACCTATGATCTTCTTCTCTCGGCCTCCCAAATACTGGGATAACAGGCATATACCACCTTTTTTGGTACTCCGAGTGGAACCCAGGGGCTTTCTACCTCTGGGCTACACTCCCAGACTTATTTTATACTTTTTTTGCAAACAGGGTCTCACTAAGTAGCTGAATCTGGCTTCGAACCTGTGCGATCCCTCCTGTCTCAGCCTCCCAAGTGTGGGGATTACAAGTGTGCGCCACTATGCCTGGCTCTTAGTTTTCATTTTGAAACACCATCTCACTGAGTTGCTGAGGGCCTTGCTAAGTTGATGAGGCTGGTCTGGAACCTGTGATCCTCCTTTCTCAGCCTACCATGTATTAAGATTGCAGGTGAGTGCTACCATACCCAGCAAGTAATAGCTTTTATAAAAGGAAATTTTTTTTTTTTTTTTTTTTTGTGGTACTGGGGATTGAACCCAGAGGCATTGTACCTCTGAGTTACATCCACAGCCCAGTTTGTATTTTGGTTTAAAATAGTCTTAGGTTGCCGAGTCTCACTGTGTTCCTAAGGCTGGTCTTGAATCTGTGATCCTCCTGTCTTAGCTTCCCAAGTACTGGAATTACTGGCATGCACCACCACATTTAGCTTAGAAAATTCTTAAAATAGCATATAGGATAATAGTTGTGCTGGGATTGAACTCAGTGGCGTTCTACCTCCGAGCTACACCCCTAGCCCGATTTTTTATTCTTTATTTTGAAACAGGGTCTCACTAAGTTACAGAGTGCCTCACTAAGTAGCTGAAGCTGTGCTTAAACTGTGATCCTCCTGTCTCAGCCTCCCAAGTACTGGGATTACAAGTGTGCACAACCACGCCTGGCTAGAAGAACATGTTTTCATTGGAAAACCTATGTGTAGTTAGGCATGGCAGTGCATTCCTATAAAGTACTTGGGAGACTGAGACAGAAGGATTACAGGTTCCAGGCCAGCCTCAACAACTTAGCAAGGCCCCCTGCAACTTAGTGAGACCTTGTTTAAAAATAAAATAGTGCTGGGACTGTAGCTTAGAGGTAGAATGCATCTGGGTTAAATTCCCAGTACGAGCCGGGCGTGGTGGCACACGCTTGTACTCCCCGCGCTTGGGAGGCTGAGACAGGAGGATCGCACAGGTCAAAGCCAGCCTCAGCTACTTAGTGAGGCTCTCAGCAACGTAGTGAGACCCTGTTTCCAAATAAAATATAAAATAGGTCTGGGAGTATAGCCCGGAGGTAGAAAGCCTCTGGGTTCCACCCTCAGTACCACCAAAAAAAAAAAAAAATTCCTAGTACAACTAAAATAAATAAATGCATCTGTGAAGGGGATACACAGTGAGTGGGAGGGCTCTTTTCATTTTCCCTTAGAAAGGGAACAATTGTTCCTAAGGGGAACAATTGTCATACAGTAATGACCTGCCCATACCGTCTATGACATGGGTCAATTTTTGGAGGAAATGGGCAGAAACTCAAGTATATTCTATCCCTACGTTGAGTTATTTAACTATAGGAGTCAGGACAATTTTTCCTGAAGTACATATGTTTATTATCTAAGAAATGATAGTAGGTTAGTGGTAACTGTCAGTGTGTAAATATATATATTTTTTAAATTAGAGAAGAATCATTTTCATTGGAAAAGATAGCATTGCACAGGAAAGATGGTGTCTCACCTTTGTTAGGATATCAGCATCTACATAAAATCAACTGAGAAACTGATCTTAGGAAGTTATGAACACTAAAGCTGGGCAAAATAGTTCATGCAGCAACTCAGAGGGTTGAGACAGAAGGATTGCAATTTGTGGAGATCCCAAGAAAATTAGATTTTGTCTCAAAATAAAAATATCATAAAAGAGGCCAGAGGTGTACCTCAGTAGTAGAATGCCCCTGAGTTTAATTTCCAATACCTTGGAATAAAAGTTAGGAACACTGGTACAATGTTCCTGAATATTGAGGTAACTTTCTTGGCTAAGTTAGGACCTTTACACCTATACTGTAAGCATTTAGTTATTTGCATCTTAAAAGATGCCCAGCCATGTATTTTATATGAGAAGCATTATAGCACTGTATCATTAAAAACAGTCTTCTGGCTAGGCACAGTGGCACACAGTTGTATTCCCAGTACATAGGAGGCTGAGACAGGAGGATCGCAACTTTGCAGCCAGCTTCAGCAATTTAGTGAGGCTCTCCGCAACTTAGACAATAAAGAATAAAAATTAGGGTTGGGGTGTATCTTGGAGGTAGAATGTCTCTGAGTTCAATCCCCAGTACTGCAAAAAAAAAAAAAAAAAGCAACAGCAACAACAAAAAACTTTATGTGCTTTTTTTGTTTTGTTTTGTTTGCGGGTCTAGGGATAGAACCCAGGGGCATTCTACCTCTAAGCTACACCCCCAGATCTATTTTTTCTTCTTTATTTTAAAACAGGGTCTCACTGAGTTGAGGAGGGCCTCACTAAGTAGCTGAGGCTGTCCACGATCTGCGATCCTCCTGTCTCACCCTCCCAAATGCTGGGATTACAAGCGCGCGCCAGCACACCCGGCAACTTCAATGTTTTTTGTTTGTTTGTTTCTGTGGTGTTGGGAATGGAACCCAAAGACATTCTACTTTCAGCCTTATTTGATTATTTTTTTTATTTATTTGTTTATTTATTTATTTATTTGCAGTACTAAGGATGGAATCCAGGGGATTCTACCTCAAAGCTACACCGCCAGCCCTATTTTTTTATTCTTTACTTTGAAACAAGGTCTCACTAAGTTGCAGAAGGCCTCGCTAAGTAGCTGAGGTTGTCTATGAACCCAGATTCTCCTGTCTAGGTATATATAGTACTGGGTTTGAGCATGTGCCACCATATCTGGCCTTATTTGATTTTTTATTTTGAAACAAGGTCTCAGAATTAAGGAGGGCCTCACTAAGTTGCTGAAGCTGGTCTCCAATTTGCTGTTGTCCTGCCTCAACCACTCAAGTGATGAAATTATAGGTGTGTGCAACCACACCCAGTTCATGCAGCATTTTTATGGAATTTGTAATACAAAAATAAAATTCAGTGGCGTTTGTACATATTTATATTAAACAGCTGAACCGCCTTTTTTTTTTTTTTTTTTTTTTTCTTGTGTGTCTGGGGATGGAATACAGGGGCATTCAACCTCTGAGCGACACTCCCCTGCCCTTTTTTTTATTCTTTACTTTGAAACAGGGTCGCACTAAGTTGCAGAGGGCCTCACTAAGTAGCTGGGGCTGGCCACGAACCATGGCCCTCTGGTCTCAACCTCCTGAATGTTGAACGCCCGGCTAACAGCCATTATTTTGATGTAGTTAGCATCTCATTTCTTTGTGTATGTGTTATTTGTATAGTTTTTGTGGGGTTTTGTGTATGTGATTTCGTGTAGTTTTTTTGCAGCCCACACTTGCATGGTAATAAATTGTACTCATTTAATTTTGCTTCTTACTCTAAACTGCTCTTAGGTTCTTAGTAAAGTTGTCTTTCTCAAGGTTAAAGGTTGCATATGTCTTTTCATTGTTTTTGCAGTGTTTAATGGTTGAACCCCGAGCCCAGTGTATTCTAGGCAAGCACTCTACCCCTAAATTATACCCCAGGCGCCTTAAAGGTTTGCTTCTGTAACTGGGCATTGTGGCTCATGCCTGTAATCCCAGTATTTGGGAGGCTGAGGTAGGAGGATCAAAGCTCCCAAGCTAGTCTCAGCAATTTAGCAAGACTTCAGAAGCATAGTGTGACCCTGTTTCAAAGTAAAATAGTGAGGTGTATCTCAGAGGTATGTTGGTACTGGGAGCTTGTTACTGGGTTCAATCCCCAGTACCAAAAAAAAATTGCATTTATATTTAACAGTCATTACTCAAGGCCCTTGACTATTGGGGTAAAAAGTTATTATGTAGCTTTTTGCTCATTAAACACATTGAATCTTTATCATTTATTTTTTCAGAAGACAGATACTTCTCAAGAGTCAAAGGTAAGAGTTCTTCCTGCAATTGGAAGGTGGTTTCTTGAAGGCTTTCAGGTATGGGGATGCAAAGACTTAGTGACCTCAGCCTTTTTTTTTTTTTTTAACTGAACTATAATGGATGGGAGGAAAGGGAGGTAAATTAGAATATTTAAGATATTTGGAATTTCTTGAAAAAGATAAAATGGGCATGTATGCCAGTATGGTCTTTTTGAAGGATACTGAGGAAATGGTTGCATAACAGAATATTTTGGGGGAGTGGTGAGTTGGCCCGGGCCACCCTCCCCCCCCCCTCATGCCATTTTGGCATGGGGCTGTAACTATTTTCTGTATTTCTGTCTTTTTAATAAACTTCTTTAAATCTTAAAAAAAAAAGAATATTTTGAGTTCTCTGTCAGCATCTGTTATATGAATACAGTTTTTAGAAAAAAAGTCTTTTCCAAATTAGAAAATCCAAGTTCAGTTATAAGCACAGTATCCTTAACTTTAGGACTTCATGACCAAAGTGATTTCTTTTCAAGCAGGCTCAAGCAAACTGTCGAGTAGGAGTTGCAGCACTGAATACCCTGGCTGGCTACATTGACTGGGTGTCTATGAGTCACATCACTGCTGAAAACTGTAAACTCCTAGAGATACTGTGCCTGCTCCTGAGTGAGCAGGAGCTGCAGTTAGGAGCAGCAGAGTGCCTTCTCATTGCAGTCAGCAGGAAAGTAAGTTACACTTCAAACTCTTTCATTCAGAGGCTCTGAGTTAGGGAGTGTGTCTAATACATGTTATGGTAGGAAGACATTGAAAGGCTTGGGATTTAGTCTTTGAGGCCAACATACTAGCTGCGTACAACCCCTTGGGACAATAGTTTGCAACATTCTAGGGGTCCATTGACAGACCATACGAAGATTTGTCAGACTACTTTGTTCTTTAAACAGCCATGATTCTTGGCACTTTGCACTTAGATAAAAGTAATATTAGGCTGGGCATGGTGGCACACACTTGTAATATCCTGTACTTGGAAGGCTGAGACAGGAGGATCACAGGCTTGTGGCCAGCCTCAGCAATTTATCGAGGCCCTGTACAACTTAATGAGACCCTCTTTCAAAATAAAGAATAAATAGGGCTAGGGCTGTAGCTCAGCGATAGACTGCTCCTGAGAAGCCAGGCGTAGTTGCACACACTTGTAATTCCAGCATTTGAGAGGCTGAGCCTGCAGGATTGCAGTTCGTGGGCAGCCTCCACTACTTAGTGAGGCCCTCTGCAATTCAGTGAGACCCTGTTTCAAAATAAAGAATAAAAAATTGGGCTGAGGGTGTAGCTCGAGGCAGAGTACCAGTGAGTTCCATCCCCAGTACCACAAAAAAAAAAAAAAAGAATGCCCCGCTCCTGGTTCAATCCAGGAGTTCCAATCCCCAGTTCCACACACAAAAAAGAAAGGTCATATTAAAGTTTAAAGCTCATTGTTATGTCAAAGAATCTTAAATGGTGGCTTTACTGGCATAAATTGTCTTGGCTAACAAATGGGACTGTGAATCTTGTCTCCATAAGAATGTTATCTTCAGATGTGATTTACTTTGCTATCGTATTAGCATTCATCGTATTAGCATTCTTGCCCAGCACATTTAAAAATATAAATTTTATCCAGTCTTGATTTTAAACACTTGGCTTTTTTCCCGGTGTTCAGTAGCCCTATAGAAGATGTTAGTACTTTGAGGCTTTCAGTGTTAGTATGTAATGACTTGTGTTTCCCTGAACTTGGGTCTAGGGCAAGTTGGAAGACCGCAAGCCCTTGATGGTCTTATTTGGAGATGTTGCCATGCATTACATACTTTCTGCTGCACAGTGAGTATCTTTTACCTTTCAGTGTGATGTGGCATGTTGGGGGTTGGTTTGGTTTGGTTTAGAGATGAACCCAGGGCATCCTAAGCACTGACTCTACCACTGAGCCACACACCTCGCCCTACAGTGTTTTCTAATGCCTTCATTTTTATATCTTATTTGGATATGCTTTAAATTTCTACATAAATGCCAGCAGTTAGTTAACAGTGTTTATGGATAAAGTCAGACAATCTTAAAAGGACTGTTCAAGCTGTTTGAAAACTTTTCTGGACACAGGCTGTGGCCCCTGACCCAGGCCTTCACCTTCACACTCTCAGAGAGCGGCGCTCCTGCACTCTTCCTCTGCTTCTGGTGTTGGCTGGGCCTCTGAGCACCTGGCCCCTAGCCTGACGATGTTTTGCTCTCTGGGCCAGCGTCCGTCCTCGGGCCATCCTGAGTGCACGGACCCAGATGCTCCTCCCTGCTCTCCTCAACACAGTCAATGCACAGCGTGCTGAGGCTGAGGAGGCAAAAGTTAGAGATGTGTACATGATACACATGCTGTGTGCTGAAGTAATGGCTTTGTCTCTTTTCATCCATTTGCGCTGGGAAATATGAAAGCATTTCCTGGTATGTGCTTCTTACCACAGAGTCAGGTAGACCTGTGTATTGCATGTAGTTGAGGTTGTCGCGACACCCTCTTTTGACCCTCTTCATTTACTCTTGGTCCCAATGACTAGCGAAAAGGTGTGTGAGGCACGTGTCATACTTAGTATCTCTGGCCAGTGACACTGCATTTTTTATGACCTTCTTTTCTAAGGAGAATAGCTTATCTTTTGAGCAGTCACGGTACTCACTGCTTCTTAGGTCCAGTTGGTAGTTCTGTAGAGGCCATGAGATTCACCTGAAGTGTCCTGCCTCCATTGCACCGTAGGCACGTACCACACCCTCGGTTAGTAAAGCTATATGATCCAAATCCGGAGAATCAGGTTCCACAGCCTGCAGTGGAAGCCGTAGCATTGTGCCACCTTCAGTATCACTGCTGGGCGTGTTGACCCTGAGGCCGCTGCAGTCTATTATGCTGCTTTGCGGTGCCGGCCAATATGGCTGCCCTTCACATCTGTAATCATTTCTCTTAAGTGAATAGTCCTATGTCTTTTCAAGTCAGGTTTTGCCACCAAATAAGTTACATTTTTTATTTATTTGTTTATTTTTTTGTGGTACTGGGGATGGAACCCAGGGCTTTCTACCCCTGGGATACACCCCCAGCCCTATTATATAATTTATTTGGAAACAGGGTCTCACTAAATTGCTGAGAGCCTCACTCAGTAGCTGAGGCTGGCTTTGAACCTACGCGATCCTCCTGTCTCAGCCTCCCAAGTGCTGGTATTACAAGTGTGCACCACTACACCCGGCTACACATTTTAATTTTTTAATTTAGCAGACCTGTTTGGTTTCTGTAGGGCTGTAGGCCCAAACCAAATGATGCGGAAAAGTGAGACACAGTCTGATTTTTGTTTTAGTCCTTTTTACTTTTTCGGTGAAACAAGGAATGGTTACCTGCTCCTGAGGGATCTCTCCAAGTCTTCCCTGGGTATCAGAGTCTTTGTGCGTCTACTCATAAGGAGTTGCGATGTTTCATGCAGTCATGCAGTAAGCTTACAATGTTATGCTCAAGTATGGAGGACGATGTGGTGCGCAGAACTAGAGGGTCCAGTGACAGAGAGGATTGCACTGAACCAAAGACTGGTTCTGAGTCTTTCAGTGTAAGGTTTTTGTTACTTCTTGCTGTATGCGTGTGTGTGTGTGTGTGTGTGTGTGCCAGTATTTGAATGGTGAGGCACAAAGCAGACAGCTGCGTTTAATGGGCATCCCACTGCTTTTCTGGATTCACACTATTCTCTCATTGTGCAGGACTGCTGATGGAGGAGGCTTGGTAGAAAAACACTACGTCTTTCTGAAGAGACTCTGTCAGGTGCTGTGTGCTCTGGGCAGTCAGCTGTGTGCCTTGCTGGTAAGTGAGTGGCTACTTTCTGTAATGTTTCAGGCTATTTGGGGAGAGTATTTAGAAAATGGTATTTTTAAAGGAATCTGTAGATTTCATTAATGGGTTAGCCTGATGGGACATTGCCTGTGGGTTATTTCATATGACTCTATAGATTAAGTTATTTTAACATAATAAGGATTTAATGGTGGTGTGTGTGTGTGTGTGTGTGTGTGTGTGTGTGTGTGTGTGTGTGTTGCTGAGGATTGAACCCAGAGGCATTCTACCTCTGAGCGACATCCCCAGCCTTATTTTTTTATTTGGAAACAGGGTCTCCCTAAGTTCCTTTCTGAGGCTAGCTTCAAACCTTTGGTCCTCATGTCTCAGCCTCCCAAGTACTGCAGTAACAGGAATGCGCCACCACGCCCAGCTAAATGGTAAAAATGTAACTAGCCCATTATTAATATCAGCAGCGAACAGCCACATCTGTTGTGTATAAAATGAGTGTTGCCATTCTTGTGAAATGTGGTACTTATTGGATATGTTTCCTGATTGCACTGCCTGTTTTTCTAAAGTTGGCCCAAGAAACATGGCTTAATTAAAATACTCTTCCCAGTCTAAAGGAAATGTTACTGGATCATAGAAGAAAGCTTTATTTAGTCTGATTGACCTTGAAAAATCTGCCATTAGGGAATGTTATTTTATCTTATTTATTTATTTATTTATTTATTTATTTATTTATTGGTACTGGGAATGGAACCTCAGGGGCAATCTACCTCCAAGCTACACCCACCAGCCTTTTTTTTTTTTTTTTGTAGTACTAGGGATGGAACCCAGAGGCATTCTACCTTCGAGCTGCACCCCTAGCCCTATTTTTTTTTTTTTTTTTTTTAGTCTTTTTGTTTTTTAAAACGATCTCACTGAGTTGCAAAGGGCATTGCTAAGTATCTCAGGCTGTCTGTGAACCGCAATCCTCCAGTCTCCTAAATGCTGAGATTACAAGCATGTGCCACCACTAATTTTTAGTCTTTTTTTTTTTTTTTTCCCCAGTACTGGGGATGAAACCCAGAGGGATCTTACCACTGAGCTACACCCCCAGCACTATTTTTTATTCTTTATTTTGAAACAGGATCTCACTGAGTTGCAAAGGGCCTAAGTAGTATCTGAGACTGTCCACTAACTGCAATCCTCCTGTCTCAACCTCCCAAATGCTGGAATTACAAATGCGCGCCACCACGCCCAGCTTTTTGTTCTTTATTTTGTTTGTTTGTTTATTATTGGTGGTGCTGGGGGTGGAACCCAGGGGCTTTCTACCTCCGGGCTACACTCTTAGACCTATTTTATATTTTATTTGGAAACAGGGTCTCACTAAGTTGCTGAGAGCCTCACTAAGTAGCGGAGGCTGGCTTCGAATCTATGGGATCCTCTTGTCTCAGCCTCCCGAGTGTGGGGATTACAAAAGTGTGCTACCATGCCCGGCTTATTTATTTATTTGTGTGTGTGTGTGTGTGTGTGTGTGTGTGTGTGTGTGGTACTGGGGGGTGGAACCCAGGGCTTTCTACCTCCGGGCCATGCACCCAGCCCTATTTTATAATTTATTTGGATACAGGGTCTCACTAAGTTGCTAAGAGCCTCACTAAGTAGCTGAGGCTGGCTGCAAACTTGTGATCCTCCTGTCTCAGCCTTCCCAGTTACTAGACTAAGAAACGTGTGCCACTCTGCCTGACTAATATATCTTTTTTCTCCTACAGGGTGGTGATTCTGATGTAGAAACACCAGGGAACTTTGGAAAATATCTGGAATCTTTTCTTGCTTTCACAACTCACCCAAGTCAGGTAAACTTTATGCAGATAACTTCAGGTCGTTTTAATTAGGTAAACCACAATCAAGTACTATGCCCTTAAGTCTTAGTACCTCCTAAGTCTTAGTACCTCCTATTTATGATGTGACTCCTGCTGGGCGTGGTGGCGCACGCTTGTAATCCCCGCGCTTGTGAGACGGAGACAGGAGGATCACGCAGGTTTGAAGCCAGCCTCGGCTGGCTTAAGAGACCCTGTTTCCAAATAAAATATAAAATAGGTCTGGGAGTGTAGCCCAGAGGTAGAAGGCCCCTGGGTTCCATCCCCAGTACTACCAAAATAAATAAATAAATAAAATGTGACTCTTTAGGCCCTAGAGAATGCCATAGGGATCATCTCATTAGGAGAATTACTGGGTCTTCTCCCAGAGCCACACATTGCGGTAGGTGAGCAGCCCCCCTGGGTAGTAGCCTGGTAATGCTTAGTGAGGTGTGACTGAGTACTCGGGATTTTTGTGGGGAATTGAATCCCATTACTTTTCCCCTGAGCTGTGTGCTCCCTAGCCCAATACTTTTTACTTTTTATAAAAATTTTAAGTGTGTGTGTGTGTGTGTGTGTGTGTGTGTGTGTGTGTGTGTGAGAGAGAGAGAGAGAGAGACAGACAGACAGACAGACAGACAGACACTGACTTGAGGTTGAGGCCAGGGGCTTTCTTTTCCAGCTACACCCCAGCCCTGTTTTATTTTTATTTTTAATACAAGATCTCACTAGGTCAGTGCTACCTGCTGAGGCTGTCCTTGAATCTGCAATTCTCCTGTCTCGGCCTCCCAAGTACTGGAATTACAGGCATACACCACCATACCCTGCTATATATTTTTACTTTGGAACAGGGTCTCATTAAGTTCCTGGGGGCCTCACTAAATTGTTGAGGCTGGCCTTGAACCTGTGAACCTCCTGTCTTAGCCTTCCAGTTACTAAGATTATAGGTATTTGCCACTATGCCTGTCTTATTCAAAAGACTTTAAACAAAAAGATTTGATTAATTATATCATTTTTATTTGTTTTTGTATTTTTTTTTTTCTTTTGGCAGTGCTGGGGATGGAACCCAGGGGCATTCTACCTCCGCGCTACATCCCCAGCCCTATTTTTTATTCTTTATTTTGAAACAGGGTCTCACTGAGTTCCAAAGAGCCTCATTAAGTGTAGTAACTGAGGCTGTCCTCAAACCGTGGTCCTCCGGTCTCAGCCTTCCAAATGCTGGGATTATAAGCGTGTGCCACCACGCCCGGCTGATTAATTATCTTATTATAAAATTAATGTCATCAGTTAGTGGGTTTTCTTCTGTCACACTAAGATTCTAGTATTCTTTTTTTGCATATAAGAGAAAGTGGTAGTTCAGCCCACACTTCAGGAATTATACCTGACCACCGGCCTGTCCTATTAACAGGGATGCACTGAAGTAGAGGTGATTTCAAAGTGCTAAAGAGAATTATTTCTCTGAAAAATATAGTTGATAACTGCATGGCTACGTGATAATGTTAGTTATATAGAATACAAGTCTTTAACATTTTGTTTATTTTTTTTATTTTAGTTTCTGCGCTCTTCAACTCAGATGACATGGGGCGCCCTGTTCAGGCATGAGATTCTATCTCGTGATCCTTTGCTATTAGCAATAATACCGAAGTATCTTCGTGCCTCTATGACTAACTTGGTCAAGGTATATGACAGGAATCAAACCCTGCGGTGTGGGTGAATACACACAGTCAGACCTTGGCATCATTAGCAGCCCTGTACTGGTCACTGATATTTCTTCCTTGGGCAAATTTTCTTATTCTTCAGGGAGAAAGCAATCCATACTGGTTATTATAATTGCTCTCGCATATTTTAGAGCACTTACATACCAAGTACTGGTCTAGACACTAGGAAAACAATAGTGACCCTGCAGATTGATAGATGCTCTTCAGGAATTTGGCAGAATGCTTTGGAAGTACGTAGGCAAGTGGAGGTGGGAAGGTTCTAAAAGGAGGTGACACCTAGCGATCGTTTCCAAGGTCAGGTGCAAAGTCAGGAGGGTGAATAAACAGGCAGCAAGAGTGGGAACAAAGATTGTTCCTCCCTCGGTAGGAACTTGATTGTGAGTCCTCTGGGAGCTCGGGAGCTGCTAAGAGCTTTTGTAGCTGACAGACTCTTCATCTTGATTTGGAAAACAAGAGCATGGGACCCATCAGTGTCACCATTTTTTGCTCAAATAACTCGACACATACAGTATTCTAATTATCTACCACGACTATGGCCTTTAGCATGTTTTTAATAAGACGTGTAGTTCACCACATTTATTCCCAGTGTGCAGCGCCTAATGCCAAACAGGTAGTTGTCAGTATTTTTCTTACTTATTGTGTGGTGAATTATTTTGTCTTGGGATGTCTTCATAGACCCTAAACAAATCCCAGAATTTAATTCTCCCTAAGTAACTTGGAAGAGGGTAGCAACTAAAAGTGTTTTCTACCACTCTTGGGAATATTGGAGATGGGAGCAAACTGTAGGTTTGGGGTAGAAGAGAGGTAGCTAGTTATGAAATATCTCACACAAGCTTTAACTCCCTTTAGTCCTTGGGTTCCTTGACTTCAAGCACTCTTAGTTTTGCTTCCGTCTTCTACCCTAACTGCCTTTCTCTTTCCAGATGGGCTTTCCTTCTAAGACAGACAGTCCTAGCTGTGAATATTCTCGATTTGATTTTGATAGTGATGAAGACTTCAATGCTTTCTTCAACTGTAAGTGGTGTACCAGCTGTATAAATCATTGTGCATGGCAGTTGGTTTCTTTTGTTTTGTTTTGTTTGTGGTACTGGGAATGGAACCCAGGGACTTTCTACCTCCAGGCTACACTCCCAGACCTATTTTATATTTTATTTAGAAACAGGGTCTCACTAAGTTGCTGAGAGCCTCACTAAGTAGCTGAGGCTGCCTTCAAACCTGTGCGAGCCTCCTGTCTCAGCCTCCCAAGCACTGGGATAATAAGCATGTGCCACCATACCTGGCTGCAGTTGGTGTTCTTATTAAAGATTCCAAGTCTGGATGGCCACCTGATAAAATTTAACTTCTCATCAGAAGGCTGCGGGGACTGATTTTAACAGTATATTTTCTCTTTTCACCCAATTAATACACTGATGCAAGAATTTGAACACTCATGCTTAACGACAGTAACCATACTCAAGATACTCTTGAATTTTTTTCATACTTAGAATTAAATACCAGAGCCAAACATAGTGGCGCACGCTTGTAATCCCAGCATTTGGGAGGCTGAGACAGAAGGATCCTGGTTTGTGGCCAGCCTCAGCTACTTAGGCCCTCCACAAGGAACTAAAAAATAGGGTTGGGGGTGTAGCTCGAAGTTAGAGTGCCCCTGGGTTCCATCCCCAGTACCACTAAATTAATTAATTAATTAATTAAATACCATCTTACCATTGAGGTTTTTCTTCTCAGAAGGAGTGGAAAGATCCAGTGTATTCTGGTGTCCTAATTGTGTTCCAAGGTTTCTATAGCCTGCTTTGCTTTTCCCCCCCCCCCTCTTTTGTATGGGATTGAACCCAGAGGCATTTTACCTCTGAACTACTCGCTCAACCCTTTTTTATTTTTTGTTCTGAAAAGAGGGTTCTCACTAGGTTGCCAAGAGTCTCACTAAGTTGCTAAGGCTGGTATTGAACCTGTAATCCTCCCATTTCAGCCTCCCAAGTACTAGTATTATAGTCATGAACCACCATGCTCAGCTTCTTTCTTTTTAAAATAACTTTATCAAGATAAAAATAATTTACCATATACTCTGCCCACTTATATAACAGTTGCTTTAAAATATTCACACGTTTGTACAATCGTCACCACAAATGAATTTTAGAATATCTTTATAACTCCTGAAACTCTGAATTTATTAAGAATTATGAACCAGTCTCTTCATCCTTAAATCCCTAGACAACTATTAATCTCCTTTTTTCTCTATATTTTGCCTCATCTGAACATTTCATAAAAACAGAATTTTTTTTTTTTTGTATCTTGAATTGAACCTAGAGGCATTCTACCTCTGAGCTATATCTCCAGCTCAGTTTATTTTTAAATAGTCTCACTAAATTGCCTAGAGCCTTACTAAGTTAGAGAAGCTGGCTGCAAACCTGGGATCTTCCTGTCTTAGTCTCTCAAGTACTGGAATTACAGGCATGCACCACCACTCCTGGCTCAGAATCTTAATGTACAATCTTTTGTGACCGTTCTCTTTCACTTAGCATAATATTTTTAAGATTCAACTATGTTGTAGCATGTATCAATACTTTATTTTTAAATGCTAATAATATCTCATTGTATATATATGCCACATTTCATTAATCTGTCAGTTAATTGACATTTGATTTATTTTCACCTTTTGACTTATGAATAATGCTGTGGTGACCATTTGTGTACAGGTTTTTGTGTGAACAAAATTTAAAAATTTGAGGAACTACATTCTTACCAACCTGATTTTCGTGTGTGTGTGTGTGTGTGTGTGTGTGTGTGTGTGTGTGTGTGTGTGTGTGTTTTGCTGGGAATTGAACCAAGGAGCATTCCGAGCTCTACGTCCCCAGCCCTATTTTTATTTTTTACTTGGCAATAGGGTCTCACTATGTTGATGTGAGCCTCACTGAGTTGCTGAAGCTGGCTTTAAACCTGTGATCCTCCTGTCTCAGCCTCCCAAGTACTGGGACTACTGGCATGCACCACCATGCCACGATCTGATTTTCTTTTAATTCCAATAGAAATGGGAACCCAATTTTAGTTTTCTACTTATAACATTTAGGGTAGGACAGCTTTCAGAAATCTTTTTTCTTTTTTCCTAGATTGATTAGCTTAGCAAAACTGTCAAAACACAAGTCCACAAAACATTTTCTTTGAAAATCCCCCTGGGGTGGGTAAGTGAATCAGCATTAACTAAGCACCTGCTGTATGCCAGTTACCAAGTCCCATCCTTTCCCGCAGCCTCCCGAGCCCAGCAAGGAGAGGTGATGAGGCTGGCCTGTCGCCTGGATCCCAAGACTGGCTTCCAGATGGCGGGGGAGTGGCTCAAGTATCAGTTGTCCAGTTCTGCTGAAGCTGGGTCTGTGAACTGTAAGTTTTTTTTTTGTTGTTTTTTGTTTTTTTCATTATTAAAGATTAATGAAGTAATGTATCAAAAAGTGTACGTAGGAAATAAACCTGAGTCACGGGTCAGGAAAATATACTAATAAGAGAGCTGTGTTTGCTGCCTAATCCATTCTGTGGAGCTAGCGTTTTCATTTGCTCCCCCAGACCAGATAACCTATACTGCATTGTAGATCTGTTAGATAAGGCCAGTCCATATAGATGTAAGCTTTGCCTTCGTTTTATTTTTCTAAATGTCAGTTCGTTGTTTGTTGTTGGTTTTGTTACTTCATATCTTAATAATTGCTTGTCTAGACATAAGTTTTGAGAACTTTTCAACCACGTATGCATGGCACTATTCCTAAGTTCAGGAAGAATCTCCTGTTAAGCATAGCAGGAAAAGTATTGGGCTTTCCTGTATTTTCCAGACACCTTAGAACCTCCTTCTACCCAAATGAATCAGTCAGTTAACTTCTCTCTACTCATTAATGTGTTTTGTACGTGACAGGATTGACAAAGCAGGAAACAGTAAATTAACTAGTAGTGCAAGTCACTATTTAGAAAATCTCCGTTTCCAAGTAGACCAAATGTTTAACCTTTGTGGGAATTAACATTCAATTGCATACTACTTATAATCAACTCTGGATGTCTTTTACAGCTGGGTTTTTGTTTGGTTGTGTTGTTGTTGTTGTTGTTGTTGTTGTTGTTGTTGTTGTTGTTGTTGATTGAACCCAGGGGCATTCTACTTCTGTGCTACACCCCAAAGCCATATTTTTTAGGGTTTTTTTATTTTTTATTTTTGGTGGTACTGGGGTTCCTAGAAGCCCTTCTACGTCTGGGCTACACTCCCAGACCTATGTTATACTTTTTAAACAGGGTCTCTCAAGCCAGCGTGGCTGACTTCAAGCCTGCGTGATTCTCCTGTCTCCACCTCCCAAACGCGGAATTTACAAGCTGCCCGGCTGTAGGCTTTATTTAGAAACAGGGTGTCACTAAGTTGCAAAGGGCCTCACTAAGCAGCTGAGGGTGGCTGTGAACCTGTGATCCTCCTGTCCTCTTTTTAGCCTCCCAAGTGCTGGTATTACAAGCGGGCACCGCCATGCCTGGTGACATCGGGTATCTTGAAAGTGTCCGTGTGCCCCAGCGAAGCTAGTCAGTGGCAGCGCGGATGGAGCGAGGAAGTGAGCCCGTCGCTTTCTTGGCGCCTTGCTCTTGCTCTTGCATTGCTGCGCTCTGGTAACATCTCCACACAGAGGGTGGTGCCGTTCACTAGGCGTAGCCCTAGCCTGTCCTGAGGCTCTTGTGACACAGGATTTCGTAGCAATCGTTTCTCTGTTGAAAGAATTCTTGTGGTCTTAAATATCTTTATTATTTGAATTCTCGTGAATGGGTTTTAAAGTGGGAGGAGGGGAAAGTTAGTATTACCAAGCGCCTCTATTGGGCCAGGCACCGCTTGATGCTTACGTGCCCATTCTCAACAGCACAGTTTATATGGGTGAATTCACATAGTTCATTTTTAGAAGCAGGAGCCCTGCACATGGTCTCTCTGCTCACGTTAAAAGGTTAGATCGTGCAGGTGTGGTGGTGCATGCTTGTAATCTCAGTACCTTGGAGGCTGAGACAGGAGACTCTCAAGTTCAAAGCTAGCCTTGGCAACATAGAAAGACTCAAAAACCTGATGAGACCCTGTTTCCAAATTAAGAAATAAAGTCAGGCTAGGGTGCAGAGCTTGCAGGTAGCATGCCTCTAGATCCAATCCCAGTACCAAAAACAAAAACAGTGTTGGTGTGTCTCAGCAGCCTGTTCTCTTACAGCTGGAACAATAGACAGTGGCCTCTGCTCCATCTTCTCGCCTTCATTCGTGCATTGGGAGGCCATGACCTTCTTTCTGGAAAGTGTGATCAACCAGATGTTTCGAACACTAGAAAAAGAAGTAAGTAGCTTTTCCATGCTGACTACATAATTCCCATCTTTTGTAAATTGGTAGAGGGATAGGAAAATCTGTGGGTGTGTATTTTATAGAAGAGGAAATTGAAATTTAGAGAGATTAAATAACATACTCAAGTTCAAACTGCCAGTAAATGGCAGCGCTGAGGTTAAAATTCGGTGCCTCTGACTCTGAGCCCTACAGCATTCCCTGTCCTGTGGAGAGGATGGTAAGTTGATCCCAGCAGTACCGGGAGCCACAGGTTGGGTATCTACTACAGGGAGAACAGTGATGGAGACTGAGACGAGGTTGTCATAGAGCTTCCTTTTCAGTTTAAGACAGGCCAACCAGCAGGTTCACGTTGACTGATCACTCTTCCTTTTCCCTGAATAACAATGAATACACAGACTTGTTTTTCTGTAGTTCATGTCACCTTTTACCCTTCTCTTATAAATTTACCTCAGCTGAAGCAACAATTAATTGGATTATAGCACACGCTGTATTAGCCATTGAGTCTTGGTGTATTTGAGGGAAGTTCTAAAATATCTCTGAGTCCCATGAAAATATAGTGTTTGCTTGTTGTTTTTTGTGAGTTTTTGTTTGTTTTTCCTCTGAGGGACATGAGATCTACTTAATTAAGTAGACCTCAGGGTGATTACCTTCATCTGGTTGTGTGTGTGTGCGTGTATGTGTGTGTGTGTGGTTTTGAGCCATTCTATCTCTGACCTACTCTCCTAGTCCTTTTTTATTTTGAAACAGTCTCATTAAGTTGCTTAGGCTGGCTTTAAACCTGTGATCCTCCTGTTTCACCCTCCCAAGTACTGGAATTATAGACATGTGCCACCACACCCAGTTCTTACTCTGCTTTTACAGTGATTCACTTTATTTTGAAATCATAACATTCTGAATTTGTCCCAAAATGTAGGTGAAAAACCCTACTTGACTTCTGTTTTCTATTAAGTTGGATATTTTATAAGTCAGGGTTCCACTTACATAATAGAGAAATGAGGTGTGTCAAGAAAACCCCTTATCAAGTCAAGGGAAGTAGCCTATTTTTTTCCCTGACATTTAAGTTAAACACCTTTAATAGATATAAACATATGATCTTGATCTTGCAAGAGAATGAAATGATTAGAGTTTGTCTAGTATTTATCTTTAAGCATATTGGCGGAGTGGCAGTATTTGAAAGGAGGAATGTGCCTACTTGGCACAGGCATGGTGGCGCAGACCTGTAACCCCAGCACATGGGAGGCTGAGACAGGAGGATCACAGGTTCACAGCCAGCCTCAGCTACTTAGTGAGGCCCTCTGCAACTTAGACCCTTGTTTCAAGCTTGGTGTAGTGGCGCATGCTTGGCACAATTGGGAGGATGAAACTGGAAGATTGCAGGTTCAAGGACAGCCTCAGCATTTTAGTGAGACTCTTAGCAACTTAGTGAGACCCTGTTTCCAATTAAGAAATAAAATCAGTCTGGGGTTATAGCTCAGAGGTTGAATACCTCTGGGTTCAATTCCTAAGATCACACAAAAAGAGAGACCCTGTTTCAAAACAAAGAATAAAAAATAGGTCTGGGAGTATAATGCCCCTGGGTTCAACTCCCAATACCAACAACAACAACAACAAAAAAAAAAAGGAAATCGATAGGTGTCAAGACGGTTGGAAAGAAAAACAAATAGAGCTGGGCGTGGTGGTGCACACCTGTAATCCCAGTACAAGGGAGGCTGAAAGAGGAGGATCACAGGCTTGAGGACAGCTTCAGCAAGTAGTGGGAGTCTCAGCAACCTAGTGAGACTCCGTTTGAAAAACAGAAACTAAGAAGGCCTCGCTAAGTTACTAGAGTTGGCCGCAGATTTGCAGTCCTTCTGTCTCAGCCTCCCAAGTACTGAGATTACAAGCTTCACTACCACACCTGGCTAAAACAAATCTTATTTATTTTTTATTTATTTTTTTTTTGGGGGGGGTGGTGGTGGTACTAGGGGTGGAACCCAGAGGCTATCTATCTCCAGGCTGTACTCCCAGACCTTTTATATATATATTTTATTTGGAAACAGGGTCTTACTAAGTTACTTAGAGCCTTACTCAGTAAGTGAGGCTGGCTTCTAACCTGTGCAATCCTTCTGTCTGAGCCTTCCAAGCGTGTGCCACCACGCCTGGCTAAAACAAATTTTAAAAAGCAGATTTGGACCAGGTGTGGTGGCGCACACTTGTAATCCCAGCGCTTGGAAGGCTGAGACCAGAGGATCACGCAGGTTCAAAGCCACCAGCCTCAGCTATTTAGTGAGACCCTGTTTCCAAATAAAATATAAAATAGGGCTGGGATGTAGCCCAGAAGTAGAAAGCCCCTGTGTTCCACCTCCCAGTACCCCCCACACACACACACACACGCGCGCGCGCAGACTTGGAACAGTATTTACAGCAAATATGGATGAGACTGATATCCATAGAAGAAGCCTGTTTCTTTTGTTGTGGTGGTGGTGGTGGTGGTACTGGGAATTTAACACAGAGGCATTCTACCAGTGAGGTATACCCCAATCTCTTATATTTTATTTTGAATCAAGGTCTCTCTGGGTTGCTGAGAGCCTCACTACGCTGTTGAAGCATTGTGCTCAACCTGCGATCCTCATGTCTCAGCCTCCCAAGTACAGGGATTACAAGTGTGCACCACCAGGCCTGGCTCAACAAAATTCTTTAGTCACATAGGGTAGTGCTGAAAATTAAAAGGCAATATATAAAATTGCATATGTTAACCATATAATGTGTCTCTAATCTAGTGCCTAAGGGAAATTTAGTAGAAGTGATTTCTTTGTAAGTCATGGCATCCATGTGAGCAGACCTTTTTGTTTCTTTTGTAGGACATTCCAGTTAATGATGGAATAGAGCTATTGCAAATGGTCCTGAGCTTTGACACCAAGGATCCCCTCATTCTTTCCTGCGTCCTCACTAATGTCTCAGCACTCTTTACATTTGTTACATACCGGCCAGAATTTCTGCCTCAGGTCTTCTCTAAGGTAAAGTCCATCTTCTTTATAAACTTTATTTTGACATTTCTATTTATTTTTGTAATTTTTGAAAGTATCCGAGGCAAACTAACAGGCACACAAAGGATGAGAAGCTCCCAAAGAACCAAAAAGATAGCCAGGGAAACCAAGAAACGCATTGTCACAGGCCCATAGGATTTCAGAAAAGTGGATTTAATATTTACTGCAGCAGAAATTCTCCTAACAATTGGAGAATGCCCCGCGGAGGTTTTTTTTCCTTCCTTCCTTTCTCCTCCTCCTCCTCCTCCTCCTCCTCCTCCTCCTCCTCCTCCTCCTCCTCCTCCTTTTTCTTCTCCCCTTCCTCTTCCTCCTCTATTTCTCTCTCTTATTTTTTCTTTATCCTGGTGATAACACCTAGGGCCTCAAACATGCTAGGTAAGTGCTTTACCAGAGCTATATCCCAACCCTTCCATGGGTTTCTTCATGAGATCTTCTTCCAAGTCTCATGGCCAAGGAAAAGCAGCCGTACTGCATCAGGTTAAGGAAGAAATGGGAAGTTACAAAATGGACTCAAGGAAGATAGAACCTACTGATAACAAGTAGAGAAGAGAGGTGCGCCACCACATCTGGGCTGTTAAGGGACCCTTGACTTTTGTAAAACGTCTGGTGGGAAAATTGTGACTCTCAAGCCTGTTACCAAGGTATCTGAGAAAATGGACATCTGAAACCTCATAACCCAACAGAGCGCTTTTTGTTACCAGTTTGTTACTGAAAATAGCCTTCTGGGATTTTGTTGGGAATTTCTTGAGAACTACCATTTAAAAACTTGAGTAACCTTTTTCCCTCCTTCCCTTAGCTCTTTTCATCAGTCACTTTTGAAACTGTTGAAGAAAGCAAGGTAAGGCCATTAATTAGACCAGCTTCTAGCTTCTTGGAAGCAAAAGTCTGAACACCTAATTCGTGTGTGTGGGAGGGGTTGGTAAAGGCAATAGGTGGTCATATGATGTTTTTCCTAGAAAGATTCTTATTTATTTATTTATTTATTTATTTATTTATTTTTTGCGGTACTGGGAGTGGAACTCAGGGGCATTCTACCTCAGAGGTACACCCCCAGCCATTGTTGTTTTTGGCAATATCGGGGATGGAACACAGGGGCATTGTACCTCTGAGCTACACCCCCAGTCCTATTTTTTAGTATTTCATTTTTTAAATTTTTTTTGGGGGGGTGGTACTGGGGTTCTTGGAAGCCCTTCTACCTCCGGGCTACACTCCCAGACCTATTTTATATTTTTTATTTGGAAACAGTGTCTCTTATGCCAGCACGGCTGGCTTTGAATCTGCGCGATCCTCCTATCTCCACCTCCCAAGCGCAGGGATTACAAACGTGTGCCACCACACCCGGCCCTAGTATTTTCATTTTTTGAAACAGGGTCTCACTGAGTTGGGAAGGACCTCGCTAAATAGCTGAGGATGTCGTAAACTGCAGTCCTCCGGTCTCTGCCTCCCAATGCTGGGATTATAAGCGTGCGCCAATACACCCGGCCTTCCCAGCCCAAGTTTTTATTCTTTATTTTGAAACAGGTTCTCACTAAGTTGCAAATGGCCTCACTAAGTAGTAGCTGAGGCTGTCCGCAAACCATGACCCTCCTGTCTCAGCCTCCCAAATGCTAGGATTACAAGCATGCGCCCCACACCCGGCTCCCTAGAAACATTCTAGACAAATGTGAACAGATGGGCTCCCCGTGATTCTAAATGTCACTCCATTATACTGTTCCGGTCGTGACAATTGGTTGTGACTTTCATCTGTACCTCCTGTGTTTCCGGCTGAGTTTGTCGAGCTCTCTCTCTCCAGGCTCCCAGAACGCGGGCAGTGAGGAACGTGAGGAGGCACGCCTGCTCCTCCATCATCAAGATGTGCCGTGACTACCCCGAGCTCGTGCTGGTAAGCACTGGCCCCACGGCCTCTCGAGGTTGTTAGGATTTCTGTGCAAATCCAGCGTAAACTCTCTGCGGTGCACTATCTGCTGCCAGATAGTATGCCTGACCTTGAGAGCATCCAGTTGCTCTCACTTCTTTCTGAAAGGTTTCTGTAAGGAATTTAGCATTACTCCAGATAACAAATTAGAAGTTTTTTCTCTCTCTCACTCTTTTTTTTCTTTTCTTTTGTGTGTGTGTGTGTGGGGGGGGTGTTGCTGGGGATGAAACCCAGAGGCTTTCTACCTCAGCTGCATTCCTACACCTATTTTATATTTTATTTAGAAGTAGGGTCTCACTAAGTTGCTGAGAGCCTCACTAAGTAGCTGAGGCTGGCTTTGAACCTGCGCGATCCTCCTGTCTCAGCCTCTCACTGCACCCAGCAATTTTTTTTCTCTGAATGCACAGCAATTGTGTCCTTATAGATGACAGACTAAAGCTGAGCATGGTGGCGCACGCTTGTAATTCCAGTACTTGGGAGGCTAAGACAGGAGGATTGCATAGGTTCGAAGCCAGCCTCAGCTACTTAGTGAGGCTCTCAGCAACTTAGTGAAACCCTGTTTCCAAATAAAATATAAAATAGGGCTGGGAGTGTAACCCGGAGGTGGAAAGCCCCTGGGTTCCATCCCATACCAGAAGGAAAAAAAAAAAGATGACAAACTAGTCTTTGCTTGTAAAAAATACAGTGGATGTAGAAAAAGGATCGTTTCATTGTTGCTGTATGAGATAAGTGAAGGTACCCGGATACCTCAGAGAAGACCTGTCTTCGCCCAACTTGCCTGGTTATTCAGGCAAAGGAAGAACATTACACCAGAATTCCTAAGTGACTGCCCGTGGGCCTGCCCTTCCTGAGACTGTCTTGGTTCGTTCGTTCTTTGACTCACCTCTCCCTGAAAGTCAGGTCTTCACCGCTGGCTTTTTGTCTTGGATCTGCAGCCTAATTTTGACACGCTTTATAACCATGTGAAGCAACTCCTCTCCAATGAGCTGCTCCTGACACAAATGGAGAAGTGTGCCCTCATGGAAGCCCTGGTTCTGATTAGCAACCAGTTCAAGAACTACGAGCGCCAGAAGTTGTTCCTCGAGGAGCTGATGGCACCAGTGGCCGGCATCTGGCTCTCGGAAGAGATGCACAGGTAGAGGGCAGCCTTGGAGACCCGCGCTCACTGCACTTGACCCCGAGCCTCCCCTCGTGGGAGGACTTGCCCCAGCTGGAATGGTCACGTGACCTCTCTCCCCTCCGCCCTTCAGAGTGCTGTCAGATGTGGATGCGTTTATTGCCTATGTGGGCGCAGACCTGAAAAGCTGTGACCCAGCCCTGGAGGATCCCTGTGGCTTGAACCGTGCACGAGTAAGGCTTTCCTGGGAGTGGGAATTTGCATTGACCGTGGGGAGGAATAGGATGTTGCCATTTTCAAATTTCTCATAGATTTGTTTTGTCTATACTGGTGAGGAATCCAGGGGTCTCCACTTCCCTAAGCTTCTTTTTTATTTTCTTCTTTATTCTTGAATTCTTGAGTTAGTTCCCACAGCACAGTGGATGGTCTTTTCTGTGCAGTCATTATTTGGGCACTAAGAATCTCTAAGTATTTCTGAAGACTAGGGGTGTAATGAGGAAGTAGGTCAGAACTTGGTCCACAGGGTGAATCCCCTGCCGTTGCTCTGTGGCATGCAACGTTCTAAGTTATGGCCTCGCTTGTAAACCTGAGATCTCTCCACTCTTTGCTGTTCAAATAAGCAACGTTCTGACTCCCTTACGGCTAAAGTCATGGTAATTAGCCTGACGAGTGGTTGAAGGTGCCACGAAGGGGGAATAGGGCAAAAGCTGCCGAGCTGGAAGGCGCAAAGTGTGCAGCCATGGCAGCTTAAGCCCACTTGTGGAGCACGTCTAAGGCACTCCAGGTTCTGTGGAGCAGTTACTGAGCCCTGGAAGATGTCCTAATGAGAGCGGAGCCTCCAGTGTGCCCTCAAGAACTTCCAGTGAGAGGACCCCCCTTGGACTTGACCTTGAAGAAGGGGACAGGCATCTGTGGAGATGGGAGGAGCAGAGGTGCCACGCTCCCTCCCTCTGGCCTCCGTCTCAGACCCTGCCGTAGCTCCGAATGTGTCTTAACTGCCTGTTTATGTCGACCTCTCCTCTGCAGATGAGCTTCTGTGTGTATAGCATTCTGGGTGTTGTGAAACGAACGAGCTGGCCTGCGGACCTAGAGGAGGCCAAAGCTGGGGGATTTGTAGTAGGTTACTCATCCAGTGGAAATCCAATCTTCCGCAATCCCTGCACGGAGCAGATTCTGAAACTCCTTGACAATTTGCTTGCCCTTGTAAGGTGAGGTACAATATGGAATCTGTCTCTTGCTTTTTGTCTTTTTTAGCCTCCAGAACCTAATACTTGCGAGGCTGAGATGGGAGTATTGCAGTATAGGACAGCCTCAGTAAGTACAGAGAGCGCAACCTGTGAGGTCCTGTTTCAAACAAAAACGGAGAGGTATAATACTCCTGAGTTCAGTCCCTAGTACCACCAAAAACTAAGTAGATAAATATGTCTTATCATGGTAGTGATTATGAGGAATTATTTCTTGATTCTTTGTAGAGGGGTCTCCTCTTACTGAAAATAAAACCTGTAATGTCAGCAACTTGGAGGCTACAGCAGGACTATCTAAATTTGAGGCTGGTCTGGGCAACTTGGCAAGACCCTGTCTCAAAATTAAAAAAGGACTGGGGATGTAGCTCAGTGGTAAAGCATCCTTGTCCATCACCGTACTTAGAGAAACGGGGATCTGATTCTTGATTGTATAAACCTTGCATTCCACGTAAGCCTGTGGGGCCTAATGGCAAAATGGCTTTTCATTTTGAGCTGCCTCCATGTTCTTTTCCCATTTCTTTATACTTTATTTATACTTTAGCTTCTAAGTTTTATTTAGTCTAAACTTTGCCCAGTTTATTATTATTCACTGGGAACAGTATATTTGGTCGGGGGGGGGAGGGTAGCAGTAGTGGTAATTGACCCCAGTGGCATTCTGCCTCGAACTATAACCCCATCTCTTCTTTTTTTTTTTTTTTTTTCTTTCTTTCTTTCTTTAAGAAAGATCTTACTTAGTTGCTGAAGCTGGCCACAAACCTGTAGTGGTCCTCTCTCAGCCTCCCCAGTACTTGGTTTTACAGGAATGCATCACCACAGCCAGCTTTATTTTTGTTTCAACAGAATCTCCCTGAGTTGCTAAGAGTCTTATTAAGTTGCTAGGGATGCTCTCTAACAGGGGACCCACCTGTCTCAGCTCCCAGGTGCTGGGTTATACAGGGTGTGCCACGCCCAGCCTCAGTGGCTTATTTTGCTCAGTGTTATATTTGCAAGATCTGTTTATGTTATTACATGTAGTTTCAGTATTTTCATTCTTGTTGCTAATATGATATTCCATGGTGATATACTATCTCTTGCCCATTCCACATTGATGGGGGCAGTATTTGGTTGGTTTTTTGTTGTTGTTTTGTTTTTTCTGGTACTAGGGATTGAATGCAAGGGCATTCTACCTCCAAGCTATAGCCCCAGGCCTATTTTTTATTTTGAAACAGGATCTCATTAAGTTGGAGAGGGCACCATTAAGTAGCTGAGGCTGGCAGCCAGGTGTGGTGGCACGCGCTTGTCATCCCAGCATTTGGGAAGCTGAGACTGGAGGATGGCAGTTTGTGGACAGCCTCAGCTACTTAGTGAGGGCCTTTGCAACTCTTTGAGACCCTGTTTCAAAATAAAGAATAAAAAAATAGGGCTGGGGGTGTAGCTTGGAGGTATAATGCCTTTGGGTTCAATCCCCAATACCATAAAAAAAAAAAACCCAAAAACCTAAACATATCCATTAGGTGAGTCTCTTTGACATCGCTAACTTTCACCTTCATATCTCGTCCACTAGAAGGTATTTAGGGGCAGTAATACTCATGGAATAGTCATGTGATGGTAGGCCTCTTCTGGAATCCTTTCTGAAGGCCCTCCCTTCAGCTATTAGAGTTGACTTTAAGTAGAAGGAATATACTCTAATGGTAAAGGTGTTTAGTATATAAACTACTAAGATAGTCCTTTATCATCAGCAAGTGCTATGTACTAGACTTTGTACATGCTATACTTTTTTAGAGAGTGGATCTGGGCACTGAACATAGCATTCTACATCTGTAAACTACACCCGGCCCTTATTTGTCTATTTTATTTATTTGTTTATTTTTTGGTTGTACTGGGGTTCCTGGAAACCCTTCTACCTCTGGGCTACACTCTCAGACCTATTTTATATTTTTATTTGGAAACAGAGTCTCTTAAGCCAGCAAGGCTGGCTTTGAACCTGTGCGATCCTCCTGTCTCCGCCTCCCAAGCGCGGGGATTACAAGCATGCACCACAACGCCAGGCTTTATTCTCTGTTTTTGAAACAGGGTCTCACTAAGTTGCAGAGGGCCTCACTAAGTAGCTGAGGCTATCTGTGAACCGCGATCTTCTAGTCTCAGCCTCCCAAATGCTGGGACAAGGGAGTGCCACCACAACCGGCTCTATTTTTATTTTACTTATTTATTTTTATTTTATTTATTTTATTTATTTTTTTTTTTTGGTGGTACTGGGGGTGGAACCCAGAGGCTTTCTATCTCCGGGCTATACTCCCAGACCTTTTTTATATTTTATTTGGAAACAGGGTCTTACTAAGTTGCTGAGAGCCTCACTTAAGTAGCTAAGGCTGGCTTCGAACCCATGTGATCCTCCTGTCTCAGCCTCCCAAGCACGGGGATTACAAGCGTGTGTCACCACGCCCGGCATATATTTTTATTCTATTAACACTGTCTCACTAAGTTGCTGAGGCTGGCTTCAAACCTACAATCTGCCTGTCTCGGCCTCCCAAATACTGGAATTACAGGTATGCACCATCATGACCTAAGGATGCTTGTATTTTATAATTCTGGCAGTTTATTTGGTTTGTTTATGTCAGTATTACTACAAGCACATGAACAAACATATTGCAGTGTCATAGCAACTATATCCCTAGGTCGTGATACTAATATTTCAGCTCCATTATAATCAGTCTTATAGCCGGGTATGGTGGCACACGCTTGTAATCCCTGCGCTTGGGAGGCAGAGACAGGAGGATCACGCAGGTTCGAAGCCAGCCGGAAGGCTGAAAAACTGCCACCAGGTTCACATTAGACGGAGGCAGAATATTGAAAAGTTAGGGTTTGGGTGAGGACCTGCTCAGTGTCCTGCTTATGAAATCTATACATTCACCTGATATCACTAGTACTCAAAAACGTCCTGCCAGAGCACAATCTCAGGGTTGGCTTTTGTGTATGTGTGGTACTGAGCATTGAACCCAGAGCATTTTGCCTCTGAGCTACAACCCTAGTCCTATATTATTTATCATTTGAAACAGGTTCTCACAGAGTTCCTGGGGCTGGCCTCAAACCTGCAATCCTCCTATCTCAACCTCCCAGGATTGGTATCATAGGTGTGCACCTGACTTAGTTCAGGTTTAAAAGAATTTGGCTTTCCAGTTGTGTCCCCCTTATTGGCCTGCTATCTCAGGGTTTGGTTCTTGTGCTCACTTGTCCTCAGTGTTGTATACTCTATGTCTACGTTAATAACTTAAGTCTGTGCTGCTCTTTAGGAAACACTCAGTATGTTTATGCCTTCTTTATTGCCCTACCATGGAAGTGTTGGTGGGAATATTGTGTCTATGTTGAAGTGTGGAATTGCTGAATGACAAGGCGAAACTCCATCTTTCCTTCAGCAGCAGACTAGGAAATGTTCACATAACACCCTTTTTTCTTTCAGAACCCACAATAGTTTGTATGCACCAGAAATGCTAGCCAAAATGGCGGAGCCTTTCACTAAGGCTTTGGATATGCTTGAAGCGGAAAAGTCTATTATCTTAGGTAAGAAATCTAACCCTTCTCCCCCGAGTTCCCCTTGTCTCTCATGGGCTTCTTCAGTAGCCTTGTGCCTCATCCTTCTTGTCCAGCACGTCCTTGACCACCTATTTGTTCAGAAGTACATTTGTGGAGTTCCTACAGGCTCTACAAGAGCAAGTGTTTTCTTTTTCTTTTTTTTTTCTTTTTAATTTATTTTTATTGGTGCATTGTAATCATACATCACATTGGAATATAAGACTTGAGAGGATATATAAGCACACATCATCCAATTAGCCCTCATCCAGTCCCCATCCCATTCCCTCCCCCTCCCTGATCCCATGCTTGTTTGGTGATTAACTTTGATACATATGTTTATGTACCTCCTGCTTTTTAAAGAGGCTCCATCCTCCCCTATTCCATACCCTCTGATTGGTCACCTTAATTGCTTCACTATAGGGCCCTTTCTATAGCTCGACCACTTCCTGTTGCCCCTTTCCTCCTAGTTATTGCTGA
This sequence comes from Muscardinus avellanarius, assembly GCF_963383645.1. Lineage (NCBI taxonomy): Eukaryota > Metazoa > Chordata > Mammalia > Rodentia > Gliridae > Muscardinus > Muscardinus avellanarius. Next base: position 3,399,216 of record NC_137794.1, on the reverse strand, counting down.
CTAGGGGAAGCATCTGGTTTTAATTTTCTGCGATATTTCTCTGTGCATGCCGTGTTGCAAATACCGATTCCACTCTTGATGGCCCCAGTTGTGGCCTGGCTACCCGGTGGACTGATCCGGACCTCGCTGGCTCAAGCAGCGGCCTTGCCTCATGGGAGGCCCCAGTTCTGGCCTCACTGGCCCCGACACCGGCCTAACCCCTCAGCTGGCTCCTATCCCGGCCTCAGAGGCCCCAGCACCGGCCTTCCTCACGGCAGGCTCCGATGTTAGCCGATGGCCCTGGCATCGGCCTAACCCCTCGGCCAGCTCTGATCCAGGCCTCGGAGGCCTCAGTAGCAGCCTTGCCTCACGGAAGGCTCCGATGCCGGCTAGTGGCCCCAGCACTGGCCGAACCCCTCAGCAGGCTCCGATCCCGGCCTCAGAGGCCTCAATAGTGGCCTTGCCTCGCGGCAGGCTCTGATCCCAGCCTCGCTGGCCCCAGCACTGGCCTAACCCCTCGGCAGGCTTTGATCCCGGCCTCGGAGGCCTCAATAACAGCCTTGCCTCACAGAAGGCTCCGATGCCAGCCGTTGGCCCCAGCACCAACCTAACCCCTCGGCAGGCTCCTATCCCGGCCTCAGAGGCCCCAGCACCGGCCTTCCTCACGGCAGGCTCCAATCCCGGCCTCGCATCCCAGTACCGGCCTAACCCCTCGGCAGGCTCCGATCCCAGCCTCAGAGGCCTCAATAGTGGCCTTGCCACACAGAAGGCTCCGGTGCCGGCCAGTGGCCCCGGCACCGGCCTAACCTCTCAGCAGACTCTGATCCTGGCCTCGGAGGCCCCAGCACCGGCCTTACCTCATGGCAGGCTTTGATCCCATCCTCACTGGCCCCAGCACCGGCCTAACCCTTCGGCAGGCTCTGATCCCGGCCTCGGAGGCCTCAATAACAGCCTTGCCTCATAGAAGGCTCCGATGCCAGCTGTTGGTCCCGGCACCGGCCTAACCCCTCGGCAGGCTCCAATCCCGGCCTCGGAGGCCCCAGCACCGGCCTTGCCTCACGGCAGGCTCCGATCCCAGCTATGCTGTGTCCATCGCTGGCCTCACCCCTCAGCAGGCTCTAATCCGAGCACCCTCTTTACCCAACTATTTGTCCCACGTTCTCGAGGGTGCGTGGTGGTGGTAGCATTCTGCCTCTGGGGTCATTACTTCAAAGGTTCCAGGTGTAATGCATCAGATCTCTGCCTCCCCTGAGTACTGGCCACTGCCATTGCCACTGCCTCCACCATTTCAAATCTTTCCCAAGCTCTTTTTCCACTCTGAATGTTGTCCAGTCTTCCTAAGCATGCACGACGGTAGCATTCAACCTTTGGTGTAATTTCTCAAAAAAAAAAAAAAAAAAATAAGGTTGGTAGTCTCCAATTTCTGCTTCTCCTGAATACAAGTCTCCACCGCCAACGTGGAGACCGCTTTCAGCACCGCTTTTCTCCTTGGTCTCCGCTAAAGTCTCTCTCCTTAAAGGTGATGTCCAAGATTCTTAACAATGTAGAAAAGCAGCAGTTCTCCTTAGTGGGGAATTTTTCCAGTAATTCCAGTTCATTAGGATAAGTTTTGTCTGCATCTCCAGTATCCTGGCATCTGCCACCTCCTTGACCCCTCTCCGATATTTTCCTTTTTCTTTTTCTTTTCCTTTTATACAGGGTCCTTCTTGATGGAAAGGGGTTTGCCTAGGGGTGCCCCGTCAGCACCTGCCCACCCGCCCAGGGTCGGGGCCAGGGGCCCGGACCATGGGGTCCTTCCGGGTGGAGAGGGGGGTCGCCTAGGGGCGCCCCGCCAGTGCCTGCGCACCTGCCCAGGGTTGGGGCCAGGGGGCCCCTACAAGAGCAAGTGTTTTCAAGAGCAAGTGTTTTTGTGTTATTATCTTAGTATACATAAGAGGTCATCACAGATAAACCACCACACACACACACACACACCATAAACCCCTCTTTCAATATGGCTAGCAGGTAGTGGGGTTAAGCTGAGAGAGAGAGAGAAAGGGGGAGAGAGAGAGAGAGAGTGAGTGTGTGTGTGTGTGTGTGTGTAGGATTGAACCCAGAGGTATTTTACCTTCGAGCTACACCCTCAGCCCAGTTTTACTTTTTATTTGGAAACAGGATCTCACTAGGTTGATAAGAGCCTCACTATTTGCTGAGGCTGTCCTTGAACCTGTGATCTTCCAGTCTTAGCCTCCCAAGTACAGAGATTACAGCCTGGCAAGCTATTATATTTTAAATAAACCATTATTTTTAACCTTGAAAAATGTTAGCACACCTTCCTCTCTTTTGTATACATACCACAAAAAAATTTTCAGTAGTAGATTATAAATCATGTTTCTCATGTGTTATCTTGATTAGAATATTCCATTAGCTGGGCGTGGTGGCGCACGCTTGTCATCCCAGCATTTGGGAGGCTGAGACAGGAGGATCGCAGTTCCCGGACAGCCTCAGCTACTGAGTGAGGCCCTTTGCAACTCAGTGAGACCCTGTTTCAAAATAAAGAATAAAAAATCAGGCTGGCTGTGTAGCTCGGAAGTATAAAGCCCCTGGGTTCCATCTCCAGTACTGAAGAAGAAAAAATAAAAAAGAATATTCCTTTAACTCATTTTTCCCACCAACAACTAAGTATGAAAGTAGATATACTGTCATAATTGTGATATTTGCCGTGAAGGAAAGTACAGGATTCTGAGTATTGGGAGACCTAACCTAGTCTTGGATAGGATTCAGAATTTGCCTCCCAATGGAGACATGAAGAATGACAGAAGGGAAGAGGAGATAAGGGACTGCTAGAATGCAGGTGTGAGGTCCCCAGCTGGGCAGGAAAGAGCGTGGTATGCCCAGGAGGGAGAGAGGGAGGACACAGCCAAAAGGCCAGGGCCAAGGACACATTTAGAAGTTAGAGCTGGGGCATCAGAATTGTCCACACTTTGCGCCTATCTCTGGAGTTTCAGGCTGGGCCACCTTTACAGTCCCCACAGTGTCTGTTAGTTCTCAGCCATCACCTCTTCATGGGTCTAACTTTGGTCAAATGATCCAGCGAGTATTCCTCATGTGTAAAGTTGCCAAAGGAAGAAAGTTGCTTTGCCTTTCCAAAGCTCATTTCTGTTTATCTCAGCCTAGATGCTCCTAGATCCTGTCCTTGGGCATCAGTACACTTGAGGTCTGTGTTGCAGACACCAGTTAAAATGGACTGTTAAAATGTAGAAAAATGTTTTTTTTTAACACACACACACACACACACACACTCTTTCATTATTCAAGTTCATGTAAAAATATGTCCAACCAGATATGCTAGGACAAAGGGTTCTGACTATTAAAATAGAAAACTGTTTTCTTTTTTTTTTTTTTTTTTTTTTGTGGTACTGAGGTTCCTGGAAACCCTTCTACCTCCGGGCTACACTCCCAGACCCATTTTATATTTTTATTTGGAAACAGGGTCTCTTAAGCCAGTGAGGCTGGCTTCAAACCAGCGCAATCCTCCTATTTCCGCCTCCCAAGCGCAGGGATTGCAAGCGTGCGCCACCACGCCCGGCTTAATAGATCTTCTAAGGCAGTTACTTTGAAATAAGTGGATTTCATTTTGATCTGCTATAATTTGGGGGTTTTGCATAAGATTTTGTTTCATAAAGAGGTCCGACTACTTGAGGTGGGCAGGCATCTCTCCCAGTTCTTCATGGAGACATTCTTTTGCACAGTCTCTGTTTTGGTATGGATCCTAGGTAGGAAAGCCCGGGTCTAACCTAATGTCCTGGGTCCTTAAATAGCGTCTAACTGTCCCTACCAGGAGTGTTACTACCACCTTAGAACAGTTTTAGCACCTGCAGCTGGTAAAAGATGTGGCCAGCTGCTTTCAAGATGCACAGGAACATGCGCACACCCAAACCGCGTCTGCCTGCGGAGGGTGTCTCGCGGCTCCTGGCAGTGGAGCAGTGTGTTCCTGGTCTGTCTGTCTCTAGGGTTACCTCAGCCTCTCTTGGAGCTCAATGACTATCCTGTCTACAAATCAGTCTTGGAAAGAATGCAGCGTTTCTTCAGCACCCTCTATGAGAACTGGTAAGGAGCTAACACAGTCGCCGTGTTCTCTTCCTAAGAAGATACTGTTAGGCATGGCCGTCCCTTAGACTTTTGATCTGGAATTCTAATGTAAGGTGAAAGTGAGGCAAGGATTTGAAGGGAAACAGCCTGCTTTCCTGCATGCTTCGTACCAGCATCACAGTCTTAGCCACGGCTTCATGTTTGCGCCTAACTCGTCTGCATTTCTGGTGCAAAAATGACTGCCAAGGGCAGGCAGAGTGCGGCTGCCTTGGCTCCGATCCCTCAACGCTACGGCCTTATTCCAGTACATGGGGCAGTGGGAAGCAGCTGACGAGGGAGTTCGTCTCTGGGTCCTGTTTGGGGATGGGGTAGGACTTGGCTCGCTTGCACACCGCACCCGAGGCTTGGACCTCAGTTAACGCAGGGTGCTTGTCAGTCAAGCCAGTGAGTTCTTCATGGTAAGTCTTCATTACCCAGTAGCGAAGGATCGTGTTGATTCTGGCTGCCAGTATCTGTCTTTTAATGTTTGCTGCATGTGCTGCCAAGTTGTTTCAGTGCAGGGTGTGCCAGGGGAGGCATTTTTATAAGAGAGCCAGTCCATTTCTTCAAAGATAAATATTCCTTATGGAGTAAATACAGTCGCTGAAAATCTTAGTGTACTAGAAATGGAGTCGCTGCAGCAGGGAGGGCTGGCAGGGATAGACTTGAGTGTCGTTGCCAATGGTTTTGCCTTACAGCTTCCACATCCTAGGGAAGGCGGGCCCTTCCATGCAACAAGACTTCTACACCGTGGAGGCCCTTGCAACCCAGCTCCTCGGCTCAGCCTTCGTCAACCTGAATAACATCCCTGACTACCGACTCAGGCCCATGCTTCGTATCCTTTCAGAAGTCCCCGGATACCTCAGAATATCTAGAAATTACGGACACGAACACGGAGAAGAGCTGCAGGAAAGAAAGAGGATTATCTTTTCAAGGGCATCACAATCTTATTAGAGACGAGAAGATTGATGTAAATATGAAAAACAGGAAGATAGTCCAGTAGGCCTTTGAAGCTCTTTTGGATAGCAAGAGCTTTTCTTTGGGGGATGAATCTTTATCTTCCCACTTAGAAATATGGCAAATTAAGCTTTTATCGCTTCTCTATTTTTCAGGTGCTGCTGCTTTTTTATTTATTTTTCCCCCCTCTTCTTAGGACAGGATTTCACTCTGTTGCTTAGGCTAGCCTCAAGTCCCTGGGCTCAAGCAATTCTCTGGCCTCGGTCTCCCAAGCTAAGACTATAGATGTGCACCACTACACCCAACAATTTGCTTCTTTTTTTTGTTGTTTTTGTGGGGTTTGTTTTGTTTCTTTGTTGTTGTTTTTGCAATACTGCGGATGGAACCCAGGGACATTCTACCTCCAAGCTACACTTCCAGCCCTATTTTTTTATTTTGATACGGGTCTCATTGAGTTGCAGAGGGCCTCACTAAGTAGCTGGGGCTGTCAGTGAACTGGGATCCTCCTGTCTCAACCTCCCAAATGCTACGATTACAAGCGTGGGCCAGCATGCCCAGCTAGTTGCTGCAGTTTAAAGAACTTTTGTAAGCCGAGCATGATGGTACCTGCCTATATTCACAGTACATGGGAGGCTGAGATAGGAGGATCACAAGTGTGGGGCCAGCTTCAGCAACTTCAAGAGGTCTTCCACAACTTAGAACCTATTTCAAAATAAAATTGGCCAGGCATGGTGACACACTTGTAATCCCAGCATTCGGGAGGCTTGCGATTTGCGAGACAGGAGGATTGTGATTTGCAAACAGCCCTTTGCAACTCAGAGAAACCCTGTTTCAAAATAAAGAGTAAAAATTAGGCCTGGGGTTGTAGCTCGGATGTAGAATGCCCCTGGGTTCCACCCCCAGTATTGCAAAATAAATAATAAGAAAAAAAAATTGAGCTGGGTTTTAGCTCAGAGACAGTATGCCCCTGAGTTTAATCCCTAGTAACCAAAAAAAGAAGAAGCACTTCTGTGGCGCAGGCTTGTCATCCCAGCATTTGGGAGGCTGAGACTGGAGGATCGCGGTTCGTGAGCAGCCTCAGCTACTTAGTGAGGCCCTTCGCAACTCAGCGAGACCCTGTTTCAAAATAAAGAATAAAAAATTGGGCAAGGGGTGTAGCTTAGAGGTCAAATGCCTCTGGGTTCCACCCCCAGACCTGCAAAAAAAGTAAAAAATAAAAACAAATAAATAAATAAATAATAATGGAATTAGATAGTATTTTAGGGAAAGAACAGGAAACTCCCCTCCCTTTTTTTCCTTCAGTGCAAATCCATTAGGAGTGGACTTTGCCCAGAGGTGGGTCCCACTTCCTGGGAAGTGGGCGGTGGACTGTGGACTTGTGTGTGCTGCGACTTCTTAACTGGCTGCTGCAGGGGTCTTCGTGAAGCCTCTGGTGCTCTTCTGTCCCCCAGAGCACTACGAAGCCCTGGTGTCGCCCATCCTTGGGCCTCTTTTCACCTACCTCCACATGGTAAGAGATGAGCAGGAAAGGCGGGCAAAGGCGCTCTCGGGGTGCACGGCCACTCCTGAGGCCTGTAAGTGCAGAGCTCCTAAAAGTGCTGTCTCCTGGCCCTACCAGGCCAGCTGCCCAGAGCTCCCACCACGGCCGGCTCCTGTTGCTGCAGAGGATTGAGCAGGCCCCAGAGGACTACTGACCCAGTTGCCCACAGTGCAGATTCTGCTCCTAATCTGCTGAGAAGAGGTGGTCAGGGAAATGGCTCCCCCTAGGCCTGTGTCCCTGACCTAGGAGGCCAGCTGGGCAGAAAACCGATGTGCTCTGAGGCTCGGGCATTCTGCAAGTGATAACCTTTCTAAACAAGCTTTTGATAGGCTGCCTCCATCCCTGACAGGAGAAACTTTATAGAAGCCAATGTCTGATTTTTTTTCTTTAAGTTGCAGGGCCCATCAAGACCCTGTCATTAATACTTCAAATCACCCATGGCCAGATTTAATCAAAAAGTAGGTCACAGCCTGGCGTGCTGGCCACACTTATAATCCCAGAGGGTCATAGGTTTGTGGCCAGCCTTGGCAACTTAGGCCCTGTTTCAAAATAAAGAGGATTTGGGGGTACAGCTCAGAACATTCCTGGATTCGATCCCCAGCACAAATAAATAAATGATTAAATAATAAAATTTTAAAATAGAGCTGGGGTATAGTTCAGCAGCCAGAAGGCCTTGGTTTTATTCCCCAGCACTAGAAAAAAAAAGAAAAGGTAGGCCTCGGGTATTGGTGTTCTAGCCTTCTCCCCAGCCCCAGCTTTTCCTTTCTCTTCCCAGAGGCTTTCCCAGAAATGGCAAGTCATCAACCAGAGGAGCCAGCTGTGGTAAGGAACTCCCGTTCTCCTTGGCACGGGGCGGGGCGGCGGTGGGCTCTCGTCATTCTCAGCCGGGATGGCTGATGGAGTGTCTGGACTGGCGGTGTCAGTAGGCAGACTTCAGTGGAGCCTTCACCTTTCCCGGTTGGGCAGGGTCACAAGTACTGATGCCCCTCAGTGGGCCACTGCTCCCCACTTCCAGCATCGCACAGACTTGGGTCTGAAGGAAGCGAGGGGAGGGGTGGGCGGGCTTTCTGGGCACCGCTGCCGCTTTCTCTGCCCTTCCCTCTTTGCACTCTTGTGGAACTTGGCTCCCTGGTTTTCGGCAGTGGAGAAGATGAAACTGCAGAAGAAAACCCAGAGTCTCAAGAGATGCTGGAGGAGCAGCTGGTGAGGATGCTAACCCGCGAAGTCATGGACCTCATCAGTAAGTGCAATGTGGGGATGGGGCACTAGAGGAGCTCTTCCTAGACAGAACTCCCGGCACCTCCGGCAAGACCGAATGGAGGCAAAGGTCCAGGTTTGCAGCAATATTGACGGGTTGATAAGAACTAACCAGATGTAAGCAGCAAGTCCTTAAGTCAACATTAAGGACATTTTATTGAGTTGTGAATTAAATTGTACCAAGGCCAGAATATGAAGGAGTGGTCTAAAATAAGAGAGGTTTGGATTAATGTCACGGATAACTTGGTCAGAGGAGGGAAAATTTCTAGTTCTTGGGCAGAGAGGTTGTTAATTTTCTATTTTTTTGAAATATTGAAGAAAACAGTACTTGCTTAGTTTGTTTATTGGTGAGCCAAAGTTTTAGCCACAGAAATAGAAGTCACCTCTCCTGGTTGTTTGCTCTCAGAAGATTCTCATTTCCCCCTAGTTAATTGAACATGAAGAGAGACCAACCAGAACACATCCTGGTCGAGGCCATCATAGCCTCAATTTCTATTATTGAAACTGAATTCCATGCTTTAGCCTACCTTTCCTCCTCCCTCTTCACCTGACCAGACAGTTCGGGATCCGTTGGCCTGAGGTGACTGTTGTGTGTAAGATAAAACCCTCCCTTGCCCAGTAACCCTGCTTTTGTGCTTTAGCGGTTTGCTGTGTATCAAAGAAGAATGCTGAACATAGTACTGCCCCTCCTGCGGATGGAGACGGTGAGTGGGCCTGCTGGCCGGCCCTCAGAGGTCTGCTCTGAGCGGTTCCTAAATACGATCTGTCTACACCAGCTCCTGTAGAAGCTTTCCTTAGGAGGCTGCTGGGGTACGTCTGGCTCTCATCTGTCTAGGCCTTGCTGTTTTCTCCAGCACACAGCACACTCCCGCTACAGATTCTTTGTACTTAGTTCCCTCTGCCAAAATGATTTTCTTCTAGCTACACACATGGCCTATACTCTTGCTGTATTCAGCACTCTCCTAAGACGTTACCTTTCTTATGAGGTCTTCATGAGTAATCAAAAATAGAAACCTCAGCCAGGGTGGCTCACGCTTGTAATCCCAGTACTTGCCACAGGTTTGTGGCCAACCTCAGCTACTTATTGAGGCCTTCTGCAACTTAGACCCTACTTCAAAATAAGAATAAAAAAGAGGGCTGGGGGTGTTGCTCGGACGTAGGATGTCCCTGGGTTCAATTTCCAGTACCACAAAAAAATAACAATCTCAGGTCAGTTATGGTGGCCCATGCCTATAATCCTAGTACTTGGGAAGCTGAGATAGGAGGATCAAAAGTCCAAAGCCAGACTAGCAACTTAGCGAGACTGTTTCCAAATAAAAAATAAAATCAGAATGCCCCTTGCTTCAATCACTAACACCACTAAAAAAAAGCAACCTCAGCCGTTCTGTAGTCTTCTCTGCTTTGGCATTTTTCACCACCTGCCCTTATGTTTTTACTTATGTATTCATTTATTACCTGCCTCCCTCACTAGAATGCAAACTTCTGTTAGGGAAAGAACTCCGTCCTATTCCACAGCTGAATGGGTGCCAGTCACGGTGGGCGTTCCTACAGTGGTTGACCGATGGGACCCTCAGTATCTATAGCCGGGTGCTTCTCTAGCCCTGCCACCATCGTGGCTTCCGCCTCCTTTCATGGGGCTGGGATGTCCCAATACTTAGCTTCATTTGGATAGGGACATTCAGCTTTGCTTGGCCTCATGGGTTTCTGTGAGAACAGGGTGTTCTGTGTTCCGAAAGGATGGAGCTTAACATTTGCTCTGCTTACAGATGAAGAGATGATGGCCACAGAGGCAGCCCCTTCACCGATGGCAGAGCTTACAGACCTGGGAAAATGTCTGATGAAACATGAGGTGGGTTGAGGGGCAGGTGAGGCCTTTTCTCCTGGCCCAGCCAGGGAACCAGCTGTCCTATCCTTACTGAGCTACAGCTCTCAGACGGACCAGGCTCATTGCTGTGAATCTTGGTGCTTGACCTTCCTCAGGCCTGACTTGTCTCTGTTCTACACACAAGTTTTCTCTTATATTTTTTGCTTTTTCTTCTTTTTTACTGCCTGAGAAATAAAAATAGAGAAATCAAAAGTTCATCAATAGCTTTTATTATTTTTCGGTTTACATATTAAAATTCCAGCTCCTGATATATTAGTAAGAAAATTGAGCCAGTCATGGTGGCACAGGTCTGTGATCCCAGTACTTGCGAGGCTGAAACAGGAGGACTGCAGGTTTGAGGAGAGCCTCAGCCAGTAATGAGACTCTAATCAACCTAGCAAGACCCTGTTTCAAAATAAAATAGGGGGAAGTAGCTCGGGGTAAAGCACTCCCTTGCACATGCAAGGCCATGAGTTCGATCCCCAGTACTTCAGGAAAAAAGGGGGCAGGGGATTGCCAACTGCTGCCATTACAAAAATAGCCTTGCCAGTCCTGATCCAGGACAGTGCCATGAGTAAGAGTCTTTCCTCCAAAATGATAAGCAGGTAAAAAGGGATAGGAAAGATGAGTTGATTTTAGAGCTGGGCGTGGTGGCACACACTTGTAATCCCAGTACTTGGGAGGCTGAGACAGGATCGCAGGTTTGTGGCCAGCCTATTGAGACGCTGTTTCAAAATAAAGAATAAAAATAGGGCTAGGGGTGGAGTTGGGTGGTAAAATGCCCTTGGGTTCCATCCTCAGTGCCACCCAAAAAATAATGCATTAATAAAACAGGACTGGGGGTGTAGCTCAGAGGTCGAATATCCCTATGTTCAATCTCAGTGCCACAAACGAGAAGGCAAGGAAATTGTGCCTGTTTTCCCATCGCAGTCTTCCTTCCTTTCTGTTCAGGACGTTTGCACGGCATTGTTAATCACAGCCTTCAACTCCCTGGCCTGGAAGGATACTCTGTCTTGCCAGAGGACAACCACACAGCTCTGCTGGCCTCTCCTCAAACAAGTATGGTTACTCACCCCTCTTCCCTGAGCCTCACAGGAGGTTTGGGTCAGGCAGTCGCTGAGTCAGCTGGAAGAACTGGGGCACTGGGGCCTCCAGAACCCTCTGTGGCCCTGAGCACAGCTGTCCCCCAGGTGCTGTCGGGGACACTGCTCGCAGACGCCGTCGCCTGGCTCTTCACCAGCGTGCTGAAAGGCTTGCAGACACATGGGCAGCATGACGGGTGCATGGCTTCCCTGGTCCACCTGGCCTTCCAGATCTATGAGGCACTGGTGAGTGGAGAGCACGCGGGCAAGGGCGCCGCCCGCGGCTTCCTCAGCCGGCTCCTGCCATCTTGGACCTTGTGCCAAACTGCTAGCGCTGCGGGGAGGCGGCAGGGTCCAGCCTTACCCAATGAGAATCTCTCCATTTAGCGCCCCAGGTACCTGGAGATTCGAGCTGTGATGGAGCAAATCCCAGACATACAAAAGGACTCTCTGGACCAGTTTGACAGCAAACTTTTGAACCCCTCCCTGCAGAAAGTGGCTGACAAGCGAAGGAAGGACCAATTCAAACGCCTCATCGCAGGTTGCATCGGGGTAGGTCGTGCCCCTCCACCATGCTTCAAATCCACAGGCCTCCTGTGGCCTTCTTAGACCCCGCGTGTGTGTGAGCGGTGAGCCCGCGTGCTGTTGACCGTTGATGGTAGGACTATCTAACCCACGACCCAGGGCCTAGCCTTAGTTCATTCTCATTTGTTTTCTATAGAAACCTCTGGGAGAGCAGTTCCGAAAAGAAGTTCACATTAAGAATCTGCCCTCGCTTTTCAAAAAGACAAAGCCCATGCTGGACACAGAGGTGCTGGACAATGAGGGGGGCAGCCTGGCTACCATCTTCGAGCCTTGATCAATCTTTGGGGCATCCTTCCTCGGCCTCTGTCGTCCTCTCCTTCCCCTCCGTAGCTCATCTCTAGGCCCCTCTGTGCACTGCCCTCACTTCCCACTGTGGTCAGCTTGGAGCCAGCCAGGTCTGGAGCTGGAGAAGAGGGGGTCCTGTGCAGGGCCAGAAGTCATTTTACTCATCAAGAAAGGGAGTCAGGGCTCACTGTCCAGGTGTGCCCAGTACTTCCCACTCTACTTGGTAGTTTTGGCTTTCCAAGGAAAGCTAGAGCAGATGGCCATTCTCCCCAAGCCCTCCGGCCCCCAAGCAGCCACACCTGAGCAGAAGGGGATCTAGGGGTGCTGTGCCGGGCTGGGCTTGCAAAGGGCTCAGCCCTCCACCACTCATCTCGAGGGCTTCTCCTGGACCATGGCAAGTCCCGCTGAGCCCCTGCCTGTCAGCAGGACCCTTCTCCACCCCCAGTGGATTGTCTGGCTTAGGTGCTAAGTGCTGAACTGAATCAGTCCAGTTCTCTCATCTTTGAGCAAGTCTGGTCACCTGATGGAACCCATGGTACAGGCTACTTGTGTCCAGGCACAGCATCAAGTGTAGTGCCTCCAGGGCTGGGCGGCCTGGAGTAGTGCTAACGGCCCCCTTAGAGCTCACACATCTTCCCCTTCTGTGATGGCCTCGAGGGTTTCCCCGTCTCTGGGTCTACTCAGGCACAAGAGCCACGGTACACTATTCAGTGTCACGTAACACCATCATCATCCAAAGTTAACTAGGCTTCTATCTGAGACAGACAGCTAGCAAAGCCACTGGTCTCCTAGGACTGAGTCTAGGTGCCTTTAAAAATCTCATGGTCTAAGTTTGAGGCCAGCCTCAGCAACTTAGGAAAGTAAGGAGTGGGAGCCGGGTGTGGTCACACATAATCCCAGTGCTTGGGAGGTTGAGACAGGAGGATCTTGCAGGTTCGAAGCCAGCCTCAACAGCTTAGTGAGGCTCTCAGCAACTTAGTGAGACCTGTTTCCAAATAAAACATAAAATTGGCCCACCCTCAGTACCGCAAAAAAAAAAAAGGGGATGTAGCCCAGCAGTAAAGTGCTTCTGGGTTCAGACCTAGTACTTAGGGCAGGGGAAATCTTCATGATCCTTCAGGTTCACAGTAGCTCTTCTCAAGAGCCATTTTCAAAAGAAAAATTATGCTTTCCCATTAAAACCTGTACAGTCCATCCCTAAGGTCACTGGAAGCCAAGGGACGTGGAGATGTGGAGCGTACCGGAGGCTTTTCTAGTAGGGCAGGTTGGTCCATGTTCTGCATAGGACAGGCCTGCGCCCAGCCAGCCCACTGACACGGGCTTGTGACAGAGCAGACGGACCGACTAAAAGGCTGCAGCTTTAGGTGGTGCGAGTCACAGGTGCTGAGGCAGAGAAGCCTCGAGGCTGGGGAAGCAGGGCTGTGATGTCGTCTCTGCTGCGCAGCTCCCTCTTCCTGCTAGGTGCTTGGGGTTTCTGTTGATTGTGAAGGCGATCTCAAAGAGTATTTCCCTCCAAGCTACATAGCTGCCTACTCTGTCTGGTTGGGGCTGTGGAGGGTATAGCTGTATTTATTATGTTGTAATATTTTTAACATCCTGTGACTTCATGCTAGAAATTTTCTATTGTTTATAAAACCTTTTTGTAGAGATGTTAACTCTAAAGCACATCTGCATGTCAGTAAAAACGTCAGTTTCATACAAACAGGGCCCTTTCTTTCCTCTGTGGCTTTCGGCCTGCCAGTCAGTCTGCCAATCTTTGTGGCACTGTCAGTACCAGCAATGTCTGGGCTAGGCTGCTGTGGACAGCCCCTTTTCCTATCAGGAACTTCCCTGGCAATCCAGGAGACAGACAGACGGTGTATGTAGTGTGTTTGGCTTTTCTCAGGAGGCCTTAGCTGGGCGTGGTGGCACACGCTTGTAACTTCAGTACTTGGGAGGCTGACACAGGAGGACCACACAGGTTTGAAGCCAGCCTCACAGCCAGCCTCACCTACTGAGTTTACAAATGAGATCTAAGATAGGTCTGGGAGTGTAGCCTGGCAGTAGAAAGCTCCTTGGTTCCACCTCTCGTGACACAAGGGGGGCTTGGCCTTCACATGAACCACTAGTGCAGTAAACTCTTGCTGCTGCCAAACACATGCAGCTGGATCTGTCTAGTCAAGTAGCAGTCTGAAAAAAGGAACTTTGTTTAGACATGATTTATTTACATAAAAGGCCTTACAAAGGCCTGAAAAGTCTTATCCTGTGACACATTTAACAAAATGTATTAGTTGAAAATAAAGCTGGAATTGGACCACTAGGAACCGTGGGCACAGCAGTCCTGTGGGGACAAGTCAGCAGCCGGGAAGAGCCAAGCCTGGCCAGCCCAGGGAGTGGCGCAAGCCTCAGTCCATCTGGACTGCATCCAGTTCATCCAAGAAGCGCCGGCACTTCCCCATCAGCACCTTGATAGCCTCACTCACCAGCACATCTGGTGGCAACACTCCTGTTGACTCCACAGAAACTAAGGACCAAGAGAGGTACTTTAGACTCTGCAAGGAAGCTGCCGCATTGGAGTGCTCCCCCACACCGCCGCCCATTTGCACTCACAAATGTAATGGTCACGAACACGGGCCAGCTGCACAATCTTCTTCAGCTTCTCATTCCGGAAGATTTCCCTGCTAAAGGTATCTAGCCGGGGATTGGCAACTCGGGCTACTTTTTTACCTAACAGGTAAAAAAATGTATTTTATCTATTAGGAGCCCAAAGCTTTTGCTTCTCTACCACTTTCAAAGAAAACTCTTAGGCACAGGCGCTGGGCATGGTGGCGCACACTTGTAATCCCCGTGCTTGGGAGGCAGAGACAGGATTGCGGAGGTCCGAAGCCAGCCTCTCAAGCTGGCTTAAAGGACCCTGTTTCCAAATAAAAATATAAAAATAGGTCTGGGAGTGTAGCCCAGAGGTAGAAAGCCTCTGGGTTCCACCCCTAGTACCACCAAAAAAAAGGGGGGGGGGCTAAGGCCGGGTGTGGTAACCATGCTTATAATCCAAGCATTCAGGAGGCTGAGACAGAAGGATGGTGTTCATGGACAGCCTCAGCTACTTAGGCCCTCTACAGCTTAGACCCTGTTTCAAAATAAAAAATAAAGGTTTGGCATAGTGGCACACACCTGTCATTATAGCACTTGGGAAGCTGAGACAGGATCCAGGCCAGCGGAGACCTTCAGCAACTTAGCAAACTAAAGGAGGTGGGCGTAGCAACACACGCTTTTAATCCCAGCATTCAGGATGCTGAGACCAGAGGACTGCAGTTCACGGACAGCCTCCGCTACTTAGTGAGGCTCTCCGCAACTCGGTGAGATCTCATTTCTAAAATACAGAATAAAAAACAGGGCAGGGGGTATAGTTCGGAGGTCAAATGCCCCTGGGTTCCATCCCCAGACCCGCAAAAAAAATAATAATAATGAATAAAAACTTGGGGCTAGTGTAGCTCGGAGGAAAAATGTCCCTGGTCCTCATCCAAACAGCCTCCCATATACTATACCTTGCACTTCCTCCACCTCAATGACGCCTGGTGAGAAGCAGCGGCTCAGCTCCTCAGCTGCTTCCCCTTCCACAGGTGCAAGCAGTGTGATGTCTGGCAGGAGCCTGTAGCTGGCTGTAGCCACTGGTGAGAATTTGGCGTGATCCTTGCCTGGAGGAGGGAGTCTGCCTTGACAGGGCCCGTGTGCTCCTGTGCCCCACACAAGCCCACTGCGGCCAGGACATGCGCGAGGCAGGCCAACTTACCAATGCCCTTGACACAGTGCATGAGCAGGTCAATCTCCTGGCCAGGCCGCAGCTGAGCAATGAGGATGTCGTCGTGCACCGGGCGGATCGTGCCCTCGGGGAAGACGTCGGCCTGGTTCCCCAGCGGGACCCACGTCATGTGCCTGGTATATACTGGAGAAAAGGCATGTCAGAAAACCCCACTCCCTAAAAACAGCAGCCCCAGCAGGTAGGCCCTCTTCCTCACCCAGCCACCGCTCACCCTTGTGGTTCACATAGAGTTCATTGGGGTCTGACGAATCCTTGGCAGCGTGGGGGTTCCGGGTGCACTTGACCTGCAGCCGAAACTGCAGGGTATCTATCTCTGTGCCTTCTTCATCCCCTGCGCAAATGAAGGAGGCGGCTCTTAAAGAACCAGTGGACACCTGAGCACCGCGCTCTGCACTGAGTTCTCTGTTTCTCACTTTCCTCCTGCCAGGCTTAGGAGGCCGTGTTCTCAGAGGAAAGCTGACTCTCCAAAAGACAAGCAACGTGCCTCGGGTCATGGCAGGCAGTCTAGGGCCTGGGTCCTGGCAGCCTAATTCCAGAACACACGTCAGAAGAGAGCCACTCAAATTCTGGCTGGGCATGATGGCACACATTTGTAATCCCAGCATTTGGGAGGCTGAGACTGGAGGATCACGGTTCACCGCCAGCCTCAGCTACTTAGTGAGGCCCCTTGCAACTCAGACCCAGTTTCAAAATAAAGAATAAAAAGTTGGGCTGGGGGTGTAGCTTGGAGGTAGAATGCCCCTGGGTTCCATCCCCAGTTCCGCAAAAAAAAAAAAAAAAATTTTATTTTCTTGGACCCTCACCTTGGTTCCGATATTCAAAAAGCCGAGGGTCAGCACGGATGGGGACGAGCCCCAGGCGGTGAGCGAGGATCTCATCCTGGACCACGGACGTGTTGGCATACACCAGGACCTTTTCCACTGCCATTGTGGGTACCTGCCCAAGGAGACAAACACCATCTGCTAGACCCCATGCGCCCGCCCCGAGGCACAGGAAGAAAAGAAAGCTCAGTAAAATACCCAGGGAAATAAAGCTGGCGAGGGCCGACGTTACACACGTCGGGAGGCAGCACCACGGTTCCCTTTGCAACTCCAGCCCTGTGATACCTCAGCTAATAGAATCCGTCGAAAAGCATTGGCAATGGCTGCGTCGATTCCCACCATGTCAAACTCCAGTGCGTTTTCATCCATGTGCACCACGTCCACACGGAAATTCTGAAAGGACAGAAGAAACTTTAGGTGCCCCTGGCTGTTTCCCTCCTAGTAACATCCTCTCACCCCAGAGCCTCCCTCTGCCTGACTGCCCCTCAGCAGATGTTCTTTCTACACTCCCTTCTTTTGTTTCTCAAGAAGTCTCCCTGGTTTTATCCTCCATTAACTGGAAACCCTCTGCAGTACGGCTTTTTTTTTTTTTTTTTTTTTGAGGGTCTGGGAGTGGAACCCAGGGGCATTTGACCTCCGAGCTACACCCCTTGCCCTATTTTTTATTCTTTATTTTGAAACCGGGCCTCACTGAGTTGCAGAGGGCCTAGTGCGCTACTGTCCGCGAACCGCGATCCTCCAGGTCTCAGCCTCCCAAAATGCTGGGATTACAAGCATGCGCCACCATGCCCGGCGTGGTCCAGTTGTTTCTCTGCCATCCTGACTCAACTGCTCTCTGTTGTACTGTGTTGATGACAAAAACCTCTCCTCTTTCAAATGAATCCCTTGGTTTCTGAGCACCAACCTTGTTCTCCCTTTCCCTGGTGGTTCCTTCTCAAGCCACTGTCTTCCACCCACCCCGTAAACGTGCTCTGTCCTAGGTTCTTGTCTCTCACAGATGACCTCAGCCACACTCACTTCTGCTACTTCTGCCAATGCAGTCTCCTAGCCTGCCTGATTTCTAACCAAAAACATCACCCCTGTTCCCCAAGCCATTTTTCCTTATCAAAAAATGTCATGCCGGGCGTGGTGGTGCACACTTGTAATCCCTGTGCTCGGGAGATGGGGACAGGAGGATCGCGCAAGTTCGAAGCCAGCCGTGCTGGCTTAAGAGACCCTATTTCCAAATAAAAAGTATATAATATGTCTGGGAGTGTAGCCCAGAGGTAGAAGGGTTTCCAGGAACCCCAGTACCACCAAAAAAATAAATGTCACCACTACCATCAAAATGGTTCCCCAAACCAAGTCAATATACACACACCCTCAGCCCTTCCTTATTGAAGCAATCCCTGGTTTACCTGACACCGCCCCCTCCCTGTCCATCAAAGCCTTAATCCAGGCCTTCAGTGTCAGCTGCCCTATAATACTAAGCAGATCTGCCAGTCTGATTGTCCTCAAATTCCTTCTCTCCTAGCCGTCAAGGATGCAGACATGATCATCACCTATGGGGCTAAGATGTACTCTGGTCTTGTCTACCATTCACACCAGACCCCTCACATTCTAGTAATAAACTGCTGAAATTCTCAGCAAACGCCTTACCCTGCCTTGGTAACTTAGTTCCTGCTCTTAGACCCTTCACTGTTCTTAAGTTTTACTCATTGTTCAAGGTGTCACCTCATTTGCGAAAAAAAGAATTGTTTTTCCCGTACTGGGGATGGAACCCCCCAGGATTACTCTACTGCTGAGCTACACCCCCAGCCACCCATATTTTTGTTTGTTTTCCTGAGACAAAGTCTGGCTAAAGTGCCCAGCTGGCCTACTTCAACCTCAGTGGCTAGAATCATTTATGAAATTTACCTCTCTTTGGTTCCCTTCCCAGTCTAGATGAAGTACCTATCTCGGCAGGAGGCACCCACCCTATCCACACCTTCCTTTGTTCACTAGGACTGGGCCGGGCGTGGTGGTGTAAGCTTGTACTTGGGAGGCTGAGACAGGAGGACAACAGGCTCAATATCAGCCTCCGCAATGTAGCGACTCTCAGCAACTTAGGGAGACCCCGTTTTAAAACAAAATCAAAAGGGCTGGGGCCGGGCGTGGAGGCGCACGCTCGTCATCGACCTGAGGATCGCGGTTCGCGGACAGCCTCGGCTACTTAGGCCCTCCGCAACTTAGGCCCTGTTTCAAAATAAATTAAAAAATAGGGCTGGGGGTGTAGCTCGGAGGTTCCAGACGTGTTAAAAAGAAAAGATGGGGCTGGGGGTGTGTGGTTCGAAGGTGGAACGCCCCTGGGTTCACTCCCCAGTACCTCTCACACACAAGGACCGAACAAGTTCCTAACTTGGCCTGGGCACACGGAGCGACTCGCACTTTGCTCGGAAAAAAGTGTCGGGAATGGCGCGACCCCCGGGAGGGGCCTCTCACGCGCGGTCCGGCCTCCGCCCTCCGGACACTCCGGCCCCACTCACTTTCTCGAAGCGGTCCTGGTCCCAGGCATCGTCGTAGCCCGCGTAGTTTCCGGGGAAGTCGGTGGTGTGCACCTGGGGCAGAGGGCGCCGTCAGCCCGCCCGCCGCCGCAGCCCCGCTCCCGCCCCCCGCCTCGCCCCGGCTTACGTTGCGAACCCCGAACTCGCCTAGAACCACGCGGCTCCGCATCTCCTCCACCGCCCGCGCCGCCGCCATGCCGGGCCGCGCCACGCGCCCCGGCTCGCCCTCCTCCGTCTCCGCGGCAACGCCCCCCGCCAACTCGTCCTCTCGCGAGACTTCGCGCCGCGTCCGTCCACGTCGCCGGCTTCCGGAAGTTCGTCTGCGCCAAACATCCGGGCTCCTCGGGTCGGCGTTCCGGCCCGCGCCCCGCGCCCCGCTCCGCTCGGCTCCGACGACCGAGCCCTCGGGGGCCATGGCGGCCACGGCGGCGCCGGCCGGCGGCGCCCGAAGCGGAGCCGGCCCCGAGTGGGGCGGGTTCGAAGAGCCCATCCAGGTGAGGCCCGGCGCCTGGGGTCCCCGGCCGTCGGCGGGCCGGGCGCGGGCTCTGGCCGGGGCTCTGGCCGGGCTCCGCCGGGCCGGGCCGGGCGCCTTTGCAGCCTTGAGCTTTGACGGGGAAGGCAGGAGACAGGCACGGAAGCCAGCAGGTGCCCGGCGTGGACAGCGGGCGACACCGGCAGCCAGAGCCCCGAGAGCGAGCGAGGGGAGCGCGGCGCGGTGTGCGGCGATCCTCGCCGTGTGCCCGCGGAAGGACAGAGCCCCCGAGGACGCAGAAAGGCCCCGCACTGCAGGAGCCCTTGTCTCCACAGGGCGGGGGCTCGGCCGTGATCGACATGGAGAACATGGACGACACCTCCGGCTCCAGCTTCGAGGACATGGGCGAGCTGCATCAGCGCCTGCGTGAGGAAGAAGTGGATGCTGATGCGGCTGCTGTGGAAGAAGAGGACGGGGAGTTCCTGGGCATGAAAGGCTTCAAGGGACAGCTGAGCCGACAGGTGGCTGATCAGGTGAGAAACGTCTAATACCCGGCGGGTGGAAACGTAGACGCAGGCATGTCGGTGTTGGTAATGTTCGCCCCGATTGTGCGGTTAGAACCATGTAGAAGTCCAACAGGAAGAGGCACGGGGTCTGGAGCAGAGCGGCTCCTCACACCCACCTCCGTCTCCCTTCAGATGTGGCAGGCAGGGAAGAGACAAGCTTCCAGGGCCTTCAGCTTGTACGCCAACATCGACATCCTGAGACCCTACTTTGATGTGGAGCCCGCCCAGGTGCGAAGCAGGTGAGGATTCTCCTGACAGAAGCTTCCCTCCTCACACCTGATCTTCCATCCACACCACAGCCTCTGCTGGGCCTCCCCGCTTCAAGACCCTCTCTCCACTGAGCCCACAGCCTGGCAGCGGCACTCGCCTTCCTCTTTCCCCTCTGGCCTCCAGGCCTCCTCCTCTGCACCCCCCACCCCCACTTTGTTTTCACTGGCTCCCGTGCTTGCTCCTGGAGGGCGGCCCTTCAGCACTGCAGTACGTTTATTACGTTTACTCCGCAGGTGTCCCCCAGAGACCAGTACCTCCTCAAAAGCAGGGGCCTTCTTTATCTTTTTACTAGCACCAGAAGAGTCTCTGAACCAGATTAGCAGGTCTTAGTTGTTGAGCAGCTTCCCACTGGAGGGAGTGTGGGGTGTGTGTGTGTGTGTGTGTGTGTTGCTGGGGATTGCACCCAGAAGCATTCTACCTTCAAGCTACACCCCTAGCCCTATTTTATTTTTATTCTTATACAGAGTGTCACTAGGTTGCTGAAAGTTTCATTACTTGCTGAGGCTGTCCTTGAACCTGTGGTCCTCCGGTCTCAACCTCCCAAGTACTGGGATTGCAGGTGTGCGCCACCACACCCGGCTCCCAAGAACTGGATTTAATCTTGGCTTGGTTCTTTATCTTTCCATTTCACTGGCGCTTATTAAATACCCAGGCCCTCTCGGCAGGCATCTACTAATCTTTTGCTGTGAGCCAAGCCTCCAATAGTGTGATTCAGCGGTGAGGCTAGAGGCAGCGAGTGCAGTTGAGCGGCGCACTCCTCTTCGTGGAGGAGATTCACGCAGGGGCACCTAAGCCTGAGCAGGTTGGTGGTGGGTGGGGCAGGCTCTCCAGGGAAAGAAATGTCTACCTAAAAAGCGAAGGTATCGTTAGAGCTAGCCACTTAAAGTAGATCAAGTGACTGTACTTTTATTTCTTTTGTGTGGAATTTCCATTACACTTCAAATAGATCTTTTTAAGAAAATGCTTAGAAAACAGACAAGGTGGTGCATACCTTTAATCCCAGTACTTGGGAAGCTGAGACAGGAGGCTCACAGGTTCACAGCCAACCTCAGCACTTTGTTAGAGCCTTTAGCAACTTAGTGAGACCCGGATTTAAAATAAAAAATAATAAAGTAGGGCTGGAGGTTTAACTCAAAGGTAGAATACTCCTGGGTTCTGCCCCCCGTTACACACACACACAAACAGAAAAAAATGCTTCCTGGTTCCTGGAGGAATGGTGTGCGGGAAGAGGCAGGAGGCACTCTGGGTTCCTCACTAGTGACACTTTTCCTCTTTATTTTTATTTCCGAGGGGAGGGGGATTGCTACTGGAGATTGAGCCCAGGGGTACTCTGCTTTTGAGCTACCCCTGCCTCAGTCAGTCAGCAGGGTTTGCTCAGTTGCAGGGCTGGCCGGCCTTCGATCCTCCTGTCTCAGCCTCCCGAGTGCTGGAGCTGGGGGCTGGGTTTGTAATACCTTTCCTTCTAAAGCTTAGATTACCAAAGCCAGCAGCACAGCTCCTGCCCTGCCCAGGACCACTGGACGATCCGGAGAGGCAGTGCTGGCCTCCGGTTCAATCCGGTGTGTGGGATAAAAATGAGGGGGTGGGAGAAACACCAGGGGGTGGCTGAAGGTTTTTTCTGAAAAGGGGGACTGGTGAGCCTGTAAGTTTGGCAGTCCGTCGCAGCCTTCCCAGGGCTGCCTTCACAGCCCCGGTTCTGGGTACTCTGCCGAGGGGGACAGGTCAAATAGATAAATGGTCAGGCCCTCGCCCAAGCCCCAGCTGGGCTCTTTGAGTTTTTCAAATAGCTACTGTTTTAGTGAGCTCACTTTCAGAGGATTGTCCTGGAGAAATATAATTATTGTGTGTGACACACACACACAGAATTGATTCGAGGGGCATTCTGACGCTGCGCTCACTCCCGGCCTTTTTGTTTGGAAACGAGGTCTCCATAGCTTGCAGAAAGCCTCACTCCATTGCCGAGGCTGTCCTCAAACCCTCGCTCTTCCCACCAGCCTCCCAAGTACAATATTTGAGGTGTGCACCTGGCTGAGAAGGACTTGTAGGTAAAGGAGAGATTTCCTTATTGTCTGTTCGCTGTCATCCAGCGTGAGCCAGGCCCCATTTCCTGGAGTCACAGAGACGAGTGAGACCAGAGCTCGTCCTTAGAGCCTCACAGCACAGTGCTGTCTCCTTCTCTCCTCTCTCTCAGGCTCCTGGAATCCATGGTCCCCATCAAGATGGTCAGCTTCCCCCAGGTAAATGGGATGGCGTGTTTGGAGAGGCGGGGGCAGGGCGGGGCCGCCACGCCTGTGAGGCGTGAAAAAACATTAGACCTCCCACCTGAGTGAGTGGCTGTATTAACAGAAAATCGCCGGAGAGCTCTACGGGCCCCTCATGCTGGTCTTCACCCTGGTCGCCATCCTCCTCCACGGCATGAAGACGTCAGACACCATTATTGTAAGCAGGTGGGGGGCGGGTGGGGGCTGAAGGACACTGACCGCCTCCAAAGGACTCACTGTTGGAGTGCGCCCCAGCCCGGCCCTGGTGAGCGGGGGTTAGAAGCCTCGGCACTAAGCAGAACCTTCGCCCTGCAGCGGGAGGGCACCCTGATGGGCACCGCCATCGGCACCTGCTTTGGCTACTGGCTGGGTGTCTCGTCCTTCATTTACTTCCTGGCTTACCTGTGCAACGCCCAGATCACCATGCTGCAGATGCTGGCCCTGCTGGTAAGCCAGGCAGGGTGGCGGGCCAGGGTGACCTCTGCCCTAGGCTGGGGGAGCAGGCCGGCGGACCGAAGATTTCCCAGAGGCTCCCCCTGAGTGGCTCTCCTTCCCCGTCCTCTTCCCCAGGGCTATGGTCTCTTCGGGCACTGCATTGTCCTGTTCATCACCTATAACATCCACCTCCACGCCCTCTTCTACCTCTTCTGGCTGCTGGTGGGGGGGCTGTCCACCCTGCGCATGGTAAGCTGAGCGAGAGGTCTCTACGGGGGTGGGGAAGGTGGCCCAGGCTGTGCACCCCACAGAGGGCTCTGAGTGGGGAGGGAGGACCCACAAACTGCGCTGCCCTGGGTGCGGAGTCTTCCCACCCCTTCCTTTGCACCTCTGAGCTGTGTTCCTTGGCCCTAGGTGGCAGTGCTGCTGTCTCGCACGGTGGGCCCCACCCAGCGGCTGCTCCTCTGCGGCACCCTGGCTGCCCTGCACATGCTCTTCCTGCTCTATCTGCATTTTGCCTACCACAAGGTGGTGGAGGGTAAGTGACAGGACGCCTGCGTGGAGGACGGGCGGGGAGGGGGCCTCCCTCACCTTCCATCCTTCCTTCAGGGATCCTGGACACGCTGGAGGGCCCCAACATCCTGCCCGTGCAGAGGGTGCCCAGGCACGCTCCTGCTGTGCTCCCCGCTGCCAGGCTGCCCACCACAGTGCTCAACGCCACCGCCAAGGCTGTCGCGGTGACCCTGCAGCCACGCTGACACGCCCGGAGTCCTCAAGCAGCCCTGTCCCCAGCTGCGGCATGGAGGAAGCGCAAAGGACAGTACTGATGACTTGTCTCTGACGGGCTCTGCAGCTGCCACTGAGCTCAGCAGCTTAAGCACCTGCCCCACACCTGTTGGGGCTTCTGAAGGGCACAAGGCCAGGAACTCCTAGTCAGGCCTGCGGGGCCCTGCTACCGGTGCAGAAAGTGGGCCAGCTCCCCTGAGGCCCTACCACCTACCCCTTCCTTCCTCTCCACCCCCCCTTGCTAAATATAGACTTGGTGATTAAAATACTGAAGTCCAGAGCTGTTCCAGTGGCCCTCCCTAGCAGCCTGCCTCCCGTACACGGTTCAGTCAGCAGTGGTCACCCATGCGGCTCACCCAGGAAGGATGGGGTGGGACAGGCCACACTCCCCAGCAGCGACTGTCCCTGAGGGCAGGAGCACCTGGCCCACAGGCAGCGGGGAGGCGTACAGCACCAGAGCTCTAGGCTGAGGGACCCTGCGCCCGCCCCGGGAGCCTGGGCTCAGGAGCCGGGCCGCCACAGACACACAGCCACACAGCCACAGCCGCAGGTCGGTCCCAGACTTCCTGAGCCTGGGCCGGTGTGTCCTTGCCTCTACTGTGGAGCCAAACTTGGCTCTTTGCTGTGTGTTGGTGCTGGGGTTGCACTCCAGCATTCTGTGCCTGAGCTACACCCCTATTTTAGTTTGAAGCAGGGTCCCACTAGGTTGATGAGTCTTACTACTTGCTGAGGCTGCCTCCAACCTGTGATCCTGCTGTCACAGCCTCCCAGTGCTTGAGCCACTAAGCCCCACCTTCTCTGGCTTTAGAGCCAGCCCTGGTTTCTGTGACTTGGAAAACACAGTACAGAGCTGGGCGTGGTGGCGCACGCTTGTAATCCCCGCGCTTGGGAGACTGAGACAGGATGATCGCACAGGTTCAAAGCCAGCCTCAGCTACTGAGTGAGGCTCTCAGCAACTTAGTGAGACCCTGTTTCCAAATAAAATAAAATATAAAATAGGTCTGGGAGTATATCCCAGAAGTAGAAAGCCTCTGGGTTCCACCCGCAGTACCACACACACACACACAAAAAAAAAAAAACAGTAAAAACCACCACCCCTAGCACAGCGTCATCCATCCCCACGCCTTTAAAGCGCTCCTCGTAGATTAATTCAGACGGTTAGTGGTGCCCCTGACCTCACTACTGTCAGTGCTTTTAGTAAACCTGGGTCGGCAGCACCTTGCCTTCCCAGTGGAGGGACTAACAGGTGCCCTTCGTTTGCCCTGTGTTAAAGCCCCCATCCCCGGTGCCCAGGACTCCAGCTGCAGTGTGCGCCGGGCTCGCGGCACCTGCCCGCCCCCCGGGCCGTCGTGGGCCTGGGCGGCCGGGATACCTGCGTGCGGCGGGGCGGGCGGGCCGGGGAGGATGAGCTGCGCCGCGCGCCATCTCGGGCCGCCTGGTCCCTCCCTCCCGCCGGCCGCGTGGGCCGCGCGGGGCGGGGCGCGTGACGCGGCGTTGCCATGGGAACCCGCCGCCCGCTCGCTGCTGGCGCAGGGGCCGGGCCGGGCCGCGGGCGCGGGGCTCTCGCCGCGCGGGGCCGGGGGCGGAGGGCGGGCGTCCGCGCGTCCTGGCCGACGACGCCGAGCCGCGAGGAGGCAGGAGCGGCGGCTTGGCCCCCGCGCGGCCCCGCGGCCCGGCCGCCGGGACGATGCTGCCCAGCTCCATCCAGATCTCCGGGGAGCCGCTGTCAGGCGCCGAGGTGCGGGACATCTGCCGCGGCCTGCGCGACAACGCCGTGCGCCTGCTCTCCCTGCGCGGCTGCCGCCTCTGCGACCGGGACTTCGGCCGCATCTGCCGGGCGCTGGCCGGGGCCACGTCCCTGGCGCAGCTCAACCTTAACCTGGGCGTCGTGTCCAGCCCCAGCCGCATCAAGCAGCTGGCCGAGGCGCTGCGGACCAACCGCTCCATCCAGTCCCTCTTGTGAGTGCGCCCCCGCCCGCGCACGCCTCCACACTCCTCTGCCGGGCCTCTACCCCTCCCAGCACCTGCTCAGCGGAATCCCCAGCGCCCCCGGGCTGTCACGCCTCCCTCAGCCTTCCTCGCCACCCACGCCTGCTTCCTGGAGCAGCCCCTTAGTTCCCAAGGACTAGAGCCCTGCCCTTCAAATTGTGCCCACCGAAGAATCCCAATCCATGGCCCACATACCACCTCTCACCCTCCCTTGTACAATGTCCTGAATCCTGGTCTCTGCCCCAGAAAAGAAACCAAGTTCTCCTTTCTTCTGTGTCTCTGAGAATCTAGAATTTTCATTCTTCCTCCCAGGCCTCTCTCCGGGAGGTGCCCTTTGCTGAACTGTTAAGGCTGATGACTCGGGTAACTCTGCTCTCTCCCTCACCCCGCCCAGCCTGCACGGGAGCCCGCTGACAGACGCGGGGCTGGCCTTGCTGAATCCAGCCCTGGCCCTCCACCCTGCCCTTGTGGCTCTGGACCTGGGGGACTGCATGCTGGGTGATGAGGCCATCAACCTCATCTGTGGCCTCCTACCCCCAGACGGGGCCAAGTCTGGTGAGCAGGGCTCTGCTGAGCAGGGCTGGCATGGCCTGTGACCCTGGGGGTGTGGGCGTGGTGACCGGGCCTTTTGACTCCTCTGGGGGGACACTGGGAACTGAGCAGGGTGGCATCTCTGGGATCAAGCTGGCCAGCAAGGGGAGGCGTGGGCCCCCCATTACCTGGAGCTCTGTGGTTGGAGTGGAGTAGCTCCCAGACACTAGGGACGCCCCAGAAACCTGGGGTGGGGAAGGAGCTTAGGAGAGTCTGAGCCTCCCCACCTGACCTCCCATGTGGTGCTGCCCAGGCTTGAAGGAGCTGACGCTGAGCGCCAACCCTGGCATCACCCCCAAAGGCTGGAGCCGCCTGGCCATCGCCGTGGCCCACAGCTCCCAAGTGCGCGTGCTCAATTTGGACTACAACCCGCTGGGTAAGGCTCAAGACCACCCCTCAGTTCTCACTGCTCTGTGACTATTCAAGAACCTGGCCATCAGTTGTCATGGTAACCCTCACACTGGGGAAGGGAAGAGAAACAAGAACCCCCAGGTCAAGGTGGTAAGAGAGGAGCCCTCCTGTGTGGAACGCCAAACGACCAACAGATAGACCACAGCATCAGTCAGCACCCCTGGGCGGAACGCGCTTTCTCTCCACGCCCTAGTCAGTGCTTCCCGTCCTCCCTCCGGGGCACCCACTGGTGGCCAGGTCTCCTGGCCAGGGGCTGGGGCTAAGGTCATCGGGAAGACGTGGAGGCCGAGCAGGGTTGAGTGTGTCTGCGTGCTGTCTCCCCAGGTGACCATGTGGCAGGGATGCTGGCCGTAGCTGTGGCCTCCAGCCGTACCCTGGAGGTCCTCGACTTGGAGGGGACAGGGCTCACCAACCAGTCGGCACAGGTGAGCAGCAGAGCGTTGTGGGGCGGGGTGGCTGTGGGCAAGGGGTGGCAGGTGAGGTCGAGGACCCGTCTTCACCCCAGCCATCCTTTTCATACACTTCCCATCTCCAGACCCTGCTGGACATGGTAGAAAATTACCCCACGGCTTTGCGGAGCCTGGTGTTGGCTGAGAACAGCATTAGCCCGGAGCTGCAGCAGCAGATCTGTGACCTCCTCTCTGAGGGGGAGGAGGAGGAGGAGGCAGGAGGGGCCGGCGACACTCAGGAGTGGGAAGGAGGGCGGGAGCCTGCCACCCGCCGCAAGGGCAGCAGCTCCTGGAGGTGCCCCAGCGGTAAGAACCCAGGGCGTGGGTCAGGTCCAGCCTGGAGTTCAGGGCGAGGGAGAGCGAGCGGGTGCGGACAGCGCAGGCCGTCTCATCTATTTGTGGTCCCCACTGGAGAACGGGCAGTGTCTGAGCGCCCTCTGCCCCTCCACAGATCCCGGCCCTCAGATGGTGCTAATGGCGTCAGGACTGGGGGACAGTCTGCTGGCAGAAACCGAGATGTGACTCCGGAGGCTCAGGCTTCTGCACTGGGGCTTGTGCACTGACCGCGATTGCCCTCGCCCCAGGGCTCCGGCAGCTCTGGCAGCGTGGAGGAGGCTCTGGGGGCTGTGACGGGGCATCGGCGTGGGGGGCACTTGACCCAGGGCAACGCCTCTGGACTTGTTGGCAGCTCTGCTGCACCCGCTGGCTCGGAAGAGATTGTATAAACTCCACAACCTGGCTGTGGCTGTGGTCACTGGGGGCAGGCCGAGGGGAAAGACCAGAACTACCACTGGGCGCCACGAGGGGGCAGCACCGCCACAGCAAGCTCCAGCAGCAAGTTCCCCCCCAGCCCCCAACAGGCACCTGGGGTTCTGGGTGAAGTTGAGCTGCACTGAACCCAGCCTGAGGGGAGACTCAGGAGCACTCCTCTCCTGCCAGGGAGGCCCCAGGCAGAGTAGGACAAGGGGGGGTCACTGGAAAAGACTAGGAAAAAACTAGGACTGGAAATATTCAAGAATGGGGAGAAGAGTGGGTGAGGGAAATCATTAAGGCAAATACGGCCGTACCAGTAAAATAGTTTTATTTTATTTTAAAATAGCCATCAGTGTGAAGTTCCCCAAAGCTGGGAGTAACAGTCTAGAGCCAAGGTTAAGAGGGAGGCCAGGCCTCACCTAGAGCCCAGCCTGAGGCCCCGAAAGCCCCCCTGGGGAGGGGAGAGGGGAAAGAGCTGAGGGGCCCTGAGTCAGTCCACCCCCGCGTCCCTGGGGCCGGCTGGGCCAGGCCCCAAGAAGGCAGCAGCTCGTGCAGAAGAAAACAGAAATTAAGACGTTAATTATCTCAGTGATACCCCGACACCCCACCCCCGAAAAAGCAAAAAAAAAAACAAAACTCATGGAGGATATGAAAGAGGTGGAGGGTGAACACTGATAAGGCCCTCAGCCCCCAGAACAGCCCAACCCGTGTCGGCTGGCTGGAGGGAGGGCTTGAGCTCCAACCGCGCTACCTTGGAGTAAGTATTCCAAAAAGAAAAGGAAACACAAGCGAGGCAAGCTAGCAGCGGCCGGCCACTGCAGCAGAGGCCAGCACTCAGGGCCGGCCTTCTGCAGGCCCGGGGCGGCCTAGCTGAGTAGCGTGCCCTGCTCCTGGGCCTGCGTCAGGCTGTCCTTGCGATGCAGGTGGTGCACCCCCATCCTCTTGGGGCTGCGCTGGGGGCGGCTGGAGCTGGGCAGTGGCCGGGCTCTGCCCTCAGCGTGGGAAGTACCAGGCCCCTCCTCGGTGCCTCTGACACCAGGCAGCAGGCTCTGGCACTCCTCCTCAGGGCTGCCGGGAAGGTCCAGCTCCTCCTCCTCTTCCCCGGGAGAGCCAGAGTCAGGCTCGGCTGGCAGCAAAAGCCCACTCTCGTCAGGTGGGGAAGAAGGCGTGGGAGCCGCCTCAGCTCTGTCAGCGAGGCCAAGGGTGAGATGGCGCTGCAGCTCGGAGAGCACGTCGCGTCCAAAGGCCGTGCGCTGGGCCACGGCAGCAGGTGGCGGAGTGCGGTCCACAAACGCGCGCTGCCAGCTGGCCAGCAGGTCCTCCTCAGAGCTGGCAGAGCTGGCTGGGGCACTGAGCGCTGGGGGCACCGGGCTGGGCTGGTGGTGCGGGGAGGCCTGGGTGGAGGCAGGGCTGCTCGGCGCGGGGCTGGGCCGGGCCCGCTCGCTGCCCTCCTCCACCAGGCTCAGGGAGATGGCCTGGCGGGTGGCGTAAGTGCAGTTGGGCAGGGGGCTGTTGTGAGGGATGCGAACCTTATCCTCGGAGAACTCTATCACCTTGCGGCCAGGATACAGTGGGTGCGGTGGAGATGGGGTGGGGTAGGGGCTCAGCTTCTCGAAGGCCGGCAGGGGGGACTCCGCCTCTGGAGAGCCCCCTGCTGTACCCCGAGAGCAGCACTCCCCATTTGGGCGGGGAGTGGGACTGCCAGGGACTGGGGGACTTGCTGGGTCCCCAGGAGCACCCCCACTCATGTCCACGTGCACAAACACGTCCTCAGCCAAGGGGCGCGCAGCGCTGCCGGACTGGTCTGAACTGAGCAGCAGAGACTCCGGCTTCTCCAGCACCCGGGCGATGACCGAGGTGGGAACTACCGCCCCCGGGGCCAGGATGGGGGCAGGGCCTGGGCTGGCAGCCTTCTGATCACTCCGCAGGTGTTTCTGAACCATGTCCTGGAGCTCGCAAGGCAGCTGGGATGAAGGAGCAGGAGAAGGAAGAGTGAGTGGGTGGTCTGGCTAGAGACAGCTTGACTTGAGGTGAAAATGGCTACCACACACAGCACGGCTGCAGCCTGCCGCCTGGGCTCTCCCTGCATACACTCCTTTCACAGGCAAACAGGTGCAGCAGAGGGGAAGGACGCCACTTTTGATGAACACAGCCGGATTTGAACCCAGACACTGCTGAGGCCTGGCACTCAAGACTTCTGCCTCCCCACCTTGGTGCGGCTTCTCCCAAACCAGCCTCAAGTCTGCAGAGTCTGTGGGACCCGCAGCCCCAGAAACACTGCTGCTCCTGCGGGCGGCGTCAGCACTGGGCCTGAGGTGCCTGGGCTCGAGCGTGCCTCTGGGTCTGGGGTAATGGCATCATATGGGCCTGATCCCGTCTCCTGCCGTCAGCGCTGACCACCCCTCCCTTCCTGCACAGGAACCTCAGGCCGCGGCCTCGCAGGGTGCTCAGCACCGGAACACCAGCGCATGCAGGCAGGAGGAAGGCAGAGTGGAAAGGGGGAAAGGCAGGAGGGAGGAGAGACCCGAAAGGCTGGGCTGGGGCGGCTCTACTCACGTCAGCAAGCTTGTGGTTCCGGAAGTGGGACTTGTTACACTTGAGGAGCTGCACGGCCAGGTTGCAGTCCAGCCGGTACCGCTCCTACACACAGACCCCGCTTGAGAGCCCGGCCCATTTTTCCCGCCCGACCGGGGGCGCTCGGAGCAGGCAGGGGACACGCACGTACGTTGAGCTCCTCGAGTTTATTGATGGTGTTCTTGGCGTCCAACAGCCTGTTGGTCAGCTCCACGATCTCCCAGTCCAGGGTCTTCCTGTCCATCTCAGCCTTCTTGATCTGAAGCAAGACTCGTGGTAAACCCACCCCGGCCCCCATGGATCCTCCCTCCCCTCCCAGAGACACAGGCCACAGGTGCCAGGGCAGCCAAGGCGGACAGAGTAGAGACATGACGGACAGACAGAAGGAGACTGGGCACCTCTCCTGCAATCTGGGCTGGCTTTTGGCGGGGGTTTCTGAGCGTGACTACTGCCATGGGCTCCCAGGTCAAAGGCAGTCTTAAGAGCTGCCACTATTCGAGGGAGCCTGAGGGGCTGGAGACGGCTGGTACTAAACCGGGCACGCGCGCAGCTACTTCCAGGACAAGGCAGGAAGCAGGAAGCGAGGCACCCCGGCCGGCTGGGCAGGGAGGGAGCGCATGGGCTCCATCTGCGCCTCGCCTCCTGCGGGTGGCCTGGGCTTGCTGCCACCTCAGCCACGGGCTAAAGCGCTCTGTGGTGACATCACCAGCTGCAGGACCAAGAGCCCAGGCCTCTCCCAGGAGGGACGCGATGCCTGAACAGGCCTCACAGGAGGACAGGAGTGGGGGCTCCAGGGCAGAAGGGACGGTTGGGGCAAGGGGGAAAACAAACTCAGACGCAACTGCAAAGATCCAGGTGTGGCTAAGAGAGGCCTGAGAGGAGGCGGCGGCAACGGTGCAGCGTGAGGGAGGCCAGGAGAGAAGAGAAACAGTGTGAGCTGAGATGGCCGCTGCATAGCACACTGCGGCCCCCCCGGGCGGTTGCCCTCCCCAAAGTCCCTGCTACGCTGCCCCCCAGGCTCGTTACCAGCGTGTGCAGTCTGTCCTCCAGCTCCTGGTTGGCCTGCTGGGAAGCCGTGTAGCTGTTCTGCAGCCTACGGGGAACATACGAGGTAGCTCTCATGAGCCCACTCCCCAGGCCCTCCCAGCTCCTCCACACCGCACCTGGGGCAAGCCAATGTCCTACAACTTCTCCCAGAACATCAGTTTCTGATCAGAACCAGGTGGTCTAAGAGCGCCTCCAGCTAACCGCCTATGAACCAGAAGGTGCTGTGTGGCCCCTCGCTCACACCTGCGGAATCTGTCTTTAAACTTGTCCAGCTCCTCGCGGCTCTGGCCTAGCTCGAGCTCCAGGCAGTCCTGCCCCATTTCCAGCTCACGCTCCAGGGCTTCCGTGCGCCTGGTGGCTGAGGCCAGGCGCCGGCGCAGCTCTTCATTCTCCTGCTGCAAGAGCCTGGGGAGGGGTGGAGGGCATGAGAGAGGACAAGGTAAGCCCGGAACCAGGCGGGGCTCAGGGAGGAGCGGACGCGAGCACAGGCAGCTGGGGCCGGGGCTCCTGGAGCCTCAGCCTGAGCAGGGTGGCAAGCCCCAGAGGCCTGCTGGAGGGAGAACACAGCCTGGGCTGGAGGCTGAGGGAGGCCCGAGGGGCAGGGGACAGCCGACCTTCCCCAACTGCTGGAGAAGAACCACAGGACAGAACTGGAGGGGGCACAGCTCCCAACCTATCTCTGGTTACTGCCCGAGCCTGCCAGCCACCAAATCCCCCAGCTCCAGTTTCCCCGCTGTACAATCAGGCTCTCCATTATTAATCCCCTGGGCTCCAGCCTGGCGCTGTCCTCTTCTCCAGAGGCCTCACATGGCAGAAAGAGCTTCAGCGAGGCAGCTGACAAAAGGGTCATCCTGTTCTCCCTGGAGCCAGGAGCTGGGGAAGGGCTCCAGGCCACAGCAGGCCTCAGAGCTGTCCACCAACTTGGGCCACTGCCCTTGGAGCCCAAGGGGCAACAAAAGCCCTTGCTCCAGTCAGAACTGCTAAGTCCACCACCCCGAGCCTCCCCCGCGGTGCACCTCCGTGCTCCCCGAGGCCAGCCGTCCGTGCCGACAGCCTGTGTACCTGGAGCTAGGAGGGAGAGCAAAGCAGGGCAGTGCCGCACGAGGCAGATACTCACTTCATCCTCTCCGCATCGGTCAGGGACTCCTGAGCAAAAAGAACAGAGCGGGAGGCTCAGCGCTGCACCTCCGCCTCCAAGCAGCCCTGCAAAGGGCCACACCTGGAGCCGAGATCCTCACAGCACAGAGGGCTCAGGCTTCAACAGCTAGGCAAGGAAGGCAAACCCGGAGGGTCGACTTCGGGATAGTGAAGAGCAGGTGCTTCTGTGGGAAACAGCTCGAGCCCTGCCTCTCTTGGAGGGGGGGACCATGGTGAACCCAGGGCATCCTACCACCAAGCTACACGCCAGCCCATTTTTGTTTTGAAACAGGGTCTCACTAGGTTGCTGAGGTTGGTCTCAAACCTGCAATCCCGTCTTAGCCTCCCAAAAACTGGGATTACAGGCGTGCGCCACCACGCCCAGCAAGCCCTGCCTCCTTACAGCCCCAGCAGGGCACAGGGTGAGAGGCTGTTCTACAGAGTCCCAGCCTCCAGCAGCCCCACGCTCTAGCGGGGTCTGGACCCCATGTCGGGCGCACTACCTCTTGCAGAGAAAGCGATGCTCCATGGGACCGCTCCTGCTAAGCTCTGAAGACTCTGGGTTCCCTGACACGTGCTTCCTGGTGGCCCTCCCTGAGCCCACACCACTGCAGCTAGGAGGCCCCAGGCCTGCAGAGGCGGTGCCACACCGTCACCCTCACTCAGGGGCCAGCACCAGGCTACACAAGTCAGCCAGACGCCCAGCCTTGGGGCCTGCGCTTGCCTGGCAGGACTGGGGTACGTCTTGCTGACCTCCTGCTCAAGCCGGGACACAGAAACTTCCAGCCGTAGCTCCCGATGCTCTGGCGGGGCCTTACGATAGGGCTTCTTGGCAGGGGCTGCGCTGGTCATTCTGGGAGGTGTGGGTTCCTCCACCTGCTGAGGGCAAGCCAGGAAGGAAGAAGCTCAAAGAGGTGGTCAAAGTCCATCAGCCTGGGGGAGGGGGACGATCAGAGGGGACGTATAAAGGACTAAGGGGCAGCAGGCGCAAGCCCTGCTGAGGTCATTAGCAGGACTAGACATTGCTGTGCTGGCCTCCAGGAGCCAGGGCAGCACTAGTGGGGCCAGGCCCTGTGCAGACAGAGGGCAGAAACACACTGCCAGGGCCTGCTCGTGGAGGGCGCAGAGCCCAGCCATCACCCTTGAGACACGGGCCGCATGCGGCTCCCTGCCCTGTGTGCCATCTCCTCGGCTCTCACCAGGACAAGAGCAGCATTAACCTCATAGGGGGGCTGTGAAGACTGTGGAAGGTACTGAGAACAGTGCCCAGCACTTCAGAAGTGCTCAGTAAACGTACATGTTTTAAAAACTCAAAAGTTGCCGGGCGTGGTGGCGCACGCTTGTAATCCCAGCATTCGGGAGGCTGAGACCTGGAGGATCACAGTTCGCGGACAGCCTCAGCTACTTAGTGAGGCCCTCTGCAACTCAGTGAGACCCGGTTTCAAAATAAAGAATAAAAAATAGGGCAGGGGGTATAGCTCGGAGGTCAAAAGCCCCTGGGTTCCATCCCCAGACCCGCAAAAAAAAAAAAAAAAAAAAAACTCAAAAGTAGAGCCGGGCGTGGTGGGCACGCTTGTCATCCCATTCGGGAGGTTGAGACAGGAGGATCGCGGTTCACGGACAGCCTCAGCTACTTAGTGAGGCCCTCTGCAACTCAGTGAGACCCTGTTCCAAAATAAATAATAAAAAAATAGGGCTAGGGGTGTAGCTCGGAGGTCAAATGCCTCTGGGTTCTATCCCCAGACCCGTGAATGAATAAATAAATAAATAAATAAATAAACTCAAAGGCTTGAGAGTTCTCGCCAACCTGGGCTCCTCGGTGGGTCTCCAGCCTGAGGGTCCCTGGCTGCCGCCCCCTGGCCTCTGGAGCTCCCTCTAACCAGCCTCCCCAGAAGAGAGCAGGGCACGGGCCGGTCAGGGACATACCGTCTGTGCGTCAGCAGCTCCCTCTGGCCTGCCGTCCAGGAGTTAGCCCTCGGCTCTCTGCATCCCACGGCCCCTCCGCTTCCTCTGGCCAAGAGCTCCTGAAACCAGAGAAGGGAAGAAAGTGAAACCAGGTGATGGCTGCCTGGCCCGAGCCCTGGAAGGGCCCTCAGGGAAGCCAACAGGAGGTCATGGAACAGTGGGTCTGAGGGGAAGCTCAGAGGGAAACGACTGAGGTACCGCATTCTTGGCCTTTCTCCAGAGACACGCGTCCACACACAGGTTCACAGGCTCAGCCTACCACATGCCCGACTCTGGACTGGCCCTGCTTCTGTCCTGCCCTGTCCCTATTCCCACCTCACATGTCCTGTTCATCTCTCAGGGCTCTGAGTCTGGAAGCAACTAGGAGATCTGAGGAACATGGGCTACAACTGACACCGCCAGGAAAAGGCTTAGTAGAAATACGAGGTAGGAGCAGAGAAGATTCTGGAAAGGGGGCTCCTGGCACTGTTCCCACAGGGGCCCGAGACCGTGGCTGTGTAGTGATGGCCAGTGGACTTGGCAGGGCAAGGGAGGTCCAGAGAACAGCTGGGAGCACTGGGACAACGCTTACCCAAGCACAGTTCTGCCCACCCTTCTCCCCTGGGGACAGCTGGCAAACACCTGCAAACATTAGCTGTCCAAAGCTGGGGGAGGGCGCCACTGGCATTTAGTGGGTAGACGCCATGGATGTGGCCACTCAACTACGATGCACAGGACAGCCCCAAACAGATTATCAATGCAAAAGGCAAAGGTGCCGAGGCTGAGACACAACCAAGGCTGAGACACAACCGTATACACACACAGCCCCGGCCCGGCCGTGAGGGCTGCTCGGGGGCACTGCGGGGCCTGGCCACCTCCCTCACCGCATTCATGGGCTGGGTCCCGGGGGGAGGTCCACCCACAGCCCTCCAGCTGCTTGTAATGCACCGGGATGCAGCACGGGGGCAGCAGCTACCACGGGGAAGCTTGGTGGCCTTCTGGGCATAAGGAAACCTCTTCCCACCCCACCAACCTGAACAGAGCTGGGGGCAGGGAGCCCGGTAAAGCATGTGCTCCTGCTGTCAGGACACGTCCTGGCCGCGACTCCTGTCACATTCCAGCAGGCCCGGGTGGTGGGGGCGGGAGGGCGGGAACGGGAGTCACCTCCCTGCCTGGTCCCCAGCCTTAGGTCTGGGAGCTGGGGCGTGGCGGCACCGGCACGAGCTGGCGGCCAGCCTCCACCCTCCGGCTGAGCAGAACGTGTCCCCACAGGGCAAGAGCAGCAAGCTCTGTGGCTGACTCCCTGCGCAGGAATCCGGGCAGGCCTGAAAGGACCGTACATTCCTGGGTGTGGGGGGCAAACAAGTCACTGCCACAGTCCCCTGGACGGCCCTGAGGCCCCGGCCCAGAGAACCCCAAACCAGCCTGCACATGCGGGTTCTCCCCGACCGTGGATGTGTGGGTATCAGGAAGGGCCGGGGCCCGGGGCTGGTCATGCTTTCCTCCCCTCTGCCCTTAGCAGAGAGGCCCTGTCTGTCTGTGGGCCTTTGGTCCTCAGCCTCTTCACCTCCTGTCCCGATTCCCACCAAGGCCCACACTGGCCTCTAGACACCAGGGCGCGGGTGAGGGTGGGCAGGAGGGGGCATGGTGCTCGGGCATCTGGCACTTCGCCTGTGAGCAGAGCCGCCTCCCTGCACACGCCACTTCTGACAGCTCATTCCGCCTTGCCCTGACCCTAAGTCCCACCTCCTGGGTCAAAATGCACACATGCAGCTGGGTGTGGTGGCGCATGCTTGTAATCCTAGTATTCAGGAGGCTGAGATTAGAGAATCGCAGTTCACAGCGAGCCCCAACTACTTAGTGAGGCCCTCTTCAAAATAAAAAAAAAATAGAGCTGGGGTATAGCTTGGAGGTAGAATGTCCCTGGGTTCCATCCTCAGTACTGAAAACACACACACACACACACACACACACACACACACACACACACACACGGGTACCCTGAGGGAAGCTTGCCGAGTGGGGACCACACGGGTCCATGGGTGCCGATGGGTGCTGGGGAGCCGGGAGGGGTGGAGCTCCAGGTCACTCTCCCAGCCAGTCCACTCTTCACAGTCACAGGGAGGGGACACGGGGAGCCACGCTGCGGCGGGAGCCTACAGTGCTCTCCAACCCAAGTCCATGGGGAACCCCGTGCCACTCTCTGCCCCGTGTTCATGAGCACCAGGGTGTGCCAGGATGCCGGGCCCTACTGCCAACTCCTGAAATGTGCCAAGTGTCCCAGATCCAGGAGGGCTCACAATTTCAGCACTAAACAGAAACAGCGTGAGCCCAGCCCACTCCTGAACTGGACAATGGTTCGGGGAGAAGTGGAGAGTGGTGGGACACGGGCCCAGAAGGGAGACAACGGAGGGTGAGCGGGAAGGCACAGGACGTCCGCCAGGGAACTCGGTGGCCAGGGGCCGCATCCCCTTCACCTAGGTCTCCCAGGTCGCCGTGGAGTGCTTCAGCCCAAGGACTCCCACTTCTGAGGAGAGGTCCCCAGGGAAAGCAGCTGACAATACAGGCCACAAGGCTACAGCCAGGCAGGCGGCCGTGGGCGTCGGGACCCCTGGGAGCCGGTGGTCTGCCGGGAGAAGGTCTGACAAGGAACAGGCAAGAATTTAGGGGCAGACGCCGCAGCGTGGGGCCACCAGATCCCCTGGGGGAGGGCCGGGCCTTTCCAGATGGAAGCCCTGGCTGGCCTGGCCCGGGCTCCTCGGGCTGGACTCACTGGCACTGTTGAGGGAGAAACCCGGAGCAGCAGCCACTCCGCCCCGTCCCACGAAGTGAGCACCCGTTCCCACCTAGCTCCGCTTCCTTCCTCGGCCACAATCGCTCGTTCCTCACCTACTCAAAATCAGCTGGGGCCTGGCAGGGGCAGGGCAGGGCAGGGGGCGAACGCTTCCCGACTGCCAGGCTGCAATCGCCTGCTGCCGCCTGCCCTGTATTAAATACCTTCTCCCTGATTACAGCCCCTGGGGCACGACTAGTTGCCTCCAGAAAACAAAGTCCACTTTCATTAGGAACAGCACGCAGCACACAGAGAAGCTGCACTGTGAACCCACTGAGCAGTGTGGACAGAGAGAGATAAGGTACAACCTGCACCGGAAGCCGGCCGAACAGCGTCCTTTACTCGGGGGACAGAAAAGCGTGCAGAGCATCACTAACCGGACGGGCCGGTACCGGCCCTGTGGTGGGTATGCGCGTGCAGCCAGGCTTCCGCCGTGTGAGGGCAGCTGCTGGAGACCACGTGGGAAAAGAGAAACCTCTCTCCAAATCACTCTCCTTATTCCTCCTCCCAGCAAACACCCACGGGAGCCAACAGCAAAAGGTTCAAGCCCAAGAGGCAAGGATGCCCTTCTACGACCTCCTGCCCCAGCCTTTCCAGAGTCTGCCCGAGGCCCAGTAGTCGAAGGGGAGGAGAGGAGGCCCAAGCGCCCAGCTTTCTACCTGCAGAGGCCTCAGAGGACCCCCACCCGCCCCCACACCAGTCAGGAGCGGGAGACAGGACTGAATCCATAAGAACATGGCTCTGGTGTTTGGGGCCTTCACCCACCAAACATCTGTGCCCCACATGGACACACCATCTCCCTATTCCCCACTTCACCAACACCGCCTTTAAGAAACTATGTCCCAGCCAAGCGTGGTAGAACACACCTGCAATCCCAGTATTGGGAGGCCAAGATAGGAGGATCATAGGTTCAAGACCAGCCTCAGCAACTTCATGAGACCTTATTTCAAAAACTAAAAAAACGAAATAGCCAGGCACAGTATCACACACTTGTAATCCCAGTACTTGAGAGGCCGAGACAGGAGGATAGCAGATTCGAGGACAGCCTCAGCAATTTAGTTAGGCCCTCCACAAGGTTGTGAGACCCTGTTTCAAAATAAAAGAAGAAAAGTGGGCCGGAGGTTATAGCTGGAAGGTAGAATGCCCCTGGTACAATCTACAGTACTCCCCCCCACAAACACAAATTAAATTAGAACCGGGCGTCGTGGCGCACACTTGTAATCCCAGTACTTGAGAAGCTGAGACAGGAGGACCAGAAGTTCAAGGGCAGCCTCAGCAAGTAGTGAGACTGTTTCCAAAAGAAAAATAAAATAGGGCTGGAGGTATAGCTCAGAGGTTGAATGACTCTGGGTTCAATCCCAGGGCCACAGAAAGATTTTATCAACAGATGAACGGATTGCAAAACTCTGGGAAATACACACAATGGAATTCTATTCAGCCATAAAAAAGAACAAAATTATATCATTTGCAAGAAGATGGAAAGTCCTGGAGAACATCATGTTAAGTGAGATCAGCCAAGCACAGAAGGAGAAGGTACATATGTTTCCTCTAATATGCCCAAACTAGGGAACACAGAGGATACCAGTGGGACTCCAGGTAATGGAGGGGAAATATCAGCAAAGCTTGAATGGAAAGATAGGAGAGGAGGAAAGCTGATCTTGATTAGTGAGGGTCTACATCTGAATATGTGTAAAATTATGAATATGACATGGTTAACCTGGACAACCATTGGTGGGAGGGGGGGCGGGGGGAGAGGGCACCAAATATAGTTTAAATGTATACTATTTATGTTCAATAAAAAAACTGTTAAAAGAAAAAAATAAAATAAAATAGGGCACCAAATATAGTTTAAATGTATACTATTTATGTTCAATAAAAAAAACTGTTAAAAGAAAAAAATAAAATAAAATAGGGCTGGGGGTATAGATCAGAGGCAGAATGCCCCTAAATTAAAGTTTAAGCCCCATTACAGAAAGAAAGAAAGAAAAAAATAATTATTTCCTAGCTAGGAATGCTGGTACATTTCTATAATCCCAGCTACTCAGGAGGCTGAGGCAGGAGGATCCTAAGTTTGAGGTCAGCCTCGGGAACTTAGTGAGACCCTGTCTCAAAACATAAAAAATAAATATAAAGGGCTGATGAAGCCGGGCGTGGTGGCTCATGCTTGTAATCTCAGTACTTGGGAGGCTGAGCCAGGAGGATCGTGGTCTGCGGACAGCTTCAGCTACTTAATGAGGCCCTCTGCTTAGTGAGATCCTGTTTCAAAAATACAGAATAAAAAATAGGGCTGGAAGTGTAGCTCAGAGGTAGAGTGCCCCTGGATTCCATCCCCAGTACTGAAAAAAAAAAAATAAAGAGAAGGGCTGGCGTGTGGCTCAACTGTAGAGCATCTCTGAGTCCCATCCCCAGTACCACACACAAAAAGAAACAATTATTTCCTGAAAGTTTATCTGGGCTCAGATATTTCCACACCTACTGATAAATCTCTCTGCTCATAGTACCAGTGACCTAAGTGAGGAACCCTAAGGGCTCAGTGAACCCATGCTTCGGCCTCAGGGGCCTCACACCACCACAAAAATCATTAAAACTCTTCTGAATAATTCTTTTCCAAGAAAAGTCCAACAGAAGTTATTAATCACTACTGCTGTGTGTGTGTGTGTGTGTGTGTGTGTGTGTGTGTGTGTGTACACGTATAAGCGCACCTTTAAATTGAACCCAGGGGCATTCTATCTTGGAGCTACACCCCCAGCACTTTTTATTTTTTTGTTTTAAAACACAATCTCGAGCCGGGCGTGGTGGCGCACGCTCGTAATCCCAGCATTTGGGAGGCTGGGACAGGAGGATCACAGTTAGCAGACAGCCTCAGCTACCTAGTGAGGCTCTTTGCAACTCAGTGACACCTTATGTCAAAAGAAAAAATAAAAAATAGGGCTGGGAGTGTAGCTTGGAGGTAGAATGCCCTTGGGTTCCATCCCCAGTACCGCAAAAAAAAAAATAAATAAATAAATAAATACACGGTCTCGTTAGCCAGGTGTAATAGTGCATGCTTGTAATCCCAGTACTTGAGAGGCTGACACAAGAGGACTGCGGGTTCATAACCAGCCTCAGCAACTTAGTAAAGCTCTCTGCAACTTAGTGAGACCCTGTTTCAAAATAAATAATTCAGCCAGGCGTGATGGCTCACGCTGGGAGGCTGAGACAGGAGGACTGCATAGTTCAAAGCCAGCCTCAGCTACTTAGTGAGGCTCTCAGCAACTCAGTGAGACCCTGTTTCCAAATAAAGTATAAAATAGGTCTGGGAGTATAGCCCGGAGGTAGAAAGCCTCTGGGTTCCATCCCATAAAGGATTTAAAGATGGCCAGTGCGCCTCACTATGGCAACTCCTGCTTTTGTTTTTATTTATTGAATTTGTACTGGGGACTAAACACAGGGGCATGCCACCTCCAAACTGCACCCCAACCCTATTTTATTTATTTTCAAACAGGGTCTTCCTAAGTTGCTGGGAGCCTCACTAAATCACTGAAGCTGGCTGCGAACCTGCGATCATCTTGTCTCAGCTTCCCAAATGCAGGGATTACTGGCATATGCCACCACATCTGGCCAACGATTGCTTTTAAAAGGACCACTGGGCATGGCGGCATGCACTTGTAATCCCAGCATTCGGGAGGCAGAGACGAGAGCAGAGGATCATGGTTCGCGGGCAGCCTCAGCTACTTAGCTACTTTGCAACTCAGTGAAACCGTTTCAAGAAATAGGACTGGGTATGTAGCTTGGAGGTACAATCCCCCTGATTTCTATCCCTAGTACCGCCAAAAAAAAAAAAAGTAAAGGCACACTGGCTTGTTGCAGAACATACCAGCTGTGCCGTGTGCCGTGTGCCGTGTGCTGCCTTAATACTAGCAACAAACGCCAGCTCTCCCAGAAGCCCCTCGTCAGCCACTAAAACACAACTGGTCTGATCACACCAGGGATGGAGCTTCCCCTCAGGGACTGTCCTGAGCCAGGAGCCCTGGGTGTGGAATCTCTGAACTCTGCGGGCTGGGGAGCAGCAGGCCTCTGGGGGAGGCCATGCCCTTGCCACAAAGGCTTGGCTGCTTCTTAGGCCTCGGGAATCCAGGCTCCGCCTCCAACTCAAGCCCAAGAGATGCAGCCCCTACCATGCAAGGGCCAGCCTTGCGTGAGCGGCCCAGCGGTGGCCTGCAGAATCCACCAGGATCTCCACGGCCCCGCGCCTGATCCAGTCCCTCCCCACCCTGGCCTAGGAAGGCAGATCAGTCCCCAGCACCGCAGCCCCCGGCCCCCCAGGGGCTCTTCCCGCTGGGCCCCCGGTTTCCGGCCTGCAGCTGCTCCTGACACACATGAGCAAAGCCCTCAGCAATCCCGGGCGCGTGGCAGGCAGGCAGCCAAGAGCGTGTGGGTGGGGCCTGGGCAGAGGACTCGGCTGAAAGACGCTAGTCTGTGCCCAGACCAGCCCTACTGCCCTCCAACAACTGTGCCTGCCACCCCTGGGCAAGTGCAGCCTCACCCTCTCTGGAAGCGCTGCCTGCAGCTTGACCTGGCCCCCTGCCTGTTCTAAAGGGAACAGACTGACAGGTTTTGAAAGTCAAAAATGGTGGGAGCCGTTCTGCCCAGAGCGACCCTGAGGGCTCAGCACCAGCACCCGCACCTGAGAGAGCTCCCCCTGGCTCCCACCTGGGCAAACGCCCGACTCCCCGCCTGCCTCTCAGCAAGAGCACATCTGACAGGAACACGGCTGAGGACTGCCGGTGATGCTCTGAGCCAGCCATCCTCCCAAGAAAGGGAGAGCCGAAACGTCCCCGAGTCCACGGCTAGGGCTATCCTTGACACCAGACCCAAGCCCTCTCCTACAGAGGCAAAGTGAAGGAGCGCCCGGGTCCCGGCCTCAGAGCTGGGCCAAGCCCTACAGCCTGCCAACTGCCTCCACCCTCTCCCACCCACACCCACCCACCTTGCTGTCAGTCAGGCCCCTGCCTTCTCCCTGCCCAGCAGAAGAGAATCCATTGTAAGGGCCTGCAGTCTCAAGTTCCCGGCCAGCCTGCCCAGGACTGCTCCATTCCAGAGCCGGAGACACAGTCTTTCTGAAGAGCTACCCGAGCCTGGCACAGTGACACATCACCTATAACCCCAGGACTTGGGAGGCTGAGACAAGAGGATCACAGGTTCAAGGACAGCCTCAGCAACCTAGTGAGGCCCTGTTTCAAAACAACAAATAAAAAAAGCTTTGGCAGTGTAGCTTGGAGGTAGAATGCCCAGCACTGGTTCAAACCCCAGTACTAAAAGAGAGCTACTCGCCAAGCGTGTGGTGCACACTTGTGATTCAAGAGGCTGAAACAGGAGGATCACGGTTCATGGACAGCCTCAGCTACTTAGCGAGGCCCTGTGCAACCCAGTGAGACCCTGTTTCAAAATAAAGAATAGAAAATAGGGCTGGGGGTATAACTCGGAGGTAGAATGCCCCTGGGTTCCATTTCCACTACTGCCAAAAAAAAAAAAAAAAAAAAAAAAGCTACCCAAGTGGACTCCAGGGAGTGCTGGCGACCAGCCTCCTGCTACCTTAGGCCCCCTTTCCCTCCCCAGCCTGCAGGAGGAAGGGCTTGGGGCACCTCCATGCCCAGCTGCACTCACCAGTCTCCTACTAAGGCCAGGCAGGACCTTCTTGGCCCAGCGTGGAGTCCAGAGGCAAGTCCTGCCCCTCTCTGGCTGAGGCGCCCTTCCCAGCTCTTCTGGCTAAAGTCCACCTGGAGCTCTGGGCCTGGAAGGGCAGGGGCCTCAACTCCACCCAATCCACCTCCCCGCACCACGGTCACCACCAATGAGGCTCTACCTCAGATGGCTCCCTGGTTCTGGGCTCCAGCTTTCAGTTTCTGTAGCTTATCTCTCCTGCCCAAGGATGCCCCGGAGCCAGACCAAGGTTCTCTGCTCCCACCCCAGAAAGATCCGGCCCGCAATGGATCCTAACTTCTCACCCTAGGGGTAGAGTAATGGGAACCCCAGCCACTTCCGCTCCTCACAAAGGGAGGAAGCGCTCTGGTCGAGAAGAAACGCGCCTCCCACCTCGTCCCCCTGCAGCGGCCAGCAGAAACAGAAGCAGCACGTTAACCCAGAGCTAACCCAGAGTCGCAAACTCCAAGCGGGAAAGCTCAGACTCACAGAAAGGGAGGGCAGAGGGGGGCTGGCGGTGGGCGGGAGGGGAGCCCCACGCACCGCGGGAGCCTGGGAGGAAGGGACCCAGGCTGGCGGCACCCCAGGGGGCTGGCTGCTGAGGCCACTCACAGGTTAGTGTCTTCTCCCCAGCCAGCCAGCTCTCCTGGTTAACGCTGTTAGCGTCAGACTCATGGCAGACACCGTCCAGGCTCTCCATACAACAGACAGCTTGCTTTGGGAGCAGCCAACTCCGGAGCTGCAAAGAGAGCAGAGGGAGGGCCGAGCTGAGGGACCACAGGGCCTGCTGGACTCTGCTGTGGGGAGGCACTCCAGATCCAGGGCGCACTCAGCTCTCCTGCCACCCAGGACGCAGGCCAGGGAGCGGAGCACTCCACCCCGCCCGACCCCGACCCCAGCAAGGCTGTCTTGCTTGATCAAGAGCAGAGCACAGTCGCTGTAGAAGGGGCCAAGCTGCACCG
The DNA here is from genome assembly GCF_963383645.1 of Muscardinus avellanarius. Taxonomy (NCBI): domain Eukaryota; kingdom Metazoa; phylum Chordata; class Mammalia; order Rodentia; family Gliridae; genus Muscardinus; species Muscardinus avellanarius. The sequence continues at coordinate 3,355,253 of NC_137794.1, read as the reverse complement.
GGCTCCCAGTGCTGGGTCGTAAGCAAGCCCCACAGCCGCGGCTGCCACCCAGCCCGTGCCTGTGCCAGCAGGGCACGTCCCACCACCTCCCCTGGCCCAGGGAGGCGCCACAGAGACCCAGCCGGGGGTCAGAGGCTGTGACAGAGCTGTCGGAAAGCAGAGCACAATGGAGCAACGTGACCCAGACAAGAGAAGGGCGACCCGCTGCCACCTCCCAGGTTCCAAGAGGGCCAGTGAAGGCTGTGGCCAGGCTCCCCAGACTCCAGCCAGGACTACTCCACGCTCACAGAATGAGTGCCCAGGGAGGCTCGCTCTCCATCACAGCAGCCCTGGGAACAACAGCGACTGTCCTGAGGCTTCCGGAGGGAGGAAGTGGCACATCCCAGCTTAGCGACTGCAGGCACGTGCCACCACAGCTGTGGAGTTCCACAGGACGTATGCCCGGGGACAGCAGAACAGGAAAAGCGCAGCAGGGCGGGAGGGGCTCTCGCCTTTCTGGGAAGCCCTGTGGGCTCTGTGGCGACTTGGAAAGGGGAGGGCAGTAGCCAGCCTGGCCCTGCACGTGGGCTTTCTCCCCAGCCCAGACCCAAGGCTCACACAGGCAGGAAGCCCTCCACTGCGCTCCCCAGGTGCCACTACTGGGCTCCCGCATGCTATGACTACAGACCCGACATCCAGAAGGGCAAGCCCGGCCAGCGTGGGCACCACAAGCACCTAGGGGGGAAGCAGCTCCTCCTGGAGGCCGGGCCTCTCCTAGACTGGTGAGAAGCTCAGCCACTGACAGGCAGCCTTCAGAGCTGTCACTCACAAAATTTCACACAGCTGGGTCTGGTTTGCTTTCAGAGCTGAAGCAGGCAGCCGGGTGTGGTGGCGCACGCTTGTAATCCCAGCATTCTGGAGGCTGAGACCAGAGGATTGTGGTTCATGCACAGCCTCAGCTACTTTAGTGAGGCCCTCTGCAATTTAGTGAGACCTGGTTTCAAAATAAAGAATAAAAAATAGGGCAGGGGGTGTAGCTTGGAGGTCGAATATCCCTGGGTTCCATCCCCAGACCCGCAAAAGAAAAAAACAAAGAAAGAATAAAAAATAGGACAGAGGGTACAGCTCGGGGGTAGACTGCTCCTGGGTTCAACCTCAGTACTGCAAAAAAAAAAAAGGGCTGGGGGTGTAGCTCAGAGGTATAACACACCCTGGGTTCAATCCCCAGCACTACACACACACACACACACACACACACACACACACACACACACACACACAGTAGAGAAAAAGAAAAAAGCTACCTCCTCTTTTAATCCCTCTCTGCTGGCTAGTATCCTGTTATTAGATAAAAAGTCTAAAAGCACCTGGACGATCATTTAACCACATGAATTCAAAGCTGGAAAATAATTAGCAACGCTATTGTTAACACTATCACCTTTTGTTTATGCAAGTCCTTCCTTTCTGAGTTAAAAAGGTTTTGCCAAAGAGATCCTGCTTGCTTTAATTTTGGAAAGATGGGTTGGGTCACATCACACAGTAACCAGGATTGCTCAGCACCAACCACACAAGACCTAAATGCTCAGGTTTTGGTTAAAAAAAACAAAACAAAAAAAAACTTGCCCCTAAGAAACTTCAGGCACAACCTTACCCTGAGCAGGGGAGGACAAGTTAACAGCAGTCTCCACTACAGCGAAGCAAATGCTTTGGGATCCCAGAGGAGAGGCACCTGGCTGGGGAGGGTTAAGGATCAGACAAGAAGGCTGCCCTCCACAGAACGCAGACACATCTTCCTCATCTGACTGCACGCTCTCAATGGAGTATGGCCTTATACAGTACGAGGTCTAGCTGGGCACTGTGGCACATGCCTGGAATCTCAGCTACTCAGGAAGCTGAGGCAGGAAGATCGCAAGTTCAAGGCCAGCCTGGACAACTTAGCCAAAAAAATAACAGCTAAAAGTAAAACTAAGCCGGGCGTGGTGGCGCACGCTTGGAGGCTGAGACAGGAGGATCGCACAGGTTCGAAGCCAGCCTCAGCTACTTAGTGAGGCTCTCAGCAACGTAGTGAGACCCTGTTTCCAAATAAAATATAAAATAGGTCTGGGAGTATAGCCCGGAGGTAGAAAGCCTCTGGGTTCCACCCCCAGTACCACCAAAAAAAAAAAAAAAAAAAAAAAAAAAAAAACAACTAAAACTAAAATAAAATGGAGCGAGGTGCAGTGGCACATGCTATAATCCCAAACCTGAGACAGGAGGGTCATAGGTTGGAGGCCAGCATGCAGTAATAAGACCCTATTTCTTTCTTTTTTTGCAGGTCTAGGGATGGAACCCAGGGACATTCTACACTCCCACCCCTATTTTTTTATTCTTTATTTTGAAAAAGGTCTCACTGAGTTGCAAAGGGCCTCACTAAGTAGCTGAGAATGGCTATAAACCACGATCCTCCTGTCTCAGCCTCCCAAGTACTGGCATTACAAGCGTGCCCACCATGCCCAGGAGCAATACCCTATTTCAAAATAAAAAACTAGGGCCGGGCGTGGTGACGCATGCTTGTAATCCCCGCGTGTGGGATATGGAGACAGGAGGATCGCGCAGGTTCGAAGCCAGCCTTGCTGGCTTAAGAGACCCTGTTTCCAAATAAAAAAATAGGTGTCTGGGAGTGTAGCCCAGAGGCAGAAGGGTTTCCAGGAACCCCAGTACCACACACACAAAAAAAAAACTAAAAATAGCTAGGAGGTCTTGTTCAATGGTAGAATACCCCTGGGTTTTTAACCCCTAGTTGCCACAAAAACAAAACAAAAAACAAAACAAAAAAAACAAAACAAACAAACAACAAAAGATATATATATATATATATATATATATAAATAAGTAAAGGGCTAGAGCCAGGCGTGATGGCACACGTTTGTAATCCCAGCATTCGGGAGACTGAGACCGGAGGATCGCGGTTCGCGGACAGCCTCAGCTACTTAGTGAGGCCCTCTGCAACTCAGTGAGACCTGGTTTCAAAATAAAGAATAAAAAATAGGGCAGGGGGTGTAGCTCAAAGGTCGAATACCCCTGGGTTCCATCCCCAGACCTGCAAATAATAATAATAATAATAATAAAGAATAAATACTGGGCATGGTGTCGCATGCTTGTAATCCCAGCACTTGGGACGCTGGGACAGGAGGATCATGGTTTGCAGCCAGCCTCAGCTACTACTTAGTGAGGCCCTCTGCAACTCTGTGAGACCCTGTTTCAGAAGAAAGAATAAAAAATAGGGCAGGGGGTGTAGCTTGGAGGTAGAATGCCCCTGGATTCTATTTCCAGTACCACAAAAAAAAAAAAAGTAAAGGGCTGAAGACGCCGTCAGGTGGTGGGCACTTGCCTGGCATGCGTGGGGCTCTGCACCAGTCCTCAGAACTGGGGGTAGGAACAACAATCAAGTCTAATGCTCTGCAAACAGGTCTGTGTGTTTGGGAGCTGGCACCCTGAGGACTAGCCCCTCAGCAAATGAAGGAGCAGAAGCAGCGCCGGGCTCTGCGCAGGCTGCCGGCTGCGGGGCTCAATCTCCTCTGCGCAGGCTGCCGGCTGCTGGCTCCCGTTCCCTTCTGTCATTGCTTCACCGTTAGAAGAACTCTCTGAATCTACTCCCACCTCAAAAATGTTCCGGCTGCATGGCAGAAATCAAAAGGCTTATTATTCTAGCTTGAATAAAACAAAGCCTTTTCTTACGCACAGAGTTTTTTTTCTTTTTTTTTTCTTTTTTTTTGTCTTTTCTTTTCTTTCTTTCTTTAATTTTGTTTTTTGATGGATTGAACCCAGGGGCATTCTACTTCTGAGCTACATCCCCAACCCTATTTTATTTTTGTTTATTTATTTAATTTATTTATTTGTGTGTGTGTGTGTGTGTGTGGTACTGGGGGTGGAACCCAGAGGCATTCTATCTTAGCATTACACACCCAGCCTGTTTCCTTATTTGGAAACAAGGTCTCACTAGGTTGACGACAGCCTCAGCAAGTAGTGAACCTGCAATCCTTCTGTTTCAGCCTCCCAAGTACTGGTATTACAGGTGTGCAACACTACACCCAGGGTCTTGCTACGTAGATCAGAGTCTCACTATCAGCTGAGTCTGGCCTTGAACCTGTGATCCTCCTTCCTGTTTCAGCCTACCAGGTACTGGGATCCCAGGCCTGTGCACCACACCCAGCTCCCACAGTTCCCTGAACTGGAGTTCATCCATTAACTATTTACTGAGTCGCCTTCATATGCCGGCACCATGCTACGTACCATGATCTGATTTCTAACCCTCAATATTCGTGCAAAGAAAGATAACGTCAGGATCTAAACCAGGTTTGCTTAGCTCCAAAACCAGTCTTTGCTGTTCACGGTATCCTACACCAACTTCCCTACTCAAGTTCAGGAAGGATTCCTGCTCTGCAAGAGGCCAGCCCACTACAAGAGCCCAGTGAAAGAGACAGACAAGTAAACAGAGAGCTCACCACACAACATGGTACATGCCAGGGCAGAGCTTCAAAACAGGCGTGGTGGGCACGCCCGTCATCCCAGTATTGGGAGGCTGAGACAGGAGGATCACAGGCTCTCAGCCAACTTCACATACTGAGTGAGGCCCTCCACAACTTGGTAAGACCCTGTTTCAAAATAAAACAGTAAAATAGGGCTGGGGGTAGAGCTCAGAAGTAGAATGTCCCTGGGTTCAATCTCCAACACCACAAAAAGTAATCTAGCCAAGCATGGTGGCACATGCTTGTAATCCCAGTACTTGGAAGGTTAAGACAGGAAGATCACAGGTTCTCAGCCAGCCTCAGCTACTTAAGGAGGCCCTTGGCAACTTAGTGAGACTCTGTTTCAAAATAAAATAATAGAGCCGGGTGTGGTGGTGCACAACTGTAATCCCAGTATTTGGGAGGCTGAGACAGGAGGATCGCACAGGTTCAAAGCCAGCCTCAGCTACTGAGTGAGGCTCTCAGCAACTTAGTGAGACCCTGTTTCCAAATAAAATATAAAATAGGTCTGGAATGTAGCCCAGAGATAGAAGGCCCCTGAGTTCCATCCCCAGCACACACATAAAAAACTATAAAAATAAGCCGGGCATGGTGGCGCACTCTTGTAATCCCTGCGCTTGGGAGGCAGAGACAGGAGGATCACACAGGTTCGAAGCCAGCCGCACTGGCTTAAGAGACCCTGTTTCCAAATAAAAATATAAAAAATAGGTCTGGGAGTGTAGCCCGGAGGTAGAAGGGCTTCCAGGAACCCCAGTACCACCAAAAAAAAAAAAAAAATATATATATATATATATATATATGAATATATATATATATATAAAAAAAAAATATATATATATATAAAATAAAATAGGGCTGGAGGTGCAGTAGTTCAGAAGTAGAATGTTCCTGCGTTTAATCCCCAGTATCACAAAAAAAAAAAAAAAAGAAAACAAGAAAACAAAAATAAAACTCCAAACAAAGGGCTGCTGGGGACACCAAGGAAAGCAAAGCAAAGCTAGCAGGTGACAAAGACGCTGAATCTTGGCAGCGAGCAGCCTGGTGATACTGTGGACCAAGTGAAGAAACAGGCAGAGGGACAGAGTAAGCGACAGGCGGGGCGGCGGGCAGTCAGGGGTCACGAAGCACAGGCCGGCGCGTGCGGCATGAAGGCAGGGAAAGGGCTGGGCTCCGACCAGTGTGGGGAGCCTTTTACAGCCAAGCTAAGAGTGCGACCTTCAACGCAAACAAAGGAGAACCCACAGTTATTTCTTTGTATTTATTTTTTTCCCCACAGGTCTGGGGATGGAACCCTGGGGCATTCGACCTCGAGCTACACCTCCAGCCTTATTTTTTATTCTTTATTTTGAAACAGGGTCTCACTGAGTTGCGGAAGGCCTCACTAAGTAGCTTAAGCCATCAGCGTACCACGATCCTTGATCCTCGTCTCAGTTTCCCGAATGCTGGGATCACAAGCGTACGCCACTACGCCCAGCTAACCCACTGTATTTCTAAGTGAGAGGTTTCTTTGTTTTGTTTGTTTTTGTGGTACTGGAGTAGAATCCAGGGGCTTTTCTACCTCTGGGCTACACTCCCAGACCTTTTTTATACTTTATTTGGAAACAGGGTCTAAGTTGCTGAGAGCCTCACTAAGTACTGAGGCTGGCTTCGAACCTGTGCGATCCTTCTGTCTCAAGCCTCCCAAGCGCGGGGATTACAAGCGTGCGCCACCACGCCCGGCCTAAGGGAGAAGATTTTAATAGAGGAATAATGTTGAGAGCGTCATGGAAGATGGACTGGAGGGGGTAGTCTGATGCACTCATCCTGCAAGTACCACAGCATTATAAAGCACCTACTAAGTGCCTAGCACTATCCTAAATGCTAGAGATGCAATAGTATATATGCATAATCCCTGTGCTTGGGACCTTAGTCTTGTGAGAGTCAGAAAGTAAAAGTCAAATAAGACACCATGTATATGTTAGAAGCAAGCACAGAAGAAAGGCACTAAAGAGGGATGGGCCCTACAGGAAGGGACATTCAAACTGAGACCTGAGGACAAAAAGGAAGGGAAAGGAAGAGACAGGAGCGGTGAGGAGCGCAGACAGCTGCACCAGTGTGTGCCCCAAAGCTGGGAAGCATGAGCTACACTCAGGGAACAATTAAGAGACTGTGTCCGGTACGAAGCGAAGGCGTTTACCCAGAGGTCCTTGGCACTCCAAATATGGTGGTCAGAAAGAAGTGAAGGGATTACATTCAGAGATAACACCAGAATAAGGACCGCTATGAGAAGACAGTGACTTACACAACAACAAAGAGAAGTGGTGAGGGGACGTGGTTCAAATCCATCAGCCTCCCCTGCAATCACGCATGTGCTAAAATGCGGCCTGAATCCAGCAAGTCTGAGGACTTCAGTAAAACACAAAGATGTGCTCTATGAAGACAACATGTTTCAGCATGCCGACGACAGCAGACGTCAAGACAAAGTACATGATCCTGGGATACATGGCTTTAAGCTGATGGAGGAGGGGAGCAAGACTGACAGATGCCATCTACCTCTCAGAACCACAAATGTCCCAACAAAGAGGGAGGTTTACTAGAGGGCTGGCCAGAGCTCCCATGGACAGCCCAGAGTCCTGGGCTCCTAATTCCCCTCAGATCTAGTTAGACGACCTAGAGCAGGCCTACTCTGATGGCAGGGTAGTCATTTACAGAAGGAAAAACAGGCCCAGAGGGCACGGTAGGAAGACAGGACGTGACTCAGAAGAGCAGGTCTTAAATACAGGGCAAAGGAAAGCCAGTCAATCAAACTTCGGCACACCTCTGCCCCCGGGCTACGCGCGGCCTCCTGCCAGGGCCTTGGTCAGCCAACGCAGCTTCAGCAGAAGCACATCTGCTCTCCATTTTCTCATGCTGAGTGGAGGAAGATGTTTAAAATGCCACCTAATTTTTTTTTCCCTGTGTAGGTTGCTTTTTGCTATTTTTAAAAAGGAAGACTAGTCAGGCATGGTGGCACAAACTTGTAATCTCGGTACTTGGGAAGTTGAGACAGGAGGATCACAGGTTTGAAGACGGCCTCAACAAGTAGTGAGAATCTCAGCGACCTAGCGAAACCCTGTTTCAAAATAAAGAATAAAACAGGGTTGGGGGTAGCTCGGAGGTAGAATGATAAATGCTCAATCTCCAGTAACAAAAAAATCAATTAATTAATTAATTAAAAAATAAAAAGAAGCTGGACATGGTGGCGCACGCTGTAATCCCAGCGCTTGGGAGGCTGGGACAAGAGGACCACACAAGTTCAAAGCCAGCCTCAGCTACTTAGTGAGGCTCTCAGCAACTCAGTAAGCTACTGTTTCAAAAGAAAGAATAAAAGCTGGGCATGATGGGTTTTTTTTTTCTTTTTTTCTTTTATGGCATAGTTTAGAGGTAGAATGGCCCTGGGTTCCATCCTCAGTACTGCCAAAAATACATAAATAAAAAAATAATAATAATAAGTTAACTTCATTCCAATTGGGGGGAAAAAGCTGAATTTCAAAAAGCTGAATTTCAAAAGCCCAATGCCTGGGTTCAAATCCCAGCTCTGCCACTTACTAGCTGAGTGACCTTGAGCCAATTATTTAACCAGTCTTTCTCTATTTTCTGTCTGCAACATAAAGATAACAGTACTTAGATCCTATGATTGTTACAAAAGCTAGGTAAAACATATCAAGTACTTATAACAGTGCCAGCCAGCACAGAATGTACTCAATAAGTACCTTTTTTTTTTAATACTTTATTTTGAAACAGGGTCTCACTGAGTTGCAAAAGGGCCTCCCTCTGTACCTGAGGCTGTCTGGGAACCAAGATCCTCCTCAAGCCTCAATACAAAGTCACTGGCATTTTAAGAGCACTTTTTTTTTTTTTTTTTTGGTGGTACTGGGGTTCCTGGAAGCCCTTCTACCTCCGGGCTACACTCCCAGACCTATTTTTACATTTTTTATTTGGAAACAGGGTCTCCTAAGCCAGCGCGCGCGGCTGGCTTCGAACCTGCGCCATCCTCCTGTCTCCGCCTCCCAAGCGCGGGGATTACAAGCGTGCGCCACCACGCCCGGCTTAACAGCACTTTAAATCTTTTTTTTTTTTTTTTTTTTTTTTGGTACTGGGGATTGAACCCAGGGGCATTCTACCTTTATGCTACACCCCTAGCCTAACTTTATTTTTATTTCCAAGCAGGATCTCACTAGGCTGATGAGTCTCTGTACTTGCTGAGGCTGTCCTAGAACCCAAGACCCTCCGGTCTCAGCTTCCTATAAACTGGGATGATATGCGCCACTACACCCGGCTTGGGTATCTTCTTTTCGCATTTGTGAATGTGTGTGCGGTGCTGAGGATGGAACCCAGCGGTGTTCTACCTCTGAGCTATACCTCCAGCCTTTTAAGTTTGTTTTCATTTGAAACAGGGTCTCACTGGGTTGCCAAAGGGTCTTGCTATGTTGCTGGGGCTGTCCTCAAACCTGTGACTCTGTCTCAGCCTCCCAAGTACTGGGGTCACAGGTGTGTGCTGCCACGCCCAGCTACTCTACATACGTAATGATATTCCCACTATGCAAAAAAATCCAGACTACCTCAAAACCATGCATCATCTAACATCAGGGTAGCAGCCCAAACAAGTACAGGTCCTCCACAGAGACAGCAAGTTCAGCCATGAAACGTAAGTTAGTGCTGGGCTCTCACTGGCATAACAACAAATACTTACTGAGTGTCAGACACTGATCTACAAGACAGGTACTCTTACGATCCCCACTGACGATGTGAATCTGAAGCAGAGAAAGCGGGGCATTTGATAAAGCACACAACTGGAGTACGAAGTCAGGATCTGAACTAGGCAGCCTGGCGTCAGTCCTTCTCCTCCTGTTCTCCACACTACTGTTCTTGCTGATTATAATTCCCCAGGAGGCACCCACGAATTGTCTCCCCAAAAAAAGGTTCTCAACCTTCTGGAAGTGAAACCACAGCTAAATACCATCAATGACTCAGATACCTGGACGTGCTGAAGCTGCCTAGCAACAGGGACGTGAGGTGTTCAGCTGAGTAACCTCTGGTGGAGAGTGGGGGTACACAGGAGGAGTTAGTGAGGAGCTCTAGCTCAACCCAGACCTCCCAGTCCAGTCCTGAGGCAGATGGCGGAACAGGCTTCACCAAGAAGCTGCTCCCATCTCTGTCTTGAACGTCACCATGGGAATACCAGAGGACATGCGAACCCTGCTCCCTGCCCCTTTCTCCAACACAAAGCCCAAGTCCACTCTCTCTCTCAGACCATGCTTATTTTAGCTTCTGAAACTGATTGTTTTTAAATATGTTTTAATGAAGAGAAAACAAAGGAAGACAAGAAAGCAACCCGAAAAGGGCAATCTCCATAACCCTTCTCTTCCGTTACCTTAGTGGTCCAATGGGAAAGCAGCTCTCAAAGAATCAGGGCCTCGGGAAGTGAGGTGGTCAACATTCCCAGGACTTTACAGTCAGCTTGACCTCTTACCATCATCTGCGTTCCTTCTCCCTATTCCCAGACTGCCTCTCCCTCACCTGACACCACCATCCCCAATCCACATCCCGGGGAACACTGAACCACGCTTACCAAAAGCACAAAGGCAGAAATGCCGCAAGAATGAGTTCAGTGGCGGGGGCTCGGACCCAAATGGTAAGTGACCACTGTCAGAAGTCTGTTTCCTCGTGACCCCCCATCATCTGTCACCCACAGATCTCCACTTCCGGCAGAATGTCAAATGGAAGATGTGATGGGGGGCGTGGAAAACAAAAACGCTGTGCATGTAGGAATATGCTTGTGACAGGGACGTGTCGGAATACTTTCAGCCCAGATTTGCTTTCACAGATGAAGGCATACAAGGCTCTCAAGTCTACACTAACCCTCAACAGGCAGCCTGCAGACCAAGCAAAACCCCAACTTGGGGGCCACGGCAAAGAAGAGTTTCTATAGAACACCCTTCTCGGATGCAATGATTGCCAGCATCGCTCCAAGCCCATGGATCCTGTCCCAGAGAGTATGCCGGCCAGAACCTGTCACTGAAGCCACCTTACCCGCTGTGGGGTGGGCTGGACAAGTCGCTACCTCCTCTTCTTTCCAAGCAGGCACTGTGACTTCTTCCAGGCCCTGGGGCCCCTGAGTCTTCAGCTGAAATTGGGGCAGATGCTGCTACCGAAGCTGCGGAAAGGCAGATCTAAGCCTGAAAGAGGGTCAATCGGCTGGCTGTAGCTCCCTCCGGAGCAGCCCTGCCCACCCTTCTCAAGATGCCCCACCTTTCCACACTGGCCCCCTTTACCAGGAAGAAACCTTTCCCCTCCCACTGGCCTGGCACAGTCAGGCCCCGGCCCCACACTCGGGGCATCTTTACTCCAGAGTAAGAAATTCTCCTCCAATTCGTGACTCGGCTTCTCCAGGACTTAGGCCACACCTATTTCTGGTTCCTCCGCCCCAAACCCCTCCCTTCGGGCTGCCACCGGATTCTAGGCCCCCTCCCCTCCGCCCCTCTGTCCTTTTCTGCCTCTCTGCCTCCAAGCTCCCCCATTCCATCTCCTCTTCTCCACCCCAGGGCTAGTCCTCTTCTGGGCCCCCTCCGTGCTAGGGTCCCGCGATGGCCCCCTCCAACTCTAGCCTCCCAGCCCGACTACTGTAATCCCACAACAAACTTTCCGCCGCTGCCCGCTGCCTTCAGGCCGCCATCTTGCCGCGGGGCAGGCCGGGTAATGGACAGGGCAGCGGGAATCCCCACGCAAGGGGCGCCACACGTCATCGGGGGCGGGGTCTTCGGTGGGCGGGCTCGGGGGCGGGGCCTCGAGCCGGGCACTGCGAGCTGCAAGCCCAGAAGAGAGGCCTGGCCAGGGGAGATTTGTAATCCCAGTACTTAGGCGGCAGAGACAGGAGGATCATACGTTTGAGGACAGCCTCGGCAAGCAGTAGGATTCTCATCAACCTAGTGAGACCCTGTTTCAAAACAAAAAAAAAAAAATTAGGGTTGGAGGTGTAGCTCGGAGGTAGAATGCCCTTAGGTTCAGTCTCCAGTACCACACCACACACAAACAGAGAAGAACAGCCCACAGATACAGTGGGAAAGGCTCTTAGCATGCGCAAGACCCTGGGTCCATTCCCCAGTGCCCCCAACACACACACACATACAAAGAATTAAATATACCTTATATACATACATACACATATATGCATACATGCATATATATGTATGCACACATATCAGAGATAGATGGTAGCTACATAGATAGGTAGATAGAGTATTCTGGTACCGATTGCCCGTCATCCAAAGGATAAAATCAGCTTTTCAGCTTGGTTCGAGGAGATCCGCATTACCCACCTTTATGGCTTTATTTGCCACAGGACTTTAGGTTCCCAAATGTTTCTATACATTCAGGCCATCCGTCTTTAAGATGTCCAGCCGCTTTCTCCCCTGAAAGATCAATTTCTACTCCCTCACCCCTCTGCTGAAATGTCGCCTCCCCCAGAAAGCCTTCCTTTTGGAGTCCCTTTAGTTGACATCTCTAGCAAGTTGCAAATTACTTTATTATGGGTCTCACTGAGTTGCAAAGGGCTTAAGTAGCTGAGGCTGCCCGCAAACCGCAAGCCTCCTGTCTCAGCCTCTCAAATGCTGGGATTACAAACACATGCCACCATGCCCAGTTTTTATTTATTTATTTTTAAAGAATTGAACCTAGCCGGGCTACTTATTGAGGCCCTTCGCAACTCAGTGAGATCTTGTTTCAAAATTAAAAAGACTGTGCTGGGCGTGGTGGCGCACACTTGTAATCCCTGCGCTTGGGAGGCGGAGACTGGAGGATCGCGCAGGTTCGAAGCCAGCCTTGCTGGTTTAAGAGATCCTGTTTCCAAATAAAAAAATATAAAAAAAAAATAGGTCTGGGAGTGTAGCCCAGAGGTAGAAGGGTTTCCAGGAACCCCAGTACCACAAAAAAAAAAAAAAAAAGACTAAAGCTGGGCGTGGTGGTGCACATTTGTAATCCCAGCATTTGGGAGGCTGAGACTGGAGGATAGTGATTCATGGCCAGCCTCAGCTACTTAGTAAGGCCCTCTGCAACATAGAGAGACCCTGTTTCAAAATAAAGAATAAAAAGTAGGGCAGAGGGTATAGCTCAGAGGTTGAATGCCCCTGGGTTCCATCACCAGACCTGCAAATAAATAAATAAATTAATAAATAATAAAAAGACTAGCCGGATATGGTGGTACACACTTGTAATCCCAGCTTTCAGGAGGCTGAGACCGGAGGATCACGATTCACAGACAGCCTCAGCTACTTAGCTGAGGCCCTTCTCAACTCAGTGAGACCCTGTTTCAAAAATAAAAAGACTAAGCCGGGTGTGGTGGCGCATGCTTGTAATCCCCGCGCTTGGGAGGCTGAGACAGGAGGATCACACAGGTTCAAAGCCAGCCTCAGCTACTGAGTGAGGCTCTCAGCAACTTAGTGAAACCCTGTTTCCAAATAAAGTATAAAATAGATCTGGGAGTATAGCTCAGAGGTAGAAAGCCTCTGGGTTCCAACCCCAGTACCACCAAAAAAATAATAATAATAATAATAATAAATAAATAATAAAATAAATAATAAAAATAAAAAGACTAAGCCGGGCGTGGTGGTGCACGCTTGTAATCCCCGCGCTTGGGAGGCTGAGACAGGAGGATCGCACAGGTTCGAAGCCAGCCTCAGCTACTTAGTGAGGCTCTCAGCAATTTAGCAAGACCATGTTTCCAAATAAAATATAAAATGGGTCTGGGAGTATAGCCCGGAGGTAGAAAGCCTCTGGGTTCCACCCCCAGTACCATAAATAAATAAATAAATAGACTAAAAAAATAGGACTATGGGTAAAGCTTGGAGGTAGATTGCCCCTGGGTTCCATCCTCGATACCACAAAAATAAATAAATACATACATACATACATACATACATACATACATATTTATGTGTTTATTGATCACCTCTCCCACTACCAGGCAAAGTCCAGAGGTCTGAGCCTTTTGGTCATTCACCACCATACTCCCAGGGCCTACATGCCTGGCATACCAGGTATTCATTAAACACTGCATGAATAAAATGGTCAGGGATGAGCAACTCAAGGAGTCTGGAATAGATATAGTGGTGGGAAGGAGGCTGCGAGCAGTGTAAAGCAAGATGAATAGATGGAGGTTACAGCCTTACAAGGCACTGCGTGGCCCTAGCAGGAAAGGTAGCCGCTGGGGTAGAGGAGCACGCTTGTAATCCCAGTACTCAGGAGGCTGAGACGGGAGGATCGCAGGTTCAAAGCCAGCCTCGGCAGTGCAGCAAGGCTCTCAGAAACCTAGTGAGACCCTGTCCAAGTAAAGAAATAAAGTCAAATCTCAGCATTCGGGAGGCTGAGACAGGAGGATCGTGGCTCACTGACGGCCTCAGCTTCTTAGTGAGGGCCTTTGCAGCTCAGTGAGAGCCTGTTTCAAAATAAAGAATAAAAAATAGGGCTGGGGGTGTAGCTCCGAGGCAGAATGCCCCTGGGTTCCATCCCCAGTACCACAAAAAAGAAAGAAAAAAAAAAAGAAATAAAGTCAGAGACAGGTGTGGTGGCACATACTTGTAATCCCAGCATTTGGGAGGCTGAGGCAGGAGGATCCGAGTTGGGACCAGCCTCAGCTACTTAGTGAGGCCCTTTGTAACTCAGCGAGACTCTGTTTCAAAATAAAGAATAAGCCGGGCGTGGTGGCGCACACTTGTAATCCCTGCACTTGGAAGGCTGAGACAGGAGGATCACACAGGTTCGAAGCCAGCCTCAGCTACTTAGTGAGGCTCTCAGCAACTTAGTGAGACCCTGTTTCCAAATAAAATAGAAAAAAGGTCTGGGGTATAGCCCGGAGGTAGAAAGCCTCTGGGTTCCACCCCCAGTACTACTATTATTATTATTACTACTACTACTAATAATAATAATAATAATGAATAAAAATACAGATAGGGGTATAGCTTGGAGGTAGAATGTCCCTGGGTTCCATCCCCAGTACCAAAAAAAAAATAAAATAAAATAAAATAAATTCAGGCTGGGGATGTAGCTCTGAGGTAATGGTAGCCAAGGCAGGCTCCAGGCTTAACAAAGGAAGATGAGAGGCAGGTGGAATTCTGGACCTGGGTCCTTATGGAGCTGAGACCTCTGGGGAAGCTCCCAGGCCAGCTAGGGAGCTAGGCAGAGGAAGCGGGGAGGGCTGGGGGCTGAGGAGTTTACTCGGAACTAAAGACAGCAGCCCCAGCCCCGGCCTCTCTTGACCAGATGGTTCCGGAGAAGCTTTAGCATCTGTCTCTCTATAAATTATCCAGCGCTCTCTCCTGCCTGTCCTCTCTAGTGACAGCCGAAACAATTGTCCAGGAATTCCATCTGTCCCTCTTGTCCCTCTCCCTCTGCGGCTCATGAACATTTCAGAGCAGAGAGGTATCTCGTTTCTCTGGGCCTAGGGATGGGAGCTGGTTTCAAGCACCCTCCCCATCAACACATGCAAATAAGACCTCAGCAGAGGACAGTCACTCATCTTTAGTTCCTACTCCATCCATGCTTTAATACCCTATAAATCTCTTTGTGTGTGCGTGTGTGTGGTCCTGGGGGTGGAACCCAGGGGCTTTCTACCTCCAGGCTATACTCCCAGGCCTATTTTATATTTTATTTGGAAACAGGGTCTCACTAAGTTGCTGGAAGCCTCACTGAGTAGCTGAGGCTGGCTTCGAACCCGTGCAATCCTCCTGTCTCAGCCTCCCAAGCGCGGGGATTATGAGCGTGCGCCACCACACCCAGCTTAAACTTTTTTTTTTTGAAACAGGGTTTCACTAAGTTTCAGAGAGCCTCACTAAGTAGCCGAGGCTGGCCTTGAACCTATGATCCCTCTGTCTCAGCCTCCCAAGTACTGGGATAACAAGCGTGCACCACCACGCCCGGCTTACATAGGGAATAGTGTTCATCCTTAAAAGGAAGGAAATTTTGCAGGGCGTGGTGGCGTGCGCTTGTAATCCCAGCATTTGGGAGGCTGAGACCGAGGATTGCGGTTCGCAGCCAGCCTCCGCTACTTAGTGAGGCCCTCTGCAACTTAGTGAATAAATGAACTCATGAATAAAAAAATAGGGCAGGGGTGTAGCTTGGAGGTCGAATGCCCCGGGGTTCTATCCCCAGACCCACATAAAAAAAAAAAATGAAGGAAATTTTAACACATAATATAACATAGATGGACCTTGAGGAAATTATGCTAGAAGAAAGAAGCTAATCCGAAAAGCATAAATACTACATGATCATATTCATTCAAGAAGCCTGGAATCGTAGTTGAATTCATGGAGGTAGAAAATAGAATGGTGGCTGCCAGGGGCTGGAGGGAGAGGAATGAGGAGCGAGTGTTTAATGGGTATAGAATTTCAGTTTGGATGAAAAAATTCCATAGCTGGATACTTATTGCACAACAGTGTAAATATACTTAATACCACTGAACTGCTGGGCATGGTGGTACACACTTATGATCCCAGTGCTTTAGCCAGGCATGGTGACACACGCTTGTCATCAGAGTACTTGGGAGGCTGAAATAGGAGGATTGCAGGTTCAAGGACAGCCTCAACAAGTAGTGAGACTATTATCAACCTAGCAACACCATCTACAAATAAGAAATAAAATTGGGCTGGGAGTGTAGCTCGAAGGTAGAATGCCTGTGGGTTCAATCTCCAGTAACACACACACACTAATAATAATAATAATAATAATAATAATAATAATAATCCCATTACTTGGGAGGCTGAAACAGGAGAATCACAGGTTTAAGACCAGCCTTAGCAATTTAGTGAGATCCTGTTTTAAAATAAAAAAGGAAGCCAGGTGTGGTGGCACATGCTTGTAACCCAGCATTTGGGAAGCTGTTTGTCAGGCCTGTTTCACTCTGCCTGGGAGGGACTCAGTAGTTCTAGGTTCCCCCATCTCTCTGTGAATCAGGAGGGCTTACCTTCATCCCAGGTCAGCACCTGAGACTTGACCCTGAAAGTCCCTGCTGGGGCAGAGACTAAGCAATAGGTTATGCATGGAAGGATAAGAAGGGACTCGGGTTCCAGAAGCTCCCATCCAGCTCCAGAGGTGACCCCTTCAGCAGCTGCTGGAAGAGCTGGAGCCTGAACCACTGTGACTGCCGCAGCTGCCTTCATCAGCTCAGCGTAGCTCCGGGCGGGAGTGGCTGGACATGTGTGAGAAGGTCCTGCTGTGATTTACCCCCTTGGTTCTGGGTATGAGCTTCTGTCTTTCCAGGTCTGTGTACTTGTGTCTACCCAGGGGCATTCTACCTCCAAGTGACACCCCCAGCCCTATTTTTTTATTCTTTATTTTGAAACAGGGTCTCAACTGAGTTGCAAAGGGCCTCACTACATAGCTGAGGTTGTCCGCAAACCACGATCCTCCCGTCTCAGCCTCCCAAATACTGGAATTACAAGTGTGTGCCACCATGCCTGGCTTATTCTTTAATTTTTAAACAGGGTCTCACTAAGTTGTGTGTGGGGGGCTCACTAAGTAGCTGAGGCTGGCCTTGAACCCGTGATTCTCCTGCCTCAGCCTCCCAAGGACTGGGATTACAGGTGTACGCCACCACGCCTGGAGTCTCATCTCTCTTGAACCCATGCTCACCTCACCGCTCCAGAATTGCTTGTGTACAGATCACCGACGCCCTGATCATTGCCCCATCCCAGGATGACCCCTCGGTCCTCACTGCCCTGGCTTTGCAGACTTTATCGACCCGCAGCTTCCAGGGCTGCCAGGATGGCGCTGGCTCCTGCTTGCCCCCTGCCACGGCGGCTCCGCCTCAGTCTCCTTGGCTTCCTCATCTCCCTGACTTCTGCGGCTCCAGGACGCAGCCCTCATACCTCCTCCCTTTTCTGCCTTCGTTCGCTCCATGATTTCATACAGCTTAGTGGCTTTAAATACTAACCATGAGTTCAGGACTCCCACGTTCATATTTTCATCCCAGCTTTCTGCCTGCAATCCGGACTCACGGCCGTATATAACTGTGAACTCAACACCGCCCTCCCCATGGATGAGTCAGTAGGCAGCTCAGACCTGGCACGTCCAAATGCAGACGTCTGCTTTCCACCTCCAAACAGCCTTCCCTTCTCAGTTCTGTCTATCCCAGTCCAATTCCACCGTCTAGCTCACTTGTTTAAGTATTTACTGAAAATTGAACGCAGGGGCAGGGCATGGTTCCATCCTCAGTACCAATGAGGGTACTGGTACTGGGGGGTATAGCACAGAGGTAGGATGCCCCTGGGTTCAATTTCTTCTCTTCTCTTTCTTTCTTTCTTTTCTTTTCTTTTCTTTTTTTTTTTTTTCGTATTGGGGATGGAACCCAGGGGCATTCTACCTCTGAGCTACACCCCCAGCCCTATATTTAATTCTTTATTTTGAAACAGGGTCTCACTGAGTTGCAGAGGGCCTCAGTAAGTAGCTGAGGCTGTCTGCTAACCGCGATCCTCCTGTCTCAGCCTACTGAATGCTGGGATTACAAGGTTGTACTACCATGAGACCCTGTTTCCAAATAAAGAATAAAAATAGGGCTGGGGGTGTCGCTTGGAGGGAGAATGCCCCTGGGTTTCATCCTCAGTACTGAAAAAAAAAAACAAAAAAGATGGAAAGAAGGTAGAATCTAGGCTCCCAGAGATGAGCAAATTGGCGCTGCAGAAGAGCGGGGAGAAGACCTGGTGAGAGGGATGTCACCTGGTCCTGGGCGAGGGGCTCCTCCAGGTCGGGGCACAGGCCTCGTCTACAGGACAGTGGGATGGCAGAGTGCATGGAGACAGATGCATGTAGGTGGCAGGAGCCTGTGGAAATTCTCCTCAGACTGCTTCTATTTTCCCCGTGAATTTGGAAGCAAAATCATCAGCAGAGTAGGCAGAAAGGAGGAGGGGATGGGGTTTGAGGACAGGTCCAGAACTGAGGAGATGCAGGGACATTGGCAGTCAATGCGCAGAGGGCACAAGGTCACGAATCTAAGTGGCATATTGAGCAGGATGCGTGAGCTTTCTTTCCGTCTTGATTTTTTTCTAGCCGTGACCAACCACTTGGGTGAAGGCTGGAGGAGTCACAGTGGTGAGGCTTGGCCAGATGGATACAGTGCAAGGAGAGAGGGGCCAGGGAGTTGAAAAATACTAGTAGGGCATGGTGGCCCATGCTTGTAATCCCACTACTTGGGAGGCTGAGACAGGAGGCTCGCAGGCAACTCTTATCAACCTAGCAAGCTCCTGTTTCAAAATAAAACTAAAATAGGGCTAGGAGCTGGGCTTGGTGGCGCAGGCTTGTAATCCCAGCATTTGGGAGGCTGAGACAGGAGGATCACAGTTCAGGGACAGCCTCAACTACTTAGTGAGGCCCTTGTTTCAAAACTCAGTGAGATCTTGTTTCAAGATAAAGAATAAAAAAATAGGGCTGGGGGTGTCACTTGGAAGTAGAATGCCCCTGGGTTCCATCCCCAGTACCACAAAAATAAATAAAATAAAATAAAATAGGGCTAGGGTGTAACTCAGAGGTAGACTGCCGCTGGGTTCAACCCTCAGTAACAAAGAGAGAAAAAAAGAATCACCAAGAACAATCCCCAGCACCCCCGAAAAAAATCACCAAGTATTTTGAGTGAAAAGTGACAATAAATCAGGTGCTAAAATCTTCAGAGCCTGAGGGGAAGTGATGTCGTCTGATGCCATCAGCTTCAGAAGCCTCAAAGATCTTTAGTTTTAGCAGTGAATTTAAATACATTTCACCAATGGAAAGCAACTGTTCACCTTTCACGGCTTCTTTGACTCAGTCAACTCCTCAGTTCAGATTCTTCCCTAAGGAAGGAGCCCCAAACCCCAGAACAACCACAGGAATAGAAATCGGTGGCGTTTCTGTTTCTCTAGGAGCTGTATTTACAGCACCGAGGGGTGTTCTGTCTCCGAGCTACACCCCCAGCCCTAGTTGTTTTCCTTCCTTCTCTCTCTCTCTCTCTCTCTCTCTCTCTCTCTCTCTCTCTCTCTCTCTCTCTCTCTCTCTTCTCTCTCTCTCTCTCTCTCTTTCTTTCTTTCTTGGTGGTACTGGGGATGGAACCCAGGGGCCTTCTACCTCCGGGCTACAGTGCCAGACCTATTTTATATTTTATTTGGAAACAGGGTCTCTTAAGCCAGCTGAGGCTGGCTTCCTGTCTCCGCCTCCCAAGTGCGGGGATTACAAGCCTGCGCCACCACGCCTGGCTTTATGCTTTATTTTGAAACAGGGTCTCACTGAGTTGCAAAGGGCCTAAGTAGTAGCTGAGGCTGCCCTCGAACTGTGATCCTCCTGTCTCAGCCTCCCAAAATGCTAGGATTACAAGTGTGCATCTCCATACCCAGTTTATGAAATGATTTTTTTTTTTTTTGCAGTACTGGGGATGGAACCCAGGGCACTCTACTTCTGAGATACACCTTCAGCCCTATTTTTTATTCTTTATCTTGAAACAGGGTCTCACTGAGTTGCAAAGGGCCTCACTAAGTAACTGAGGCTGTCCTCAAACTGTGATCCTTCTGTCTCAGCCTCCCGAATACTGGGATCACAAGCGTGCGCCACCACACCCAGCTTATGAATGATTTATGATAATGTAAACACAATCTATGTAGCCAATAATCAGGGCTGGCTAAATATAGTGCATCTATTTAATGGAATATCACACAATCACTGAAAATTATGCTTTTTTTTTTTTGGTGGTGGTACTGGGGGTGGAACCCAGAGGCTTTCTACCTCTGGGCTACACTCCCAGACCTTTTTTATATTTTATTTGGAAACAGGGTCTCACTAAGTTGCCGAGAGCCTCACTCAGTAGCTGAGGCTGGCTTCGAACCTGCGCGATCCTCCTGTCTCAGCCTCCCGAGTGCGGGGATTACAAGCGTGCGCCACCACGCCCGGCTGAAAATTATGCTTTTGACTTGTGTCCCATTAAGATGTATAAATACATTGCACCAATAAAAAATTTTTAAAAAGAAAATTATGCTTTTTTTGTGGTACTGGGGTGGAACCCAGGGGCTTTTCTACCTCTGGGCTATACTCCAAAACCTATTTTATACTTTATTTGGAAACAGGGTCTCACTAAGTTGCCGAGAGCCTCACTCAGTAGCTGAGGCTGGCTTGGAACCTGCGCGATCCTCCTGTCTCAGCCTCCCGAGTGCGGGGATTACAAGCGTGCGCCACCACGCCCGGCTTGAAAATTATGCTTTTGAGGACTGTCAAAGTATGACACGGAGTGAAAAGAGCGGGACAACATTGTAGATATAATGTTATTCTGCCTGTGTACAAATATCTGGATAGGAAAAGGGTGAAAGCAGTAACAGTACTGTCTCATGCTGAGTGACACCTTGAACCGGCTCAAGCGGAGACACAGTACTTGGCTGGATTTGTCTAGAAGCTGACAGATTCCAGGAACCTGATGAAATCGATGGAGTGAGGTCTTTGAGGTCCTCCACCCGGCAATGTTTAACCCCTCCTTCCTCTAAGCTTGTCACATGTCCGCCTCACTCACTTTACCCTAACCCATGACAATTTCTAGATCCTTTGTTTGATTAACTTTTTTTTTTTTTGTGTGTGTGTGTGTGGTACTGGGGATGGAACCCAGGGGCATTCTGCCTCCGAGCTGTACCCCCAGCCCTATTTTTATTCTTTCTTTTGAAACAGGGTCTCACTGAGTTGCACAGGGCCTCACTCAGTAGCTGAGGCTGGCTGTGAACCGTGATCCTCCTGTCTCAGCCTCCCGAATGCTGGGGTTACAAGCATGCGCCATCACGCTTGGCTCATATGATGCCTTATTTAGAGTTTCTTTAAAAAAAGCCAGGTGTGGTGGTTCACACTTGTATTCCCAGCATTCAGGAGGCTGAGAAAGGAGGATCGTGGTTTGTGGACAGCCTCAGCTGCTACTTTGTGAGGCCCTTTACAACTCAGTGAATCCCTGTTTCAAAATAAAGAAAAATATAAAGTAAGGCTGGGGTGTAGTTTGGAGATAGAATGCCCCTGGGTTCCATCCCCAATACGAGAGAGAGAGAGAGAGAGAGAGAGAGAGAGAGAGGGAGAGCGCTCTTTTTTTTTTTTTTTTTTGGTGGTACTGGGGTTCCTGGAAGCCCTTCTACCTCCGGGCTACACTCCCAGACCTATTTTTGCATTTTTATTTGGAAACAGGGTCTCCTAAGCCAGCGCGCGGGGCTGGCTTCGAACCTGCGCGATCCTCCTGTCTCTACCTCCCAAGCGCGGGGATGACAAGCGTGCGCCACCACGCCCGGCAAGAGAGCGCTCTTTAAAGAAAAGGGAATCAGAGTGGACAGTGGACAGTAAGCCAGAGCAAGGGTGAGCTGGGTGTTATTGAAAGCTGGTGCCAAGTGTGGTGGCCCGCACACACTTGTAATCCCAGCACCTGGAAGGCTGGGATAGGAGGATCCCAAATTTGAGGATAGCCGCAACAATGTAGCAAGACTCTCCGCAATGCAGTAAGTAAGACCTTGTTTCAAAATAAAGAATAAGGAGACAGGAGGAGCGCAGGTTTGAGGCCAGCCTTGGCAATATAGCGAAACCCCTTTAAAAAAAAAAGAATAAAAAATAAGGCCTGGGGTATAGCTTGGGTGTAGAATGCCTCTCGGTTCAATCTCCAGTTCTGCAAGAAAGAAAGAAAGAAAGAAAGAAAGAAAGAAAGAAAGAAAGAAAGAAAGAAAGAAAGAAAGAAAGAAAGAAAGAGCCGGATGTGTAGCTCAGAGGTAGAAAGCCCTTTGCTTCAGTAACACACACACACACACACACACACACACACACACACACACACGCACACACACGCAAGCAAGCTGGGTGGGTGTTAGTGTTCCATCCAGAGTGGAGACTACGGGGTAAAAATCCAGGCAGGTGTGTGCCCTGTGGGGGTCTGTGGGGAGCCGCCCTGCGCAGCCAAGTTCTTCCCTTTCCAGTATTTGAGCTCAGCGTTGGAGAAATCCCCCCAGGGGGCTGGAGATGGGACGGCCTTCCTGACCTCAGAAGGGCTGGAGATGGGACGGCCTTCCTGCCCGGCTTCTGCACACAGACGCGGCGCTTCGGCTCCGGTCTTAGGCGTCCGGCCCTTGGGCACCGGGAAGGAGAGCCGGGAGGCGGCTCCTCCCCTTCCCCACGAACCCCTCTCATCTGCGCCGGGGTTGGGGCGCAGACCTCAGCCCAGGGCCGCGGCGATGCGGTGGGAGGGCCGAGCCTGCGGGGAGGAGCGCGGCAGTCGGGGCTGTGCAGCCCCGTCCAGAGCGGCTCCCGGCGGCCGAGGAGAGCAGGACAAGCCCTCTGGGCGGAGCGGCGCACACTCGCGGCCCGGTGCTTGGAGGCGGAGACAGGAGGACTGCAGGTTCGAGGACAGCCTCCGCGAGCAGCTGCTCAACCCGGGGAGATCCCGTTTCACAATAAGAATAAGATGGGGCCGGGAGCGCGCCGGGAGGCGGCCTGCGGGGGCCCCGCGGCGGCACCCCCGCGCGCAGAGCCCGGGCCCGGGGGGCCGGGCCGCCATGGGTGGGCGCGGCGCGCGGGCGGCGGCCGGGGCGGCCTCACCTGGGCCGGGCGGGGCGGCGCGGAGGGCCCGGCGGGCCGGCTGGGCGGCCGGGGCCCGGGGCGCCGGGAGCCGCCGCCCCGGCCCAGGTGAGCACCGCGGCGGCGGGGGCCCCATCCCGCGGCCTCCCCTCCCGGCCCCCGCCGCCCATCGCCGAGCCGCCGCCCGCCTCCCAGCCCGTGCCGTCCACAGGTGTCTCCGCGCCCTCCCGGGCCGGCGCCGACCATGCCCGGCGGCCGCCGCCTGCATCTCGTGTGCCTGGTGTGCATCCTGGGGCTCCCCGGCCGGCCCGCCCGAGGTGAGCGCCCCGCCGCGGCCCTCGCTGGCCCGCCGCCCTCTGCCGGCCGGAGCCCGCGCTGCAGCCCCCGCGGCCCGGAGGAAGGGACGGGGTCGGCGCGGGGCCGGCTCGGGAGCCCAGCATCCTCTCCAGCCCCGGGGCCGGCCCGCCCGACTCACCCTCCCACGTCCACCTCTTGCAGCGGATAACTGCAGCTCCCACTGTGACCTGGCCCACGGAGGCTGCGCACCCGATGGCTCCTGCAGGTACCTACCCTGGGCGCGGGCCCCAGACTCTCTGCTCCATGTTCCAGGCCTCCACACCCACAGCCAGGTCGCACCGGGGGCCAGAGTGTCTAGGGACCCGAGATCCTACTGACCATGCCCAGCACTCCTGAGCACACAAGGCAGACCTGCCAGACGTCTCCCCGACCCCAGACGCTCCTCCTGGCCGGGCCTCGCCTTTATTTGTTCCAGTTTATAACTCCTGCTGTACTCTCCCTAGTCTGGTCCAGGGATTCTGAGGCATTGCTCCTTGAGACATCTAGGGAGAGAGCTGAAGCTGGAGCAGATATGGAAATCGGGAGCCATAAAGAAAGGGGAAGACAAAGGAAAGAGGGAGAGCTGTAACCTGAACAAGGCAGGCTGTGGAGGGCTGTGTGTCCCGTGATTAAAGAGGCTCTTTCTTCATCACGCTGCACAATTGACTCCCTGGGCTGGAGGTTGGGCAGATCTGGTGTATCTGAGACCCTACATCTTTGAGGGTCTATAAAACAATAGGTTGAGCCGGGCGTGGTGGGCACGCTTGTCATCCCAGCATTTGGGAGGCTGAGACCGGAGGATCGCGGTTTGCGGACAGCCTCAGCTACTTAGTGAGGCCCTCTGTAACTCAGTGAGACCCTGTTTCAAAATAAAGAATAAAAAAACGGGGCTGGGGGTGGAGCTCAGAGGTAGAATGCCTCTGGGTTGGTACCACAAAACAACCCCAGCAAAACAACAGGTTAGGCATTCGCTCTGGAATTCTGTGGGGAGATAGTCCTGATGACCTTTCAAGGTCACTGTCAATGTCTGTGAGCATGGCTTTCAAGGTATTAGCCTCAAGTGAGAAAACGGGCTCAGGAAGTTTAGGCACAGAAGCCAATGTGCAGAATGCTGGTGAGAGTTTGGGGAGCCTGATCCCCTGCGCCCTGTGACCCCGCGTGAGCTCCGTAGCCCCCTGGGACGGGGCTGCTTCCCCAGGGAGGGGCAGCCGGTGTCAAGGAGCTCTGCCTCCTCCGCTCCCTATATCCCCCAAACAGGTGCGACCCAGGCTGGGAGGGGCTGCACTGTGAGCGCTGCGTGAGGATGCCTGGCTGCCGGCACGGAGCCTGCCACCAGCCCTGGCAGTGCATCTGCCACAGTGGCTGGGCGGGAAAGTTCTGCGACAGAGGTACGGGGAGAGGGGAGCTTTTGCTTGGGGAGCCCGTGTTTCTTAGGAGAATACCCATCCATGTTTACTGCGCACTCTGGCGCCCTCCTTCAATCCTTAACCCCATGACATTTCTTCCTTTTTGCTTCTGTACAACTTTGCTGCATGAATTGCCCCTCGACATAACCCTACAAGGTTGGGAAGGTAGCAGCTAAAAACTGTACTCAGAGATGGGCGTGGTGGCGCACCCTTGTAATCTCAGTGCTTGGGAGGCTGAGACAGGAGGATCACAGGTTCCTGGCCGGCCTCAGCAAATCAGTGACGCTCTCTGCAAGTTTGTTATTTTGAAACAGGGTCTCTTTTTTTCCCCCTGTGAGACCCTGTTTCAAAATAACAAGTAAAACAGGGCTGGGGATACTATAGCTCACAGGTAGAATGCCCCTGGTTTCAATCCTCAGCACCACACACCCAAATAAATAAAAATTAAAATTGTACTCATTTGTGGTACTGGGGAATTGAACCCAGGGCCATTCTTCCTCTGAACTACACCCCTAGCCCTCTTAATTTTGGGTACTGGGATGGAACCCAGGGGCATTCTACCTCTAAACTACACCCCTAGCCTGATTTTAATTTCTATTTTGAAACAGGGTCTAAGTTAATGAGTTTCACTACTGTCCAAAGCTGTTCTCAAACCTGTGATCCTCATGTCTCAGCCTCCCAAGTGCTGGGAATATAGGTGTTCGCCACCACACCTGTTTTTTGTTTTATTTGCGGGTCTGGGGATTGAACCCAGGGGCATTCAACCTTTGAGCTACACCCCCAGCCCTATTTTTTATTCTTTATTTTGAAACAGGGTCTCACTAAGTTGTGGAGGGCCTAAGTAGCTGAGGCTGTCCGCAAACCACGATCCTCCTGTCTCAACCTCCTGAATGCTGGGATGACAAGTGTGCACCACACCTGGCACACCTGGCTCTTTTATTTTCTTGAAAAAGGGTCTTGTTAAATTGCTGAGGGTGGCCTTAACCTGAAATCTTCCTGTCTCAGCCTCTCAAGTGCTGAGATTACAGGTGTGTGCCACTATGCCTGGCTAAAACTTGTACTTTTTTTTTTTTTTTTTTTTTTTTTGCAGTATTGAGGATGAAACCCAGGGGCATTCTACCTCCAAGTTACACCCCCTGCCTTATATATTTTATTCTTTATTTTGAAACAGGGTCTCACTGAGTTGCAAAGGGCCTCACTAAGTAGCTGAGGCGGTCCATGATAGCAAGGGGCTATCCCGAGCCCGAGCCCGAGCCCGCTTTGTCTCCTCTTTAGATGAGCACATCTGCACCTCGCAGCCCCCCTGCCGGAACGGAGGCCAGTGCGTGTACGACGGGGGTGGTGACTACCACTGCGTGTGCCTGCCAGGCTTCCATGGGCGCGACTGTGAGCGCAAGGCTGGCCCCTGTGAGCAGGCAGGGTGAGTAGGGGCAAGAGGGGAGGGTGGACCAGAAGCTGGTGATGGGATGAGGAGAGAGGCAGGACCCTGGAGAGGATGGAGGACTGAGGGTCAGACCCACATGAGGGCGCCCCAGAATAAAACCCCAGCATCCAAAGGATCCCTAGCTCAGGGCTTTTCAACTATTTTTTTTGCGGGTCTGGGGAATGGAACCCAGGGGCTTTTGACCACCAAGCTACACCCCCTGCCCTATTTTTTTATTCTTTATTTTGAAACAGATCTCACTAAGTTGCAGAGAGCCTAAGTAGTTGAGGCTGTCTGCGAACCACCATCCTCCAGTCTCAGCTTCCCAAATGCTGGGATTACAAGCATGCGCCACCATGCCCAGCTTCTGGTACCTTCTGAACCATTTCTTCAACAATCTACAGGGACAGGAAGCTAACAGGTCCCGTGTAGCTGCTCCACTTGGGGACAGAGTGTGGGTGGGCTAGGCATCCTGAGCTCCCCTCATCTTTCCTGGAAGCTGGGCTGCAGCAGGTTGTACCTCATATGGGTGATGAAATAGCCGCAGGGCTGGACTTGTCCTTATTTTTTAATAATAGCACACTTATGAGCTGGGTGTGGTGGCCCACGCTTGTAATCCCCGCATTTGGGAGGCTGAAACTGGAGGATCTTGGTTCGAGGACAGCCTCAGCTACTTAGTGAGGCCCTTTGCAACTCAGTGACACCCTGCTCCAAAATAAAGAATAAAAAAATAGGGCTAAGGGTATAGCTCAGAAATAAAATGCCCCTGGGTTCTATCCCCAGTACCACCACAAAAAAAAAAAAAAAAAGCGCACTTATCCTCATCCCCGCCTCGAGGCCAGACCCCATGCTAACTGGATTTGCCCGTTTAACCCTCACAATGTGGGAGGCCAAGTACTATTTTTATTCTCATTTTTAAAATGAGGAATTAGGTCCAGAGAGAGCAGCCCAAGGTGACCTAGTTAGGAGGTGGGGGTAGTCTGGTGCTGATCTGGGCCACTCTTCAGGTGTCAGAAGTCACTATGAAGCCAGGCATGGTGGCGCACGCTTGCAATCCCTGTACTTAGGAGGCTGAGACAGGAGGATCGTGGGTTCATGGCCAGCCTCAGCTATTTAGTGAGGCCCTCTGCAACTTAGTGAGACCTGGTTTCAAAATAAAGAATAAAAAATCGGGCTGGGAGCCGGACGTGGTGGTGCACACTTGTAATCCCAGCATTTGGGAGGCTGATTCAGGAAGATCGCGGTTCACAGACAGCCTCAGCTACTTAGTGAACCTTTTGCAACTCAGTGAGACCCAGTTTTTTTTTTTTTTTTTTGGTGGTACTGGGGGTAGAACCCAGAGGCTTTCTACCTCCAGGCTATACTCTCAGACCTATTTTATATTTTATTTGGAAACAGGGTCTCACTAAGTTGCTGGAAGCCTCACTGAGTAGCTGAGGCTGGCTTCGAACCCATGCGATCCTCCTGTCTCAGCCTCCCAAGCGCGGGGATTACAAGCGTGCGCCACCACGCCCGGCAAGACCCAGTTTTAAAATAAAGAATAAAAAATAGGGCTGGGGGTGCAGCTTGGAGGTAGGTTCCAAGGTAGTACTGGGGTTCAATCCCCAGTACTGAAAAAAAAATGGGTTGGGGTGTAGCTCGGACGTAGAATGTCCCTTGATTCAATCCCCACGTACCACACACACACGCGCACACACACACGCACACACTTGCTGTGAGCGTCTTTTCCCCACTCCACAGCTCCCCGTGCCAGAACGGCGGGCAGTGCCAGGACGACCAGGGCTTCGCCCTAAACTTCACGTGCCGCTGCCTGGCCGGCTTCGTGGGTGCGCGCTGTGAGGAGAACGTGGACGACTGTCTGATGCGGCCCTGTGCTAATGGAGCGACCTGCCTCGACGGCATAAACCGCTTCTCCTGCCTCTGCCCGGAAGGCTTTGCTGGACGCTTCTGCACCGTCAACCTGGACGACTGTGCCAGCCACCCGTGCCAACGAGGGGCCCGCTGTCGGGACCGGGTCCACGACTTTGACTGCCTCTGCCCCAGCGGCTATGGGGGCAAGACTTGTGAGCTTGTCTTACCCGTACCGGGCCCTGCCACCACCACGGGCCACTCCCTGGGGCCTACGTCAACGCCAGCGGTCCCTGTCACGGGGTCGCCTCCCCGCAGCGCAGGGGCAGGCCTGTTGCGGATCTCGGTGAAGGAGGTGGTGCGGAGGCAGGAGGCCGGGCTGGGGGCGTCCAGCCTGGTGGTCCTGGTGGTGTTTGGGGCCCTCACTGCTGCGCTGGTCCTGGCCACCGTGCTGCTGACCCTGAGGGCCTGGCGCCGGGGCATCTGCGCCCCTGGACCCTGTTGCTACCCCACCCGGCGCTATGCCCCGGCACGGCAGGACCAGGAGTGTCAGGTCAGCATGCTGCCTGCGGGGCTCCCCCTGCAGTCTGACCTGCCACCTGAGCCTGGGAAGACCACGGCACTGTGATGTAGGTGGGTCTCCGCAGCCTTCCTTACCTCCTCCACACCTCAGACCCCAGCGGTCCTTTCTCGCCACCCCTCAGTTTGGGTACACACACTGAGGGGACTTCAGCCTTGCACCAGAAATATTATTTTTTTAACACACAGAATGTAAAATAGGAATTTTATCAAATAAAATTCTGAAAATGTAAAGTGGGATCCCACACTAGAACACCCCCCGCCCCCGAGTCCCTGGTGCAAGGAAACCAGATAAGAGGCCTGGGCTGGTAAAGCCCCCGCATCCTGCCCTCCATGGAGCAGCTTCTACAGAGGCCCAAGGTCAGCCAGGCGCGGTGTGCACGCTTGTAATCCCAGCATTCGGGAGGCTGAGAAAGGAGGATCGAGGTTCACACACAGCCTCAGCTACTTAGTGAGGCCCTAAGCAACTCAGTGAGACCCTGTTTCAAAATAAAGAATACAAAATAGGGCTGAGGGTGCAGCTTGGAGGTAGACTATCCCTGGGTTCCATCCCCAGTACCACAAAAAAATAAAAAAGAGGTTCAGGGTGCCCCTCCTCCCTGGGGACAGTAGGGAGAGGCAGGGCCAGAGGAGAGCCAGCCAGCCCTGCGGGGAGCAGGTGAAGAGGAGGAGCCTGGAGGTGGGCCATGCTCAGGGCCCCTCAGGAGAGGAGGGGGCGCCCTGCTGGCTGCTGTGCAGCAGCTGATAGAACAGTGAGTGGGGCCGGCTGCGCAGAGCAGCAGGGGAGTCCAGCTCCATGACCCTTCCTGCCTGCAGCACCAGCACCCGGTCAGAGTTCAGGATGGTGTTGAGCCTGTGTGAGAGAAGGTGCGGGCGGATGGAAGACAGTGCCCTAAGGGAGAAAGCTGACCCTTCTCCCATCCCGCCCCTCCTGGCTGCACAGGCCTGTCCCCACAGGCTGAAGTAAGGGGGAAGGGACTACAAAGGACCCAGAGCCTGCCTGGGGAAAGGAGCTGGGAGCTGTGGGCCCTGACCCTGGGGTTCCCCGAGGTTCGGAGGGGACGCCCCTGTCCCCACCATGACGGTCCCTGGCTAGCCTCACCCTGGGTCCTTGCACACCTGTGGGCAATGGTCAGCACTGTCTTGTTGGCAAAGCGTTTGCAGATGGTCTGCTGGAGCAGCTGGTCGGTCTTCTGGTCCACGCTTGCTGTGGCCTCGTCAATACACAGGATCTGGAAGGGGGGTGAAGGGAGGTGTGGCGCAGCTCACCTATAGCGCCCCACTACCGGCTCTCCCCTGGACCCCCTTTCCAACCTCCCCAGCCTCCCGCCCAGCCCTCTCAAATGTCTGTTCCTCTCGCTTTACCTTGGCATCTGTGAGGAGTGCTCTGGCCAGGCACAGCAGCTGCCTCTGGCCCAGGGACAAGCTCCGGCCCCCCTCGCCCAGCTCGCCATGCAGGCCACCTGCAAGCGGAGCGTCTCACTGAGAGCCAGGCTCCTCCTGCCCCATCCCTGCTCGGGGGCCGGCCACACTCACCCATGGAGCTGACCACCTCGCTCAGGTGGCACTGCTCCAGGGCCTGCCACAAGGCCCCGTCGTCATGCAGGCCCTGTGGGTCCAGGTTTTCCCGAATAGTCCCACTGAACAAAAAGGGCTCCTGGGGGATGATAGCGAGCTGCGACCTGGGGGACAAGGGCAGGGTCTAGGCTGAGGTGGAGCTCCGTCTAGCTCTTCCAGGAAAGCCTGAACACAATCCCCTCTGCTTCCCTCCCAGCCCCAGCCGAGCCCCAGAACTGAGCTGGCATGATGAGCCACCAAAGGCCCAGGCTCTGGCCCTAATGAGCCTACATTTCACTGAGGTATAAAACACAGAAAACATGGTGCATGTATTTGGGAGGCTGAGACGAGGATCCGGGTTTGTGGCCAGCCTCAGCTACCTAATGAGGTCCTTTGCAACTCAGTGAGACTTTTTCAAAAGAAAGAATAAAAGATAAAAAAGGGTTGGAAATGTAGTTTGGAGGTAGAATACCCCTGGGTTTCATCCGCAGTGCCAAACACACACACACACACACACACACACACAAAACAAACGGGCTCAAGTGTGTGCTACTGAACGGTGGTGACTAGGCAGGGAACCAGAGTGGCTGAGTGGAAAGGGCGCTTCCGGCGGAGGAGCCTGGAATCAGGTGCTGGAATCAGGTGCTGGGAGCTGTGAGGCTGGGATGCGAGGTGTGGCCAATGCTCAGGAGAGAAGGCAGAAGAGGCAGGGCCAGGGCGCGGTCCAGCGCTAGCTCAGGCGGCTTGCCTACTTCTCCCGCACCATAGAACTGAGAGAAAACGACATTGGCTAACCTAGAGGCAGGGGTTGGGGGATCTAGGACCCAGGTGAGGCCACTTATGACCAGGGCAACTGGCCCAGATCTCAGGATGCCCAAATACCGTGGGCTGATCCTGAGGGTCAAGGGATCGCGCGCGCGCGTGTGTGTGTGTGTGTGTGTGTGTGTGTGTTTACTGGAGCTTGAGCACAGAGGTAGTTTACCTATGAGCCACACACCCCCAGCCCTATTTTTTATTCTTTATTTTAAAACAGGGTCTCACTAAGTTGCAGAGGGCCTCACTAAGTAGCTTAGGCTGTCCACAAACTGTGATCCTCCAGTCTCAGCCTCCTGAATGCTGGGATTACAAGCATACACCACCATGCCCGGCTATTCTTTATTTTTTTTTAAATTCTTTATTTTTGTGGTGCTGGGGGTGTAACCCAGAGGCTTTCTACCTTTGGGCTACACTCCCAGACCTATTTTATATTTTATTTGGAAACAGGGTCTCACTAACTTGCTGAGAGCCTCACTAAGTAGCTGAGGCTAACTTCGAACTTGTGCGATCCTCCTGTCTCAGCCTCCCAAGCACTGGGATTACAAGCGTGTGCCACCACGCCCGGTATTCTTTATTTTGAAACAGGGTTTCACTAAGTTGTGGAGGGCCTAGAGGTTGCTGAGGCTGGCCGGGAACCTGAGATCCTCCTGGCTCAGCCTCCCAAGTGTCAGGATTGCAGGTGTGTGCCACCACGCTCAGCTGATCATAGGGTTTTGAGGCATAACCTCTGGGAGGCTCTGACTTAGAAGGCAGTGACTGGCGTCTGCAGTAGAGCGCAGACACAAGATGAAGCTGGAAGTGTGGCCTGCTTTGGGGCGAGGAAGTCCCTGGGACCACCAGCTACTAATCTGGACCTGCGTGCTAGGAGCTTGTGGGTTTCACTTGCTCCTCTTACCCTCCACCTCCCCCCCCCGCCCCCGGCAGCCCTGGCTGTCCTCAGCGTAGAGATGCTTCGGAACCATGCCCTCCTCTCAGTACCATTGGTCTGGTTGCCCTTTTCCCTTCTCACCGACCTCCTCTCCCCCAGACCTGAGCTCTGCCAGCGCCAGCTGGCTGGTGTCCACGCCATCCACCAGCACTCGCCCCGCACTGGGCTCCAGCAGCCGGAAGAGCACCAAAAACAGGGAGGACTTGCCAGAGCCCGTGCGGCCCACGATGCCCAGCTTCTCTCCGGGCTGCACGCGGAAAGTCACCCCGTCCAGGGCGTTCGGCAGCCCCGGCCGGTACACTAACACCACGTCCTGGAACTCCACGGTCCCCTGGGTGAGCCAGCCGATGTGCTGCTGGGGAGGAACCATGGGGGGCCATGAAGGCATAAGGTGGGACGGGGCGGGGAGGGTCATAAGGACAAGATGGCACGAGAGGAAGGGTGGGGACACGGGAGAGGCAGGAAGAGGGATGCAGTGACTGCGGCGACCATGCAGAGAAGCGCAGGAAGCTGAGCAAACGAAGGCAGGCGGGACTGGGGCCTTCGTGGACACAGGTTTTGGAGCTCCAGCCTGGGGCAGGGTGCAGGCCCACCTGCCGCGGCTGGCTGTGGGGCTCTTGGGGCAGGTCACTGGAGTACTCCTCCAGGCGTTCGACGCTCACCAGCATGGCTTCCGTCTGTGTGAAGCTGCTCACCAGGCCTGAGAGCAGGCCCGTCAGGGACAGGGCATAGGACAGTGCCAGGCCCACCAGCCCTGGGGAGAGGAGCGCCAGCTGCTAGGGACGGCCTGGGCACTGGGCCGTGTGTGGGCAGGGCACACCCCGGGGTGGAGCGGGACAGTCTCAGCTGTGGGCTATGGGTGTTTAAGGGAAGCTGGCAGAGGAACAGGCAGATGATGGGACCTAGGTCAGGACCACGGGAGGCCTGGTACAAGGGAGAAGCCATGAGGGCGACAGGTGGAGGACTGCGGTGGGCTGGGGAAGAGTGGTGGCGCTGGGAGACGGGCGCCTAAGGGCCTAAGACCAGAGATCAA
The DNA here is from genome assembly GCF_963383645.1 of Muscardinus avellanarius. Classification (NCBI taxonomy): domain Eukaryota; kingdom Metazoa; phylum Chordata; class Mammalia; order Rodentia; family Gliridae; genus Muscardinus; species Muscardinus avellanarius. The sequence continues at coordinate 3,322,291 of NC_137794.1, read as the reverse complement.
GGACTCAGTCTAGTCCCACACTGCCACCGCCCGGGAGCATCACTTCTGGACACTCAGTTTCCCCAATTCTAAAATGAGGGTGCTGAGGATCATGAGACCCCTCCATGGGGGACAGAGTAGGGGGCCGGGATGACTTGCTCCTGGGGAGCGCAGGAAGGGTCTGGTGGCACCTGGGTTAGCGAGGCCTTGCTGGTACTGCACCAGGGCGATGACCGCGATGGCGCTGACCACTGCAGCCCCCATGAGCTGAAGCCGGATGTCCAGCCACTGCATCGTGGCACAGGAAGAAAACTGGCACCTCTGGTTTAGCTCCAGGAGCTGCTGGTTCTCCTGCTCAAACCTGGGGGAGACCAGGAGGAAAGCAAGGCCACCCGCTGCTACCCTGACCCACCCAGACCCCTTCCTTACAGCACACCTCTGCCATGGGAGCTGCTCTACACGCCCACAGGCAGAGCGAGGGGTACCGAGAGGCCCAGGGCTCTTCTGAAGGGGCCTGCTCCGCCTCATGTCCACTCTCTTCTGTTCTCCCCAGCACTCTCCCTTTCCCTTCTCCCCACAGAAAGCTGGGATGCCCCTACCCCACACGCGTCTCTTCTCAGGGCCCTCTCCCCCTCCCCCAGCGCCTCATCCCCCTAGGCTGTGGCTGGGGGAGGCAAACCTCATACCTGTTGGAGGCCCCAGCTGCGCGGAGCACTGGGAGGCCAGCCAAGGTATCGGCCAGGTGGGAATAGAGAGGAGACAGGGTGAGGCTGCCCAGGCGCCGCAGCTCCCGGGAGGAGGCCCGGTAGTGGCGCTGCACGTGGTGGTACACGAGGCTCAAGGGCGGCAGCAGCAGCAGCAGCCAGGGCAGGCCGGCGCCCAGCACCGCCACGAGGCCCAGCAGCCCAGCCGCGTTGGCCAGCAGGATGTTGAGGAGGAAGGGCAGGCTGTCGTCCACGCAGGCCACGTCTGACGAGAAGCGGTTTAGCACTCTGCCCAGGGGCGTGGAGTCAAAGAAAGCCACAGACGCCTGCAAGAGGAGGTGGTGGGCGAGGCCAAGGTGAGCAGGAAGGGCTGCTGGGCCGTGGGAGGTGGGGGGAGGAGGGCCTCGGTGGGGAAGCACGGTGAGGCCTCGCTAGATGTCAGAAGGAGCATCCTGGCTGCCCATGGCACGACAGTGATGTTGTCAGTTGAGGTCAAAGTCATGATAAGAGCTCGGCCAGATGGAGTCAGGTGCAGCAACGGCCCTTCGAGGTGAGACCGGCAAGGGACACATTCCGCTCTCAAAGGTGCTTGTTCCTCGTGTGAAAATAACGCAGCTACTAACAGCTCACAGGCTGCCCACGGGGCTGCTGGGAGGATGAGAGACCACCGAGCCAGCCACCAAGTCTTCGCAGTCTGCCTGGCCCAGAACAAGAACTGGTAGCAACTTGGACTAATCTGTGTGTGCGTGTGTGTGTGTGTGCACGCACGTGTGTGCATATGTGTGCACCATGCTGGAGATTGAACCCAGGGGCATTCTACCTCAGGCTGCACCCCAGCCCTGCCATATTGCCCCCGCGCCTGGTTTGGACGGCTCTTGGGAGGCACAGTCTCAAGGGCACCTTTTCCCTTTTCTAGCCTCCCGCTCCCTCATTTGACATTCCGCTTTTACTTTGGGAACAGTCCTATCTTTAGGCCAGAGACTAGATCAAATAACTTTTTTTTTCCTTTCTTTTTTTCTTCTGCAATACTGGGGATTAAATCCAAGGGTGCTCTAGCACTGAGCTCCATACCTGCTCTTTTTATTTTATTTATTTATTTTTGTGGTACTGGGGTTCCTGGAAGCCCTTCTACCTCCAGGCTACACTCCCAGACCTATTTTAATATTTTTATTTGGAAACAGGGTCTCTTATGCCAGCGCGGCTGGCTTCGAACCTGCGCGATCCTCCTGTCTCTGCCTCCCAAGCGCGGGGATTACAAGAGTGCGCCACCACGCCCGACTCTGATCTTTTTATTTTAAGACAGGGTCTAAGTGGCCCAGGCTGGCCTCAAACTCAAGTCTCCGCCCCAGCCTCCAGGTCACTGCGATTACAGGTGAGTGCACCTGGCTGACTTTCTGAAGCACCTCCTAATGCTGGCTTTAGAGGAATCAGACCCGTGACCGTGCGGTGTCCCCTCCTGGCTCCTGGGGGGAGGCATCCTAACAGGCAGTAGACAGCCCTACACAGTGCTGAGTTCTTGGTCTGGCTCTTCACAGAACGAGCCTTGGCCAAGTCATAGCAACTCTCAGGGCCTCAGTTTCGTCATCTGTAAGGTGGGGATAATAGTGCCCATCTCACAGGTTACTGAGGTCCTAATAATGGACAAGGAAGGATTTTGATTCTAGCCAGGCATGGTGGCGCACGCTTGTAATCCCAGCATTCGGGAGGCTGAGACAGGAGGATCACGGTTCGAGGACAGCCTCAACTTTAGTGAGGCCCTTTGCAACTCAGTGAGACCCTGTTTCAAAATAAAGAATAAAAATAGGGCTGGGGTGAGATGAGCCTGGAGGTAGAATGCCCCTGGGTTCCATCCCCAGTACATAAAAAGTAAAAGGATTTGTAATAATGACATTACTAGTCATTGCTAATGAGTACTTAGTGTGTGCCAGGCAGCACCTAAAGCACCTTCCACGTGCCAATTAACTTAATTCTCTTAGGTAAATGGGGCAATAGACTAATACACTAAGCAACAAGGGTGAATCCTAGAAACAGAAGGTTAGCTCTGACAGTACCACTTACATAAACCAAAAAATATACATGCATACAAAACATAGGCATTTTGCAAAAAAAAAAAAAAAAACCCAAAACAAATGAAAATATATATGCTCCATGCACTTAGAATGGTTGTTTATCAGCCGGGCGTGGTGGCGCACGCTTGTCATCCCAGCATTCGGGAGACTGAGACCAGAGGATGGCGGTTCGCGGACAGCCTCAGCTACTCAGTGAGGCCCTCTGCAACTCAGTGAGACCCAGTTTCAAAATAAAGAATAAAAAATAGGGCAGGAGGTGTAGCTTGGAGGTAGAATGCCCCTGGGTTCCATCCCCAGACGCGCCAAAGGAAAAAAAAAAAAAAAAAAAAGAATGGTTGTTTATCAAGGGAGGGAGGGCATGGAGATAAAAGGAAGCCAATTTCACACCAATAAAACAGAAAGGGCTCTGCATGAACTAAAAGGTCAGCCCTTATGTCTAAAGGCTCAGTAACTCTGAGGAAGGTTCTCATATTGCCCCATTTCATAAGTGAGAAACCGACAGGCGCAAGTCAATGGGTGGAACGTGGGCAGCTGCTCTGCTCTGCGCCTGTGGGTGCTATCTGTGAGGGCCTGTCTGTAGGACGAGGCCCTGATGGAGCTCAGGTACCAGGGAACCCGGGGCCAGGGCGGCGCCCCCTCCCTCGCCCGCCCTCCCAAGCCTCACCCTAAGGACTTGGTGTAGCAGGCGGCGGTGCAGGGTGGTGGCAGCTTGGAGGGTGCCCGCTGCGAACAGCGCCGCTCGGAGAAGGGTGAAGAGCGAGTTGACCCCGGCAATGGCTGCATAGACGGTGAGGTAGAAGCGGACTTCCGACCCATTGGGGGCAGCTTTGCGCAGCGGGAACGCTGGGGTGCTAGGGGTGGGGAGGGGACTATGGGTAAGCCAAAGCAGGGCTACTCGGGGGAGCCCACCCTCCATCCCCAGGCCACCTCTCCTTACCCTCCAGGAGACACAGCCCCTGCAGCCCCAACCCCGATCCCGCCCCTTCCCTGGAGGCCATTCTGAGCGCACCAGGCCTATGCCCTGCCCCAGGACTCACCACAGGCTGCCGGGGGAGAGGAAGAGCAGCCGTGCAGAGAAGAGCCCCTCGGAGCCTGGGCTGGCACCGGCTGGCCCCTCCTGGGAGCTGTTCTGTGATGCCCTCAGCTGAGAGACCCAGTGGGAGAGCCACCAGTCAGCAGCGTTGCGCGTAGCTAGGCGGGTGGGCAGGAGGGAGACATGAGGCTTCATCTATTTAAACAGCCCTTCCACTGCCCCTGACTGGGTCCCACCCTCCTGTGCCTCCCTCCCAGAGGATGGGATACTTCTTTTGGGGGGGAGTACTGGGGATGGAACCCAAGGGCATTCTACCTGAGAGCTACACCCTCAGCCCTATTTTTTATCCTTTATTTTTATTTATTTATTTTTGGCAGTACTGGGGGTGGAACCCAGGTGTGTTCTACCTGCAAGCTCCACCCTCAGCCCTATTTTTCATTCTTTTTTTTTTTTTTTGTGGTACTGGGGTTCCTGGAAACCCTTCTACCTCCGGGTTACACTCCCAGACCCATTTTTATATTTTTATTTGGAAACAAGGTCTTTTAAGCCAGCGCAGCTGACTTTGAACCTATGTGATCCTCCTATCTCCACCTCCCAAGCATGGAGATTACAAGCGCGTGCCACACGCCCGGCTCATTCTTTATTTTGAAACAGGGTCTCCCTGAGTTGCAGAGGGCCTCACTAAGTAGCTGAGCCTGTTCTTGAACTACGATCCTCCTGTCTCAGCCTCCAAATGCTGGGATTACAAGTGTGGCCACCACGCCCAGCAGTATGCTTCTTTCTTAGGTCCACCACCCTTCATCTTTTGAGATAGCAAGACCTCAGATCCGCAGACAGCGGCTGGCTTAGGGGTGGATACAAAGATGGGAGTGTCCTGCTTCAGCCGCAGAATCGGGGGCATGTCTGTTGTCCCAACCACTGCCTGTGCTCAGGGGTCTCAGCTTCGTGATGACTGGCACGGAGTGACAACAGTGATGGGACCTGGGCGACGTAGCCGGTGTGGGGTCGGGGCTCCCGGGCACCTCTCACCTTGCATGAGAAGTAGAGAGAAGAGGATGGCGAGGGCCAGGCCCCAGCCCACGGCCCTCCAGTACGTGTGGTACACGTGCAATGCCACGGCGCCAGCCTTCTTGCTCTCCTCCTGCAGCAAGCGGCCAGATACACTCCGCTCCACCTCCAGCTCCCCCTTCGTTTCCTCTGGGTCCTGAACCGGCTGGGCCTTGGCTGTGAGAGTCAGGGAGGTCATAGAGGAGGGGAGTTTGCAGGATGAGAGCTGAGCACTTGCTGTTTCAGAGAGCAAGCTTTGGGGGCACTCTACAGGCTGGACAAGCACGCCCTTTCCTCCCACCTCTAGGCCGCACCTGAGGCAGGTTCTGGTCCACCCTCAGCCCAGGCTCTGGGGGCAGCCTGTACCAATGGCAGAATCTCGGAGGGAGGCCCTGGAAAGTAGAAGGGGAAAAGGATGGTGTGGGTCTGTGTTACGCCTTTCTAAATACATGTGACCCCACCTCTTCCTCTGGCCTTCCTCCCCACCCATCCTCGAGGGAGCCTGTCTGGCCCCCCAGGCCTCATGGATGAAGGGGGAGAATCGCACCCACACATGAGCACCCCGGCCAGGGCCGCCTCTCATTGCTGTGGAGTTTCTTCTCAATTCCTGATGTCCAATTCCTGATATACTGGTTGAGCCTCATTTCTCCCTGTTTTTCTTTAGTGAACTTGCCAGTGGTCATGGCTGTCTGGATAATAATCCAAGATTTTTTGCTTTTGTTTTCTTTACAAAAAGGTTCTAGGCCTGGCTGCTTTTCCTCCCTGAGGGTTGTTTGTTTATTTTTGGTGTTGGGGATCAAACCCAGGGCCTCACGCACGCTAGGTAAGAGATCTATTACCGATGCCGCTGAGCTACATGCCCAGACTTCCCCTCTCTGAGGACATCATACTATTCTCAGAGATCCAGGGTCTCTAAGTTCCCAAGAGCACCCAGTCCTAAAGCCCTGGTTCCTCAGCTACTAGAATTTCTCCAGACACTCCTCTTTCCTCCTGTTCTCCCGTTTCCTCACACCGGTTCCGTGAAGGCAGGAGGTGAGGCCCAGCCTTAAGACACACTTGGAAGGGGCTGCAGAGACTGCACTTGAGGACCCACCTGTCCCTCTTCCCTGTCACACCTGGACCCCTGTCATCTCTTTCCTATAAAGACACAGGAAATTGGAGAGAAGGTATTGGGGAGCTTGCTGACCACAGGGGTGCCTGTCCCACCGGGTCCCACCCGGCTGGGTTCTTGCCCAACATTACCAGCCCGGATGAGGCGCCCAGCCTCCATCAGCAGCACCACGTCAGCACTCTCCAGGTACTCGGTACGATGGGTGCATAGCAGCCGTGTGGTGTGGCTCAGAACTCCCAGGATGCACTTGTGCAGTAAGTGGCGGGCCACGTCTGCATCCACAGCAGCCAGAGGGTCATCAAGGAGATAGAGCGCTTTTTCCTAGGGAGGGAAGGAGCACCACAGTTGTGGGGCTTGAGCCCTCTGGGCCTACCCAGAAGCCTCCCAGGTCCTTGTCCTGGGCAGTCAGAGAAGACGGCTGAGGGCAGTTCTGAGGGATAGGAAGCAAGACCAGAGGGTGGGCTTCCCTCCAACCAAGCAAGGTCAGAGCCCCGAGCCAGTGCTCTGCTGGGTCCCAGTGCCTCGGGCCTTTCGTTTTGCCTCAGATCTGCAAAAGGAGGAGGGGATGGCTAACACCTCATGAACATGGAGCTGGGGGGGAAGACACCAGATGCAGAGAAAGCATCCCTAGCCCCCACCCAGCCAAGAGTAGGGAGCCACCTAGCCTCCCTGCTCTTGCCCCGCCCTGACCACCTTGAACTCACCTGGTACACAGCGCGGGCGAGGGCAATCCGGGCCCGCTGTCCCCCACTGAGAGTCACGCCCTTCTCCCCGACCTCTGTCTGGTCCCCCGCAGGCAGGACCTGATGAGACAGACACCCAGTGGTCAGCAAGCTCCCCAGGATCTTCTATCCTGTTTCCTGACCCCATGTAGGAAAGAGATGACAGGGGTCACGAGAGCTGGGGAGCTTGAGACTGGACTTGGATTCGGGGCAGATGATTCAGAGGAGACAAACAGTAACTCCAACAATGTCTAGCATTCACTCAACACTTACCATGTTATGGAGAACCCAACTGCCAGGGGCAGGTTAACATTTGCCTTGGAAAGGTCTAAGGGTCTTGGAAAGCCATGACCAGACTTTGACCTCGCTGAAGGCAGCCTGTTCCTCCAAGGTCAACGCTCCTGTTTCTGGCTGGCTATCCCTGGATATCCCGCTTGTTGACCATTGCTTCAAGGACCGTCTGCATATCCTCAGCGCTTTGACTGTTAACCGTTATCTCATGGACTTCCTGCAGGTGTTCTGTCATTCACCCTTTAGCTGCTGCCTCAAGGTCTCTTTGCACGCTTACCCGTCAACCTTCCTGCTTAGAATGACAGTCAAAGCTGTGCACGAATGTCCCAGCGGAACCCTCACCTCGGAGCACGGTGCCTTGGCCTGCCCCCTCAACCTGCTTGCCACGTCTGAGTCACTCCTTTGCTCTCGGGTACACTGGACATTAAGGACAGGTGGCGTCCGAACAGGGACACTTGACCGCAATGGGGAAAAGAAGCCAAGGAAACCGAGGAACACCAAAAGTGGTTGGAAGCTCCACAGCAGAGCCCTAAGTGGAGGAGGATTCTGTGTCCTTGGGACTTTTCAGGTTAGGGTAACAGTGAGGCAAATTTTATCAGCAGAGCAGAGTTTATCTAAGAACACTCTGACAAGTCCTAAAGACTAGTTTCTGTTATCCAGCTTGGCCCTAATGTAAATTTAAAAATAAAGACTTATTCTATAAATGGAAAGAAAAGCAACCAGAGATCTAAATATTTGGGTTTCCTCCCTAAAAGAAATAAATGGTAATATCGATGAAGAGTCTGCCTCATGGTGATAAGTTGCTACTTGAAACCACTGGTTTTAGTATCATTCATGATTTGGGGGACCCTGCCCAGCCATGTCCAGCTACACAGGCTTCCATGTTTGTGTCTTCTATTTTATAATCAATGACTTATTGGCACAAAACATATATTTGTAATGGGTTGTATTTAAATATCTAGAACTATATTTATTTACCTATTTTGTGGTATTAGGGATTGAACCCAGGGGCATTCTACTTGTAAGCCATACGCCCAGCTCTATTTTTTACTATTTATTTTGTGTTTTTGTTTTTGTTTTTTGGCGGTACTGGGGTGGAACCCAGGGGCTTTTTACCTCTGGGCTATACTCCCAGACCTATTTTATACTTTTTTTTGAAACAGGGTCTAAGTTGCTGAGAGCCTCACTAAGTAGCTGAGGCTGGCTTCGAACCTGTGTGATCCTCCTGTCTCAGCCTCCCAAGCGCTGGGATTACAAGCGTGCGCCACCACGCCTGGCTTTACTCTTTATTTTGAAACATGATAATGAGCTGACTCCTAGGGTTCAGATGGTAACAGCTACTGGCCAAGCCTGCAGTCCTGAGACATTATCCTTAGCAATGCTGGTGGGTGTCGCCTGCTCGGTGGGCCCTGGGTGCATTGGGCATCTGTAGTGGAACCTCCTCTGGGGACCTCTTACAGGGCAGGACCGCCCACCCCCACCCTGGAAACAGGAAGCCAAGAGTCTCAAGGCCAGCACTCACGCTGAGGTCCTCGTTGAGGGCGCAGGCCTCTAGCACCTCCCTGTACAGCCGGGCGTCAAATGGCTTCCCAAAGAGGATGTTGTCTCGGATGGTTGCAAACTGGATCCAGGGCTCCTGGGTGGCCAGGCCAAAGCCCTTGGACAGCCCACACACTGCCACCTGTCCGTGCAGCCTGTAGAGAGCCAGGCCAGTGGCATGGACATGGGCTCCTCATGGGTCCCTCCATTCCCGGCCACGCCCAGCCTCTGTCTCCCAGAAACTTCCCAGACTGCTGCCTTCTACAAGGCTCTCCCTCACGTCACGCCACCTTCCAGGTTGACAGCCTCTGAGCTGAGGGGTCTAAATGATGCTGTAGTCTCATTCTGGACTGGGAAGGGAAGAAACTACTCTTTGGTCATGGCCAAGCAGCTGTCAGGCCTGTGTGCCCTGCAGCTCAGTGGACTGCAGGATGTCAGGCTCGTTCTCATGGAAAACGAGGCCTTCCTCAGCCCTATGCTGCTCTCCAGACCCTGGCCCCGCACCCCCACGCTTTCTGAAAGGACAGTCAACCCTGGGAAATGTTCTCACCCTTCTCTCTGTCTCTGGTGCTGGGGACTGAACTCAGGGGCATTCTACCTCCAAGCTACACCCTCAGCTCTATTTTATTTTTTATTTAGAAACAGGGTCTCAGCTGGGTGTGGTGGCGCACCCATGTAATCCCAGCATTCGGGAGGCTGAGACCGGAGGATCACAGTGTGCAGACACCCTCAGCTACTTACTGAGGCCCGCTGCAATTTAGTGAGACCCTATTTCAAAATAAAATATAAAAAAAAAAGCCGGGCGTGGTGGCGCACACTTGTAATCCCTGTGCTTGGGAGGCTGACACAGGAGGATCGCACAGGTTTGAAGCCAGCCTCAGCTACTTAGTGAGGCTCTCAGCAACTTGGTGAGACCCTGTTTCCAAATAAGATATAAAAAAGGTCTGGGAGTAGCCGGGCGTGGTGGCACACGCTTGTAATCCCCTCAGTTGGGAGGCAGAGACAGGAGGATCGCGCAGGTTCGAAGCCAGCTGCGCGTGCTGGCTTAGGAGACCCTGTTTCCAAATAAAAATGTAAAAATAGGTCTGGGACTATAGCCCGGAGGTAGAAGGGCTTCCAGGAACCCCAGTACCACCAAAAAAAAAAAAAGGTCTGGGAGTATAGCCCAGAGGTAGAAAGCCTCTGGGTTCCACCCCAAGTACCACCAAAAAAAAAAAAAAAAAAAAAAAGAAACAAAATAAAATATAAAAAAAAAATAGGTTGGGGGAATAGCCCAGAGATAGAGGACCCTGGGTTCTATCCCAGGACCACAAAAAAAAAAAAAAAAAAAAAAAAAAGCCAGGTGTGATGGTGCATGCTTATAATCTCAGTACTTAAAAGGCTTAGACAGGAAGATAACAAGTTTAAGGACAGCCTTTGCATGTAGTAAGACTCTCAGCAAACTAGCAAGACCCTGTTACAAAATAAAAAATTAAAAAATAGCACGGTGGGGTAGAGCGCAGAGGTAGAATGCTCCTGGGTTTAATCTCGAGTACTGCAGGAAACACACACACACACACACACACACACACACACACACACACACACAACAGGCTCTCAAGCCAGGTGTGATGGCGCATGCCTATCATCTCCATACGTGGGGAACTGAGACAGAAGAATCACAGGTTTGAGGACAGCCTCAGAAAGTAGTGAGAATCTCCCCAACCTAGCAAGACCCTGTTTAAAAATAAAGATAGGAAATAAGCTGGCCATGGTGGCACATGCTTGTAATCCCAGTATGTGGGAGGCTGACACAGGAGGATCGCAGGTTCATGGCCACCCTCAGCTACTTAGCTACTAAGGCCCTTTGCAGCTTAGTAAGACACTGTTTCAAATTAAAAAAAAAAAAAATAGGGCTGGAGGTGGAGACTGGAGGTAGAATAACCCTGGAATGACTGACTGACTGAATAAATAAATACAAACAGAGGCTCACTAGGGTGTTGAGAGTCTCACTACATTGCTGAGGCTGTCCTCACTGTGAACCTGAGATCCTCAAGTCTCAGCTTCCCAAGTACCGGGATTACAGGCATGTGCCACCACACCCAGCTTAATCACTGACCTTGATTGCCTTTCCCTTTACAGACTGAAACCTCACCCAAGAAAGGGGTCATGTCTTGCTTCTCGTGGTCCCCCTGACCCCTCCAAAAGCTGCCCAACACACTCAAGGGAGAACAGGGCAGGAGTGCACTGGGCATTCATTACCTGTGCAGCTCCCCAGCGATGGCGGCCAGCAATGAGCTCTTCCCGCAGCCAACCTGACCCACGATGCCCACCAGCATACCCTGCGAAGGCACAACACAGTCAGCGCCTGCTCTTTGCAGGGGAAGGACGGAAGGGGCAGTGTCTCCATCCTGCAGCTAAGACCCTGTCAGTGTGCAGGAAAAGAAGTCCCCACCCACAGGCTACATGTGCTCAGTGGCTGCCTCCGTGTACTATCTGGAGAAGCAAGGTGTTACATTCTCCGCCCAGCGGAGCCAGCAGTTTCACTGGCTGTGTGAAGGACCTTCAAGAGGGAGCAGCTTGCCAGGAAGAATGAGAAGAAACTTCCTAGGAACTTCTGCGGCTCACTCTGAGGCAAGTCTCCCAGACTGTGGAGAGGTGAAGGGGATCCGGGCTTTGGGCTCGGCACACTGGGCTGGCTAAGCCACCTTGCCACGATTTCTGATAACTGTGGGCAAGAAGCAGGGCTTTGCAGATGCGCATACCTGTCATTTGCAGCTTAAAATGTCCTGTTCTCCCTTCATTTTTAGGTTTAGCTATCTTCCTGCTCAAAAAGAAAATCCTCTCTAGAAATGGGCTAGGGTCTCAGAAACTCTGCCCGTCTGGGGTGCCCACTCTACCAGCTGGGATCGATCCCTTTGCAGCAGGCACCAGACTCGTCTGTGCCCTCTCCTGGGACATGGGATCAGGCCCCAGGCCGCAGCTCTCCCTCCTGTTGGCGGCAGCCTGTGAGTGGAAGAGCGCTCCACAGTCACATGTCCTGCTCAGTGGAGGCTGGGCGCTCAGAGAGCACAGGGCCAACACGAGGAGAAGCAGACGAAGGCGGCGCGCTCTGCAAGTCGAGGCCTGGTGCGCCGTGCCCGAGGTCTGGCTGCGCTCTGCCTTGGATCCTGCCATTCACCTCTATATTCTTATTACACATTCTTGTTTGCTTAAGCTAGCTCCAGTGGGTTTCTATGACTTCTATTAAAAAAAAGCCTTAACACATTAGTAAAATTCCTTTGAAAAATTCCAGCCTTGTCTTGCCTGAACTAAGAGAAAAACAAAACATACGGCCCAAGCCAGAAATGTGAGCCAGATGTGATGGAGGCAGTCCAGCCGCCGCGGGTTGAGCCGTGGGGCAAGGGGTTGGACAAAGGTCAGGAGAAAGTGAAAACTCAGGACTGCGGTGAGCAGGAGTCACCTTCCTGCTAGGAATGTTAGTGCTGCGAGCTTTTCTTTGACTGTGCAGGCTGCAGCAGGAGCCGTGAAGCATGGCTGCTTTTTACCAGGCTCAAGAGTGGATCGTCTATCCCATGGCATAACCCTTCTTGGAAGGGGCTGCTGGGCCTCTCCCGCAGTCCTGGCCTGGGGAGACAATGGATGAACCCGGGGTCTGTTTGAACGCTGCAGCCGGTGAGAGACAGAGAGGCAAACGCACCCCTTGGTCAAGGGGTGGGTAGCTGTGCCCCGCCTACAATCTAGGGAGAGGTCTGACTGCTCTGAAAATGCCGTGGGGTGGGGGGAAGAGGAGGTGTCATTTCCCCTCAGGCTGGAACTTGCTCACCAAGCCCCTCCGCTCCTTCCCTCCGCTGTTAGAGCTGCAGGAACTTCCGGCCATGGCTGGGCCAGCCCTGTTTCTCTGTCGCTGAGTCCCCATCTCCCTCACTATCTGGGGGCTCCCCGGCGTGTCTGTCCACTGAACCTTTTTCACTTCAAGGTGACTGATGAAGGTCTCCTGGCTGGTTCCAGCTGGGTCCCAGGAGAACAGGGCTCCGCGCAGTTCCAGCACTGTAGATGGCTCCGTGGGGGGATCTGAACAGGGAAGAAACCACTCAACTTGGCCCCCTCGCCGACCAACCTGCGAGGTTGGGAAAGGTAAAGGGGTATGTCGCTGACTCGCTGTCCCTTATCTACCTGCCCAGAACTAAATCTGTCTCAGTCTGGGTCGGCTCTGCCCCTGACCCCTCCTGGAAGCGTCTAGGAAAGCGACCGGCTGGCTGCGTCCGGCTCCTCTCCCCAGGCTGGGTTCTGCTTCCGGCCTCCCATTACCTGGGCTGTAGTAGGCCTGGGGGTTGTGGTTTGGAAAGTCGAGGAAATGCTGGATCCGGTCCAAGGATACTTTGGCCTCCAGGAGGCCATTGATCACCCAAGGGAAGTTGTTGAGGGGAAGAATTAGCAGGCGCACCAGCGCCAGGGCCGTGAACACCTGAGCGGGGTGGAAGGAGAGGAGGCACCGTCTAAAGTCAGTCCACCTGAGGCCTGCGCTTCATGTGGACAGGTCTGTGGAGGGAGGAATGGGGCAGCAGCAGACCTGAGGGGCTGGCTGGGGAACCCTGGGGTGAGAGGCGGCTACTCGATGTTTTCCTCCCTTTGGTGCTGGGGAGTGAACCCAGCACTTCACACATGCTAAGCACATGCCCCATCATGGAGCTACCCCCAGTCCTCCATGTTGCAGCTTCCTAAGTACACACGCCTAGGTCATTCTGGGACCTTGCCAGAGACAACATCGCCTGGCCCCAGCCAGACCCAGCTCTGGGTTATGATCCCCCCACCACACACAAACAAGGCCATTAGGATGAGGATAAAGGGACCTAACCCTAACCCGGCCTGACCGCAGGTTGGAGTGGAAGGAGGAGAAGAGGAAGGAAAGAGTTCTTTCACGGGGGGTGTGTGTGTATGTGTGCATGTGTGTTAGCCCAGGCCCCAAGAAAAGTCAATTGAGAGAGTGGCCCTTGGCTGGAAAAGATCAGGGTAGCCGGGGTGCTTCCTTCTCCACCGCACCGCCCCGCCTGCCGCTCCTTTCTAGAGCCACCCTCCCTTCCCCGTCCTCACCTTGGTGGCAGTGAGCTGGTGGCCCATGAGGACGTAGGTGATGAAGATGATGATGGAGATGACCACCGGCAGGGCGGCCCACAGGTATACGCAGGCTGCGTCCAGGTACTTGACAACCCTGAGCTGCCCCAACTCGCGAGCCCGGCAGGCTTCTACTCGGGCGCCCAGTGCCTGCTCCCACCCGAAGAACTTGATAACTCGGATGCCACAGAGCAGCTCCGTCATGAGCTAGAGTGACAGAAGAGTAGTGAAGTGGAGGCTGCTCAGGCTCTGCCCTGTCTGGCTGCGGTGGGGTCTCCAGCGCTGAGGGACCCTGGCGCCCCTCACCTTAACCCGGGCGTCTTTGTGCTGTAGCATCTTCTGATTGCTGGCCATGATGCGGGTGGCAATCACCTTGTTGACAGGGACCAGCAGCAGTGCCAAGACCAGACCACCCACAAAGGCCAAGCCCACCTGCTGGTATAGCAGGTAGAGGGTGACGGCCAGCTGCAGGGGCAGGCCCCAGGCTTCATGGAAGCTACCGGCAAAGTTAAGCAGTCGCTCAGAGTCGGTGCCCAGTAAGTTCAGGACCTCCCCAGCGGGAGGGCGACTGGGACCCAGCTGCAAAGCCTTGCAGTAGAGCATGTTGAGCACGGCCCCCCGTGCCTGAAGTGTCACCTTCCGTACCTCATAGCCATACTGATTCTGCAGCACAGCACCCAACACAGCCCCACAGGCTAGCCCCAGGGCATAGAGCAGGCCACGGCTTAGTGGCTCTCGCCCTTCCTCCAGGAAGCCCACCAGCAAGGAGAGCAGCAGAGGCCCCGAGAAGCCCAGCATGGTCCCCACCAGCTTCAGCAGTCCAAGGGCCAGGTAGCGCAGCCCGAAGGCCCCGTGCAGGGCCCTCCACAGCTGAGCTCCCTCTTGCCAGTGTGCCTGGAAGGCACGGACCAGGTAGGCTAGATGCAGCCTGTGAGGGAGGTGGCAAGTGTCCTGGGGCTGCTGGAGCTCCCCACGGGCCCCACGGGCCAGCAAGGGTGCCAGCCAGGCATAGGAAAAGCGGGACAGCCAACTCTCCCCATCCTCAGACACCTCGGGTTCCTGACCCTCAGAGAACAGGAGGGGCTCCGGAACCCAGGATTCTCGTGGCCGCCGGGGCACTGCCCAGCCCAGGGCATAGGCCAAAATCGCTGCCAGCTGCAACATGAGAAGGCACAGGCGAGCCAGGGGCCCAGGCAGAAGTGGGGGTAGCAGCGTGCCTTGCTGGCAATGCCACAGCAGGGTCAGCACTAGGGCCGGGGCTGGCAGGAAGGCTGCCAGAGCCAAGGCCAAGGGTCCCTGAGAGAGGCCGTGAGGGGAATGAGCTAATGACCACAAAGCCAGGCTGTGGCTGAGCCAGGCCATGGCCGCCACACACCCCGCCAGCACCTCCAGCCCCACGGGCCCTGGGCCTGCCCCTGGTGGCAACGCAACTGGAAGGAGGTCTAGCAGCGGGAAGACGGAGAGCAGCAAGGAGGCTGCGAGGCGGAGGCGCCAGCCAGGACTGCAATGCAGGATGTAATCTGGATTCCTGGGGACAAAGAAGAGAGAAAAGGAGGCACATCCCTCGCCTCTGACAATTCACCTACGTAGGGGACTTAGCCTCCTTGCCCGCCTCGCTCTGAGTATTCCTAGTCCATTTTACCTTGGAACCCAGGGCCTTTGCTTCCAGAAAGCCTTCCCAAACAGACACAATCCACTTTTAATCTACACCCCCAGCCCTATTTTTTATTCTTTATTTTGAAACAGGGTCTCAAGCTGGGCGTGGTGGGCACGCTTGTCATCCCAGCATTCAGGAGGCTGAGACAGGAGGATCGCAGTTCATGACCAGCCTCAGCTACTTAGTGAGGTCCTTTGCAACCCAGTGAGACCCTGTTTCAAAATAAAGAATAAAAAAATAGGGGTGTAGCTGGGAGGTAGAATATCCCTGGGTTCCATCCCCAGAGGCAAAAAGAAAAGAAGCAGTTGTGAAGGGAGGCAAGGCTGAGGCTGTCCAGAACTGAGATCCTCCGTCTCAACCTCTCAAGTGCTGGGATTCCGAGCAGTGCAGTGCGCAACCACACCCGGTTTCCCCACACTACTTCTCATTCTTTCACCACAGGCATTAGCAATTTTGAATTAAGGCTGTACCTACCACAAAGGATCTAATTAAGAAAAAGTGCAGCCGGGCGTGGTGGCGCACGCTTGGGAGGCTGAGAAAGGAGGATCACGCGGGTTCGAAGCCAGCCTCAGCTACTTAGTGAGGCTCTCAGCAACCTAGTGAGACCCTGTTTCCAAATAAAATAGAAAAAAGGTCTGGGAGTATAGCCCGGAGGTAGAAAGCCTCTGGGTTGCACCCCCAGTACCACAAAAAAAAAAGTGCAAAAAAAAAAAGGAATAAGTGCAAAGTTTCCACACAGATAACCACTAAGATATGCATATTTAATTTTATAAAGTGACCCACCTAGAATCTACCCTTAAATTCACCTGAAACATTATAAGATTAAAAAAACTGAATTATAAAAAAAATTGACTTATGTACAGCTTCTATACATGTAGAGCCTAAATTTTATAAAGACTCGGAATATTCTACTCTCCATCTTTTCACTGATTGTAAAAAGGTGGCGTAGATCAGTGTATGATTCCTTTACGAAATTCTCTCTTCAGTCTTGACTTTATCTTTTGGCATATAAAAACATTTTTTAAAGATTTTTTCCACACACAAAAAAGTTTGGTTTTTTTTCTCTTTTTGCTGCACTAGGGGTGAAACCCAGGGGCATTCTACCTCCGAGCTACACTCCCAGCCATGTTTTTTATTCTTTCTTTTGAAACAGGGTCTCAGTGAGTTGCAAAGGGCCTAAGTAGCTGAGGCTGTCCATGAACCGCCATCCTTCTGTCCCAGCCTCCCAAATGCTGGGATTATAAGCATGCACCACCTGCAATCCTGTCCATAAGCTTCCCAAGTCCTCTTGGAGAGAGACACTTTTCCCTCCATCAGACTAGGAACTCACAAAAGCAGAGACCAGACTGTCCTCCCACCTTCTCAGTAGCCAGAGATTAACCCTGGCCATCTACAGCTATCCAAGAACCAAGCACAAAATGAAGGCGATCTAGCACCCTCACCTTACAGCTCTAAACTCAGGAAGCCTGGAGGTTTTAGTTTTGTTCTTCTACCTACTATTTCCTCTCCAGCTGTTTCTACATAAGCATTTCTTAGCCTAGATTTCATGGATGGGAGCTGGTGTAGAAACTGGCCCAACACTGCAGCACAAGTCGTCCTTCTTGGATCGACAACTTGTCATGAATTCATGACATCTGTTTAGGCACCTGAAAATAAATGATTTCTATGGGCCTTACAAATCTGCTCGGCGCCGCACTATAAGCTTAAGTGCATTCTCCACTCAAGCCTCTCAACAGCGCGGTGAGTCCGGGGAAGGCTGCTCACAGGCCCAACCAGGGCCGCGTCTGCCCTTCCCGGAGACCTCGCGACTCGGGGGATGTGTGGGCAATGAGGGCTGCGGGTACGGGCTTCGCACCCTGGGCAGCCGACCCACCTCGGGGTGCCCACGTAGCAGGCACTGAGCACCGCGAGCAGCGCGTGGGGCAGGGCGCTGAGCACCAGCTGGGTGAAGCAGTGGCCGGGGGTGTCCGCCTCCCACCACGGGAGCGGCCGCGTCGCGTCGGTGCCGCACAGCTCGGCCACCAGCCGCTCCATGGACCTGCGCAAAAGCCAAGAGGGCCGGGGACGGAGGGTGGGGTCCCCGCCGCGACCCCGAGACTCCCGCCCCGCCCCGCCCATCCCCGCGTACCTCGGGAGGGAGGGAGGAACTTACGCTCCGACCACGGGCGGGTTTCTGGAGTCGGGTCGCCCAGCCTCTGCTCCTTTTCCCCGTCCCGGGTCCCCCGGTCCCCAGAGATCCGGAACCTCAAGTCTAGAGAACCTGCTTCCCGCCGGAGTCGGATCCTCGTCGTACCGGTGGAGGCGCGGTCAGCGCCAGGTGCTCGGCCAGGCCCGCCAGCGCCCCCTGGAGGAGGGAGACCTGTCAGTGCGCCTGGCCCCGCCCACACGCCGGGGCTCTGCGCGTGCGCGTCGCTCTCTGCCTGGGCTGGCTTTTTTTTTTTTTTTTCCAATACTGGGATGGAGCT
The DNA here is from genome assembly GCF_963383645.1 of Muscardinus avellanarius. Lineage (NCBI taxonomy): Eukaryota > Metazoa > Chordata > Mammalia > Rodentia > Gliridae > Muscardinus > Muscardinus avellanarius. The sequence goes on along the minus strand of NC_137794.1, from coordinate 3,304,580 downwards.
CAGGGGCATTCTACCTCCAAGCTACACCCCCAGTCCTATTTTTAATATTTATTTTGAAACAGGGTCTCTCTGAGTTGCAAAGGGCCTCACTAAGTAGCTGAGGCTGTCTGCTAACCGCGATCCTCCTGTCTCAGCCTCCCAAATGCTGGGATTACAAACCTGGCTTTTTTCCTTTATTTTTGTTTTATTATTTTTTGCGGCACCAGGGATGGAACCTAGGGGCTTTCTACCTCTGGGCTATACTTCCAGACCTACTTTATATTTTATTTGAAAACAGGGTCTCACTAAATTGCTGAGAGCCTCACTAAGTAGCTGAGGCTGGCTTCCAACCTGCGTGATCTCTATTTCAGCTTCCCAAGTACTGGGATTACCAAACGTGTGCCACCACCCCCAGTTTTTTTGAGCACGCTTTTAATCCCAGCATTTGGGAGGCTGAGACAGGAAGATCCTGGTTCACAGCCAACCTCAGCTACTTAGTGAAGCCCTTTGCAACTCAGTGAGACTCTGTTCCTGTTTCAAAATAAAGAATAAAAAATAGGGCTGGGGATTTAGCTTGGAGGTAGAATGCCCCTGGGTTCTATTCCCAGTACTGCAAAGAGAGAGGAGAGAGAGAGAGAGAGAGAGAGAGAGAGAGAGAAGAGAAAAAAAGAAAAAGAAAAGGCTGGGCGTGGTGGGGAGGCGCTTGTAGTCCCCGCACTTGGGAGGTGGAGACAGGAGGATCGCTGGTTCGAAGCCAGCCGCACTGGCTTAAGAGATCCTGTTTCATATAAAAAAGTATAAAAATAGGTCTGGGAGTGTAACCCGGAGGTAGAAGGGTTTCCAGGAACCCCAGTACCACCAAAAAAAGAAGAAAAAAAGAAAGAAAGAAAAGGAAAAATAAAGAAAAGAAAAGAAAAAAGAAAAGAAACACTCCCAGAGAGGTAAAATGACCTGTCTGTGCTTAAGCCAACACAAGACTGAGGAAGGATTCAGGAATATCTAACATTCTCTCCTAGGACATCCTCACACCCACCCCAACTTGCTGGTGCTTCCTCTTGGCCACTAAGCAATTTATTTACCCACTGGATTTGGGAACCATGGTTGCCACAGGCAACAAACACTGAGCGACCTCTGACACTAAGCTGCTACTGAGGCTCCTGGAAGAGGCTGTCTGCTTTCTACTTTCCTTTTCTCCTCTGAATTCTAGTAAAAGCAATAGTGCCTTGCTGCCCACGTGGTTACATTATGCCCTGCTTTATACTCTAGATGTCATGGTTTGAAGATGAATGCATACACTTTTTTTTTTTTTTTGGTGGTACTGGGGTTTCTGGAAGCCCTTCTACCTCCGGGCTACACTCCCAGACCTATTTTATATTTTTGAAACAGGGTCTCTTACGCCAGCGCGGCTGGCTTCGAACCTGCGCGATCCTCCTGTCTCCGCCTCCCAAGAGCGGGGATTACAAGCGTGCGCCACCACGCCCGGCAATACATACACTTTGATATATCCCAAGTGTCTCAAATCCACAACCTCATCCTGGGGAGTGGGACCAGAAACAATAATAGTATCAAGCCGGGCGTGGTGGCGCAGGCTTGTAATCTCCGCGCTTGGGAGGCTGAGACAGGAGGATCGTGCAGGTTCAAAGCCAGCCTCAGCTACTTAGTGAGGCTCTCAGCAACTTAGTGAGACCCTGTTTCCAAATAAAGTATAAAATAAGTCTGAGAGTGTAGCCCGGAGGTAGAAAAGCCCCTGGGATCTACCCCCAGTACCACCAAAAAACAAAACAAAACAAAACAAAAATAGTATCAAACATATTATTATCTTATTTATATGTTCAACAACCTGGCAATGCAGGTGTTATTATCCCTATTTCATGAATGAATGAGGCTCAGAGAAATTAAGTAATTCCCTCAGGGTCGCAAAGTTAGTGATGGAGATTGAGCCGGTATTGATTGCTAGTAAAGGCAGTATTAATTGCTAATAAGAACAAGCTTTCATAATTAAGAAGAACAATAAAATCCTTTTCTCTGTCTCTAAGCTGTCAGTTTAGAGCTCTACCAAGGTTGACCTTGGTCAGCTAAAAGCTGGCTGTTAGCCAGGGGTCGGAAGCTACGGTGCAGAACACTGAATGCAGGACCTTGTTGCACAACAGTAGCGCGTCTGACTCCAGAACACTGAACACTGAGAACTGCACTTAGAAGGAAAGAACTCCACAGACCCTCACAAAATCCAGACCAAATTAAAAGATGAAAAAGCAGGCTGCATTAACCCAGTATTTATTACTAATAATAACGCAAAAGTGGGAGCTGGCGTGGTGGCGCACGCTTGTAATCTCCGCATTCGGGAGGCTGAGACAGGAGGATCGTGGTTCGCACCAGCCTCGGCTACTTAGTGAGGCCCTTTGCAATTCAGTGAGACCCTGTTTCCAAATAAAGAATACAAAATAGGGCTGGGGGTATAGCTTGGAGGTAGACTGCCCCTGGGTTTCATCCCTAGTACCACAAAAAATAAATTAATAAAGTAAAATAAAAATAAAGAATGCAAAAGTAGTTAATGCCTTCTTTAGAAAACCGGCACCTCCAGGGGGCTGTTCAGCAGACAAAGTATCCTAAGAGATAAAAATGTTAAAACTTACACAGAGACTTTCTGAAGGTTAGTAAAAATGAACAAAGAACAATGCAGCCCCATGATCTGTGCTGTGAGGACAGGCTGTCCTGTGAGAGTAATCAAAAGGGGCCAGGAAAACCTAACAGAGCAAAGATAACAGAGCCCGCTGGACCTGCTTTCTGGTGGCTAACAGGATAAGGAGGGACAAGATAAAAGAAAATTCTGATTTAAAAAAAAAAAGCTACATTCTAGCCCGGCCTGATGGCTCAGGCTTGCAATCCCAGCATTCAGGAGGCTGAGACAGGAGGATCTGGTTCATGGACAGCCTCCGAATATAACTTGGAGGTAGAATGCCCCTGGGTTGCATCCCCAGTACCACACACACAGAAAGCTACGTTCTCGAAGGCAAATAGTGTCCCCTCTGAGACTCCATCATGTCTGTCTCTCTGATGTGGTGTTTTGCTTGCTCTGTCCCTTTCCCTCCCCCTTTCTGCCTGTAATAATAAAGCTTTGCCTAAACCGGGCATGGTGGGCACGCTTGTAATCTCAGCATTTGGGAGGCTGAGACCGGAGAATCTCGGTTTGTGGACAGCTTCAGCCACTTAGTGAGGCCCTTCGCAACTCAGTGAGACCCTGTTTCAAAAAACAAAGAATAAAAAATAGGGCAGGGTGTAGCTCAGAGATCAAATGCCTCTGGGTTCCATCCCCAGACCCGAAAAAAAAAAAAAAAAAAAAAAAAAAAAACCCGACTTTGCTTAAGTTTGCAGCAGTTCTGCCTTTTTTTTTTTTTTTTTTTTTTCTGTATGAGTCAAGAACAAGATCATCGCAAATAGTAACACTCAAAAGTAGATGAGCCACTGGGTGTGGTGGTGCAGTCTTGTAATCCCAGCATTCCGGAGGCTGAGACAGGAGGATCACAGGTTCACGGCCAGCCTCAACTACTTAATGCAGCCCTCTGCAACTCAGTGAGACCCTGTTTCAAAATAAAGAATAAAAAGCTGGGTGTGGTGGCGCACGCTTGTAATCCCAGCATCGGGAGGCAGAAACCGGAGGAGTGTGGTTCGCAGACAGCCTCAGCTACTTAGTGAGGCCCTCTGCAACTTAGTGAGACCCTGTTTCAAAATAAAGAATAAAAATAGGGCAGGGGGTGTGGCTAGGAGGTCAGATGCCCCTGGGTTCCATCCCCAGACCCGCAAAAAAAAAAAAAAAAGAAAGAAAAAAAATAGGGCTGGGGGTGTAGCTCAAAGGTAGAATGCCCCTGGGTTCCATCCTCAGTACTGACAAAAAAAAATTTTTTAATAATAAAATAAATAAATAAAATTAAAACTTGGCAACCTGACAAGACCCTGTCTCAAAATAAAATTAAGAGCCAGCAGGGTAGTGCATGCCTGTAATCCCAGTCCTTGGGAACCAGGCATGATCACAACTAAATGACTGGGTAGAGATGGGCTTGAATAAGAGTTTATGGTTCCTGAGATAGAAATTACATCTATTTTTTTTTAATGGTACTGGTGGAAAAATGGAACCCAGAGGCATTCTACCTCTCAGCTACACCGTCAGCCCTTTTTTTTTTTTTTTCTTTAGTTTGAAACAGGGCCTCACTGAGTTGCAAAGGGCCTTACTAAAATAGCTGAGGCTGTCCGCAAACCATGATCCTCCTGTCTCAGCCTCCCAAATGCTGGGATTACAAGCTTGCCCCACCAGCCCGGCTTCTATTTTGTTTTGAAGTAGTCATCTTTGGCGGAGGGTGTGCTGGGGATTGAACCCTCTGAGCGACACTCCCAGCCCTTTTTATTTTTTATTTTGATGCAGGGTCTGGCTAGGTTGCTGAGACCCCTGCTGAGTTGCGGAGGCTGGCCACAAAACTATGATCCTCCTTCCTCAGCCTATCTAGTACTTGGATTACAGATATGCACTGGTGTTCTTCTTTTGATTACTCTCTGTCATTTTTACTGTAAAAACTTAGCTGAAGCCGGGAGTGATGGCACACGCTTGTAATCCCCAACCTTGGGAGGCTGAGGCAGGAGGATCGCACAGGCTCAAAGCCACCCTCAGCAGGCTTAAGAGACCCTGTTTCCAAATAAAATATAAAATAGGTCTGGGAGTGTAGCTCAGAGGTAGAAGGCCCCTGGGTTCCATCCTCAGTACAAAAACCAAAAAACCAAACAAACAAACAAAAAAAAAACCCTTAGCTGGATGACCCTGTAGAAACAGGTGGCAGGCCAGGTTTGGCCCCCAGGCTACAACACACACATACTTGTCTGGGGGCTGGACTCCAACAACATCAAGGAATTTGTGACTGGAGTTTCAGAACCAATGATGATTCTGTTTTGGGATTGTCGACCAGGGAGCCTTCTAGGACATGAGCGGGGTTGGCACAGGCATCAGGAGGCTGCCTCCTCTTTCATTCTGAATGTCACTGTGTGGCTGGGCATGGTGACACACACTTGTAATCCCAGCATTTGGGAGGCAGAGACCAGAGGATCGCGGTTCACAGCCAGCCCCAGCTACTTAGTGAGACCCTTCGCAACTCGGTGAGACCCTGTTCAAAAATAAAAAGACTAAAAACTAGGGCTGGGGTGTAGCTCAGAGGTAGAATGCCCCTGGGTTCCATCCCCTACCACAAAATATAAATAAATAAAAACCGGGCGTGGTAGCACATGCTTGTAATCGCACAGGTTCGAAGCCAGCCTCAGCTACTTAGTGAGGCTCTCAGCAACTTAGTGAGACCCCCTTTCCAAATAAAGTATAAAATAGGTCTAAGGCTGTAGCCTGGAGGTAGAAAGCCCCTGGGTTCCATCCCCAGTACTATGAATAAATAAATAAATAAATAAATAAATAAATAAATAAATAAAAGTTGCTGTGTAGCCCTGAATGAATCCCTTCCCTTCTTTGGGATTCTGCTTTCTCATCATCAAAAGGGGGTACCTGGAGGCTGGGAGTGGTGGCTTGTAATCCCAGCATTCGTGAAGCTGAGACCAGAGGATCATGGTTCTTGGCCAGCCTCCACTACTTAGCGAGGCCCTCTGCAACTCAGGGAGACTCTGTTTCAAAATAAAGAATAAAAAGTAGGGCTGGGGGTTTAGCTTGGAGGTAGAATGCCCCTGGGTTTCATCTCCAGTATCGCAAAAAAAAAAAAAAAAAAAGGGGTACCTGGAATCTTGGCACAGCGGTGCAAGCCTGTAATCCCAGTGTTTGGGAGGTTGAGGTTTGAGGACCACCTTATCAATTTCCGGAGACCCTGTTTCAAAATAAAAAATAAAAAAGAGCTGGAAGTGTTGCTCAGAGGCAGCGCTCCCCTGGGTTCTCTATCCAGCACCCAAATAAAAACAAATGAGGCGTTGAAGGAAACGCAGTCCAGGGAGCCGCTCAGCTCTGACCTGGTCTTGGCACACGGTTCTCCAGTTCCGTCTGGCCTTCAGCACGATGGACAGCGACCATGCCACTTCCAGGGTGAGGCGACGCAGGGTGAGGCCAAGGTCTTACAATATTGAGGTTTTGTTTTTGTTTTTGTTTTGTTTTGTTGCGGGGCTGGGGATGGAACTCAGGGGCATTTGACCTCCGAGCTACACCCCCTGCCCTATTTTGTATTTTTTATTTTGAAACAGGGTCTCACTGAGTTGCAGAGGACCTCACTAAGTAGATGAGGCTGTTCGGGCACCGTGATCCTCAGGTCTCAGACTCCCCAATGCTGGGATTACAAGCGTGCGTCACCACGCCCGGCTTAATATTGAGTTGTTGTTTTGTTTTGTTTTTTTGCGTGTCTGGGGACGGAACCCAGGGGCATTCAACCTTGAGCTACACCCCCTGCCCTATTTTTATTCTTTATTTTGAAACAGGGTCTCACTAAGTTGCAGAGAGCCTCACTAAATAGCTGAGGCTGGGCCGGGCGTGGTGGCGCACGCTTGTAATCCCCGTGCTTGGGAGGCTGAGACAAGAAGATCACGCAGGTTCGAAGCCAGCCTCAGCTACTTAGGGAGGCTCTCAGCAATTTAGTGAGACCCTGTTTCCAAATAAAATATAAAATGGGTCTGGGAGTATAGCCCGGAGGTAGAAAGCCTCTGGGTTCCACTCCAGTACCACCAAAAATAAATAAATAAATAAATAAATAAATAAATAAATAAATAGCTGAGGCTGTCCGTGAACCACGATCCTCCGGTCTCAGCCACCCAAATGCTGGCATTACAAGCATGCGCCACCACCCTCAGCTCAATATTGAGTTTGATTCTTTCCCCTTCCTGGCTGCCAAGACGTCAGCCGAGGCAGAGGCTCTGGGCTTTCTCTGTCTGTGAGGACCCCCAGACTCTGTCTTTCTCTGGGGTTGCCAAATGCTGCTCTGCCGTGGAAAATCTCCATTGGGCAGCTCGTGAATCCTCAACTCCCCCACATCTGCTGATGAAGCTTGGGCCTGAGAGGGAAGTGGAGGGAGGCCCTGTGGAGGGGAGACGAGGATGCAGAGGCTCCACGGAGCCCAGCCACCGTAAGCCTCCTTCTTGCTCCACCTCCTCCTTTGCCTTCCTTGGACCTCTTGTGACCCCAGCAGAAATGGGCAGGGGCTCCCAAGAAGATTAGAGACCTTGATGTGTTGGAAGCGGAGTGGGGGGCCCCTGAGGCAGGTCCATCCAGTGGGAAGGGCTTTGTTCTCTGCTCGGTGAGCCCTGTTCCTCTTCATATGTGAACACTAGTGGACAAGAATTAATCCCCTGTGAGAGGCCAGGTCCCTCCCTTCCCCCACGGGACCCTGCAGCGGGGACAGGAGGCAGAAACCCGGAAGCCAGAGTGGAGATGTCACGAGTCTCCAGGTGTCATGAGACTCCAGACATCGCGTGACAGACTCCAGGTGCTTCGAGACTCTGGATGTCGTGAGGGAATCAGCATTCCCACACTGCTAGCCCGACCCCGGCCCCCCCTTTAAATTTCGAGGTATTGAAACGGGGGTTTCTTGCGAGAAAACCCCGGCGAGTTCTTGTCTAGTCTACGGGAGAGCGAAGAATGACACCCGCAGACCTCAGGAAGGGGAGTAAAAGGTTTATTGGAAGCAGCAGGGAATGGGGCAAGGGTGGCTGAACACCCCCAAAGGGTCTGGAACTCCGGGGTCCAGTAGCTGCCTTCAGGGGAGTGTCACCCGAGCCAAGTGCCCATCAGTTGCAAACTACTTTCTCCCAGAGTCCACGAGTCCACACGATCTGCCAGAAAAGAGGTGCAGGTCACCCCTAGGGGCCTGGTCAGCCATGATGTCCAGCAGAGGCCTTCAGGTCACTACTCATGCCCTCAGATGCACTCTGCCTTCTCTCAGGGCCAACACGACCTGCGAGAGAGAGAACAGCTCCCCAAAAGGGGAGGGGGTCCCGAGTGGGAAAGTGACCCACTTTTGCCATCTGACTGGCTGATGCCTGACCGCTTGCAAGTCCGTTTGTGGTTGTGGTGACTCCAAGGAGAATTTGCATAGGACATTTGCAAGTTCTTTGAAGGGTCTCCTTTCAGGAATGCCAGACTTGCTCGGTGGGTTTGTTGATTAGGAAACTCAGGATGGCTTTGTGAAGCTCTGGTCTTCTTATCTCCTGAGCCTTTGGAATTTCAGGCATTTGTTGCCCCTCAGGAAACTCAGGAAATTAGCTTTTTTCTACCAAGGCCTTTTCCCTATCTGCCTATTTCCTTTCTATCTCCTCAGTATTTCTGCTCCCTCACGTGACTCTGCTGACTGCGTGGTTCATAGGTCCCTTCCCCCATGGTTGGCAGACCCTCCCGAAGGCACTGGTTGATTAAAACAGCTTTTGATAACTAATCTGGTGTTCACTTCCTTCGCGACCCCCCCCCCCCCCGCTCAGTTTCAACATCACACCCTGGTCACACTGCCCCTCATTTGTCAGTTTACCCAACTGATTCTTTCCCTCCTTTATTTAGGTTGTGCTAGATGGGGAGAGGAGCTTATCACACCTGCCTTCGCTGATGGCCCATTGCACCCACACTCTAGGCTCCTCGGAGGCAATAGGGTCAAAATGTGGAGAGCGCTTGTCTCATACAACATCCTCACTGCTCTAATCCAAAACGCCCGAGCACATGACTTAGAGGAAGGGAGATTTGTTTGCTCGCAGTTTGAGATTTTGGGGTTCAGTTCATGTGAAGCCAGCATCTGCAGGTCTCCAGGGATGGCAGTTAGAAGCAGAGAGAGGGAGGAGCAAGGGTTCTGCTCTCACTTCACAGAGGCCAGAGAGCCAGAGAGAGCCAGCAAGCAAGGGGCTCAAATACCACTGCACTGTCCCTCAGGCCACACCCCCAGGGACTCACCTTCTCCACCCACACCTCACCTGCCCAGGTTACCACCCAGTAATCTAGGAAATGTGTACAGCCCATTACAGAGGACCTATTCACTGAGATTACAACCATCATGACTGAACTACATCAACTTTAAATATTAATACACGACCTTTTCAGGGATATTGTATATCTAATGATGACAAATTATCAGTCTCTGTGTGGGAAGTCACTTTAGAGCCTGATAGATATTCAAGTTTATTTTCCATCAGTTCCTGCTAGGTGAGCATTATGAGCCCTGTGAGAGCCAGGTCGACTGGTGGAGCCTGGATTCTCCTTCCTCTCTGCTCAGTGGATGAGACCTCGATTGGCTCCCCCTTGGCTCTTTACATAATAAAATTTTAATTATTAGCCAGGCGTAGTGGCACACGATTGTAATCCCAGCATTTGGGAGGCTGAGACTGGAGGATTGCAGTTAGTGGACAGTCCCGGCTATTTAGTGAGGCCCTCCGCAATTTAGTGAGACCCTGTTTCAAAATAAAGAATAAAAAATAGAGCAAGAGGTGTAGCTCGGAGGTTGAATGCCCCTGGGTTCCATCACCAGACCCGCAAAAAAAAAAATTAATTATTGAGTTATAGTTTAAAATGCAAGAGAGCCAAAGCTGGGCGTGGTAACACAGGCTTGTCATCCCAGCGTTTGGGAGGCTGAGACAGGAGGATCGTGGTTCGTAGACAGCCTCAGCTACTACTTAGTGAGGCCCTTTGCAACCTAGTGAGATCCTGTTTCAAAATAAAGAATTAAAAAAAAATTGGGCTGGGGGTGTAGCTCAGAGATAGAATGCCCCTGGGTTCCATCCCCAGACCGGCAAAATAATAAAGAAAGAAAGAAAGAAAGAAAGAGAGAGAGAGAGAGAGAGAGAGAGAGAGAGAGAGAGAGAAAGGAAGAAAGAAAGGAAGAAAGAAAGAAAGAAAATACTAAACTGGCCAGAGTGGCACACACTTGTCGTCCCAGCATTCGGGAGGCAGAGCCTGGAGGATTGTGGTTAGCAAACAGCCTCAGCTACTTAGCGAGGCCCTTCGCAACTCAGTGAGACCCTGTTTCAAAAAATATAAAGACTGAAAAATAGGACTGGGGGTGTAGCTCGGAGGTGTAAGGTCTGCAAGTAATCCCTCTGCACCCACAGACACGCGAGACTGTAGATGCAGGCGCCATAAGTCTTTATTAGTCCAGCCCACTATTCCCGAGCAGCTCCCTGCCCCACCCCCGTGTCGCGGGTGCGGGGTGGGGGGTGGTGTGTGGAAGAGAGCCTCCCACGAGTGTAGGAGTCTCTGTCCCGAAGTCCCTGTGTCTTGAGATCGCCGCGTTCCCCTTTTTATCAAAGGGGAGTGGTTTTCCTTGGGAACCCCGGAGCTCGCAGGAGGCGGGTCTTCCTGCCTCCTGGCTTCCAGCCCCGCCCCTGCCCCGTGGGGGGCTTAGAACCTAACAGGAGGTAGAATGCCCTTGGGTTTCATTCCCAATACCAAAAAAAAAAAGAATAAAAAATAGGGCTGGAAGTGTAGCTCGGAGATAGAATGTCCCTGGGTTCCATCCCCAATACCAAAAAAAAAAAAAAAAAAAAAAAAAGTACCATATAGATAGAAACCGCTAGTCTTTCTTTCTTTTTCTTTTTTCTTTTTTCTTTGAGGAAGTAGGTCACCTTGCAAGAGAGGGACCCCTGCATCTAAAATTTTTTCCTGGGAGCCGGGCGTGGTGGCGCACACTTGTCATCTCCCCGCTTGGGAAGCCGAGACAGGAGGATCGCACAGGTTCGAAGCCAGCCTCAACTACTTAGTGAGGCTCTCAGCAACGTAGTGAGACCCTGTTTCCAAATAAAAATATAAAATAGGTCTGGGAGTATAGCCCGGAAGTAGAAGACCTCTGGGTTCCACCCCCAGTACCACCAAAAAAAAAAAAAAAAAATTTTTTTTTTTTCCTGCTAAATTTCTCCTGCCCTGAGATGGTTCTTAATCAATTTCTGTTTCTGGGGAATCTTATAATAAAGTTGGTGGCCCTGAAAGCTGACCACAGATACCTCACTGTTTTGTGTCCTCCGTGCACAGGATCGGCTGGGCAGGCTTCAGTGTGAGCAGCAGGTGACCTTGCAGTCCCAGGGCTTCACGGAAAACTCTGAAGGGAAAAGTGTATTTGCAGATCCGTGGAGGTTCTCAGCAGCAGCGACTGTGTTGCTGCGCTTCTGAGGGGACGCGGCTCTGAGTTACCTGGGGGGCAGAGAAGCAGCCCCAGTGCGAGGAACACCTGGAGTTTTGACTTCTAGACCCCGGAGGAGGCCTGGGGCTCAAAGCCTCTGGGAGACTGGAATGAGGGGCCCTTGGGTCTGGGAGGGCTGTAGGAGAGAGCTCCATCAGGACCACGCTCCTTCCACTGTGTTCCTGTTTTGTTTTGTTGTACTAAGAATTGAACCCAGAGGCATTCTACCTCCAAGCTAAACCCTCAGATTTTTTTTCTTTTTCTTTTTCTTTTTCTTTTTTTTTTTTTTTTTGAAACAGGATCTCACTGAGGTGACCTGACCTTCAAGCAAGTTTAATTTCCCAGTAATTTTCCGGTTGGTTTATTGCCCCCCTCCCCCTTTAGTTAAAAGTGAACTAGTGTCTCTTTCTAATCAGGTGACAGGAAAGAATCAAATCGCTCTAGCTCTAATCTGCTTCTGTAATCTGCTTTGTTTACCAGTTTTTATTCCTATCATAAGAGGGTTAATTCACCAAAGACAATACCAAGATTACCTGTTTCTTTTTCTGGAGGGACACCTGGTTTGCTTTACAGACCCTTCCCTTGTCCTGCCCCAATAACCTAGGGATATAAAAAGCTGTTAAAGTCGCAGGGCATGGTGGCGCACACTTGTAATCCCTGCACTTGGGAGGCTGAGACAGGAGGATCGCACAGGTTCGAAGCCAGCCTCAGCTACTGAGTGAGGCTCTCAGCAACTTAGTGAGACCCTGTTTCCAAATAAAATATAAAATAAGTCTGGGAGTATAGCCTGGAGGTAGAAAGCCTCTGGGTTCCACCCCCAGCACCACGTACACACACACAAAAAAAACCTGTTAAAGCTGAAGTTCGGGGCAGCAGCATTTTCATAATTGCTTTGCCCACCAATGGCCTCTTTGGCACTTTGGAGTCTGGCATGTCTCTGGGGGTCACCTGACAACATCACTAAGTTGCTGAGGGCCTTGCTAATTGCAAAGGCTGGCCTTGAATCTGTGATCCTTCCGTCTCAACCTCTCAAATACTATTACAGGCGGGCACCTCCACATCCATCCTGAACTTTGCTCTGGTGTCTCCAGGTCTCTTTCGCCTGCTCCTGCCGGAGTCCCAGGGCTGGGGATGGATTCCCAGCAGCCATGGACCCGCAGACCTAGTGAAAGTCACCCTTCACCTCACCCAAAATGAAGTTCTCCATGTAATCTACTACAAACTGCAGTACAATGGGACCTGTGGCTGGGGTGCAGGGAACAGTAAAGGAGGCAATTAAAGCTGCTGGGTGGGGGGCGCATACCCATTATCCCAGTACTTGGGAGACTGAGAGGGGAGGGTCCCGGGCTCAAGGACAGCCTCAGCAACTTAGTGAGGCTTTCATCGACTTACTGACACCCTGTTTCCAAGTAAAAAATTAAAAAAAAAAAAAAAAAGGGCTGGGAGTATAGCCAGGAGGAAGAATGACCCTGGATTTCATCTCCAGTACCACCAAAAAAAAAAAAAAATGCAATGGAGCCAGGCGTGGCGGCGCACGCTTGTCATCCCAGCATTCGGGAGGCTGAGACCTGGAGGATCGCGGTTCACGGACAGCCTCAGCTACTTAGTGAGGCCCTCTGCAACTCAGTGAGACCCGGTTTCAAAATAAAGAATAAAAAGTAGGGCAGGGGTTCCATCCCCAGACCCACAAAAAAAAAAAAAAAAAAAATGCAATGGATTGTTCTTTTTTCTTCCAGTAGCACGGTCTACTGAGAGTGCTTGGTTAGTTAGCGAGTTAGCATTCCACTACTAGACACACACATCTGAGATTACTTGTAAATACAGGTTTGTTTATTTTGGAGAGACCTGTGACTGAACCCAAGGACATTTTCCTCTGAGCTGCACCCCCAGCCCTGTTTCAGCAAGGTCTCCCTATGCTGCTGAGGGGCTTACTTCTTGCTAGAGTGGCCTCAAACCTGCAATTCTCCGGCCTTAGCCTCCCAAGGACTGGGATTACAGTCAGTCATGTGATACCACACCCAGCTTGAGTTTGATTTTTTTTTTTTTTTTTTTTTGGTACTGAGGATGGAACCCAGGGGTATTCTACCACAGAGCTACACCTACAGCCCTATTTTTATTTTTATTTTTTTAATTTTGAAACAGGGTCTCACTGAGTTGCAAAGGGCCTCACTAACTGAGACTGTGAACTGTGATCCTCCTATCTCAGCCTCCCAAATGCTGGGATTACAAGCGTGAGCCACCACGCCCAGCTAAATTTGATCTTTCTTTCTTTCTTTCTTTCTTTCTTTCTTTTTTTTTTTTTTTTTTTTGCGGGTCTGGGGATGGAACCCAGAGGCATTCGACCTCCGAGCTACACCCCCTGCCCAATTTTTTATTCTTTATTTTGAAACAGGGTCTCACTGATTTGTGGAGGGCTTCACTAAGTAGCTGAGGCTTTCTGCGAACCGTGATCCTCAGGTCTCAGCCTCCCAAATGCTGGGATTACAAGCGTGCGCCACCACGCCCAGCTATATTTTATCTTTCCACAGTGATATTTTCTCCTGCTTAGAGCAGTAGCTTGGGGCAGTCCTCTGAGGGACTGACCCAGGTATGGCCCCTCAGTAGCTGCAAGTGTCCACCGGGTGCTGAGCAGGAAGCCAGACGTCTGGGGGTCAGAGGGAGGATGCCTGGCAAGAGACAGCCGCCTAAGGAGCTGGATGTCTTCCTAGAAGGGTGTTTCCCAAGGCAAGTGCCAGTGAGGAGGTGGAAGAGAAGTAGGCAGGTAGGGAAGAGGCCTTGGTAGAAAAAACTTAATTTCCTGAGGGGCATTGAATACTAATTAACTTCCAAGGCTCCTAAAAAGAGACCAGCCCTTCCAAGATTCAGAGATAAGAATGGCCAAAGCTTCACAAAACCATCTGTTTACTAATCAACAAACCCGGAAGATATCCCTGGAGCAAAGCTGACACCTCTACTGAAAGAAGACCCCTCAAAGGACATGCAAATACCCTATGCAAATTTTTTTTTTAAATTTGGTGGTACTGGGGGTGGAACCCAGAGGCTTTCTACCTCCGGGCTATACTCCCAGACCTTTCTTATATTTTATTTGGAAACAGGGTCACTAAGTAACTGAGGCTGGCTTCGAACCCCTGCGATTCTCCTGTTTCAGCCTCCCAAGGGCGGGGATTACAGTCGTGCGCCACCACGCCCGGCTACCCTATGCAAATTTTAAGAACTGACTCCAAGTAATGGAAGACATGCAGAGATATATAAACCCCTAGAGCAGTCACCAGGACGGTTACCCACTCTGGGAACCCCTCCCTGTTGGGGAGCTTTTCTCTCTCTCTCACAGGTCACGTTAGCTTTGAGAGAAGGTGGGGTGCAATTGAAGGCACTTGGCCCAGGCTACACTCGGGTAGTGACCTGAAGGCCTCCACTGGACATCAAGGCCGACCAGGGCCCCTAGGGGTGACCTGCACTTCTTTTCTGGTAGATCATGTGGACTCTGGGAGAAAGCAGCTTGCAACTGAAGGCATTCAGCTTGGGCTACCCTCAAGTATTATCCTGAAGGCAGCTGCTGGGCACCAGAGTTCCGACAGCCCTTAGGGGTGTTCGGCCACTTTTCCCTATTCCCTGCTGCTTCCAATAAACCTTTTACTCCCTTCCTGCCATCTGCGGGTGTCATTCTTCGCTCACTGCAGACAAGAATCCAGTAAGGAAACACCAGGTTTCTTCTCAAGAAAGCCCATTTCATCTTAAGGAAATGCCGTGTTTCTTCTCAAGAAACCCCGTTTCACCAGGTTCTCAGGTCCTGGTGTTTCCATCTCAGGCAGGGAATGTGTGGTTGGAGAAACCCATCCTGGAGTTTCCTCCTGGTTCCTCAGGAAGCATAAGGAATGTTTGGGAAGCTTCAGGAGAGTCAGGCTTTGGCTGCCTCTGCTGTGCTGAGCTAGTTCAAGGTCATTTGTACAGAAAGGACTTTGGGTTTTGTTCTTAAGAGCAGGAAGCTTCTGGGGGGCCAGCAGGGAGGGAGAGGTCCACTGTCTTTGCACAAGAGACCTTTGCATGAGGGTGCACCGCGGGCTCTGAGAAGGAGAATGGAAGCTGAGTCCCCATCCCCAGGAGGAGAAAGACCCAGAACCGCCCCGAGAGAGGAGACCGATGGCTGCCTGGATACTAAGGAAGACAGAAGAAAAGAAGGGAGCAGATAGGGCAGAGAAGGGGAAAAAGGAGGGAGAGAAGGGAGACGGGAGAAGAGGAGGCAATGGAGAGAAAAGGCAGAAGGAAAGAGGGCGGGTAGAGCCAGGCACGGTCCCACGGGCCACTAATCTCAGTATGTGGAAGGCTGAGACTAGAGGATCGCAGGTTCGATCTCAGTATGTGGAAGGCTGAGACTAGAGGATCGCAGGTTCGAGTCCACTCTCAGAAATTTAGTGACGCCCTCAGCAACTTAGTGAGACTCTTTTTCCGAATAAAAAATCAAATATGGCCGGTCATGGGAGGACTTGGGAGGCTGAGACAGAAGGATTGCAGTTCGCGGACAGCCTCAGCTACTTAGTGAGGCCCTCTGTAACTCAGTGAGACCCTGTTTCAAAATAAAGAATAAAAATTAGGGATGGGGATGCAGCTCGGAGGTAGAATGTCCCTGGGTCCTGTAAGATTGTAGAACGCGGTGTGCCCCATTAGCATAGAAACACGCCGAGATCCATAATAAGTTATGAGAGGCTTTATTGGTGGGGGATCGGCCTCCAGCCCCCGCGTGGCCACGCGGGGGCCGGTGGCGGACGGGAGAATGCCTCCCTCCCTCTCCGGGTCCTCTCTGAACTCTGCTCTTCCAGGGCCGGGAGGCCTGGTCCCCTCCCGGAATCGCAGAGCTCCGCCTCCTAGCTTCCGGCCCTGCCCCAACCTTACAGGTCCCATCCCCAGTACCACTAAATAAATAAATAAATAAATAAGTCTGACAATGTAACTCAGGCAGAATGCCCCTGGGTTCAATTCTCAGTTCTGAAAAAAGAAAAGGAGGCAGGGTATGGTTGAGGGGACAGGTGGAATGAGAGGAGATGGAGGAAGGTGTGTAGGAGGGGAAGAGGAGCAGAGGAAAGAGAAGCCCAAGGGGGCGGAACTCTTATGAAGAAGTGTTTTGTTTGTCTTTGTGGTACCGGGGATGGAACCCAGGGGCATTCTACCTCCAAGCTACATCTCCAGCCCTAGTGTTTATTCTGAAACAGGGTCTCACTAAGTTGCTGAGGCCGGCCACGAACCTGCGATCCTCCTGTCTCAGCCTCCCAAGTACGGAGATTACAAGCGTGTGTCCCCACGCTCACTTTATTCTCTGTCATTTTAAAAAAACTCAGCTGGATGGCCCCACAGAATCAATCAGGTGGCAGGCGTGCTTCGACCCCCAGGCTATAGGGCACATAGCCCTGTCTGCAGAAGATTGGAGAAGAGGCTGCGAAGGAGCAGGATGGGGGGGCAAGCAGCTGGACATGGGCCGCAGAGTGAAATGGGGGGCTACCCTCTAGCTGCGTGGGCTCCAACATCTCTGGGATTTTTTTTTTTTTTTTTTTTTTTTTTTTTTTTTGGTGGTACTGGGAATGGAACCCTTCTACCTCTGGGCTACACTCCCAGACCTATTTTTACATTTTTATTTGGAAACAGGGTCTCCTAAGCCAGTGCGCACGGCTGGCTTCGAACCTGCGCGATCCTCCTGTCTCTGCCTCCCAAGCGCGGGGATTACAAGCGAGCGCCACCACGCCCGGCGATTATTAATATATTTCAAAAGAAAATAATTGGTATATTTCAAAATAGTTGTGTCAAAATGGTGGCAGACAGGGGTAAAGAAAGGACTTGATTTCTGCCTAAAACAGGCAGCTATTCCAGTGTAAATTAACCTAGCTCAAAGCAATTAACCAGTTAATAGGAGAGGAGAACTAGGCCTTTAAAGAGATCTAGGGAGGATAGGGCAGGACCCTGCCCTTCAGGAAAGGAGCCACCTGGCCACACCTGGTTGGGGGAGGTACCTTACAGGGACGTTCACGACTCACTATGTCAGAGCCACGCAAACAAGATGGAGGTCATGGGTATAAAAAGTCCGGTCCACGTGTAAACCCTTTGGTGTATTCATTCGAGTCATCCCCTCGTGCCATCTTGGCATGGGGCTGTATTTCTATTTTCTGTATTTTTCTCTTTCTAATAAACTTCTTTAAATCTTCAGCAACGGTCCAAGCGATGCATACTTATTCTTAGCTTAGGACAAGAATCCACGGTTTTTTTCTTCTGTTTGGGGTCGTTTGGGGTTTTGTTATGGGTTGGGGGAAAGTGTGTCTGGGACCCTAGCAGGGGTCTCTGGGGAACGATTTCCACGAACCATATTCTCCCAATCCGTAACAGAACCCAGGGGCATCCTACCTGTGAGCTACACCCCCAGCCCTATTTTTTTATTCTTTATTTTGAAACAGGGTCTCACTGAGTTCCAAAGAGCCTGAGTAGCTGAGGTTGGCCACAAACTGTGATCCTCCTGGCTCAGCTTCCTAAATGCTAGGATTACAAACCTGTGCCACCATGCCTGGCTACGAAGTAATTTTTGAAATATGATTTCTGCATATTTCAAGGCAGAGATAAAGGAATTGCTAAAAGAGGAGGGAGAAAAGAGTTACTAACGTAGAATATTAACTGTTCCCAAGCAGAAAATAAAACAAGTTGGAGGTGTAGCTCAGAGATAGAATGCCCCGAGTTCCTCAGTACCTTCAAAACAAGGGTCACTAGCACGGTGGCGTGTGTCTATATTCCTAGCTACTTGGGAGGCTGAGGCTGGCAGACAGCCCAGCCCATGAGTTTGAGGCCAGCCTGGGCAACCTAGAGGCACCCTCCTCTCTTAAGAAGGAAAAAGCACACACCTATAATCCCAGTACTTAGGAGGCTGACACAGGAGGATCTCGGGTTTGAGACCAGCCTCAACAATTTAGCAAGACTTTGTTTCAAAATAAAACTGGGGATGTAGTTTAGAGGTAGAATAATTCTGGGTTCAATCCCCAATACCACAAAAACTTACTTTGTTCTCTTTTAGTATAAAATGTCCTTGGAAGTATAGTTTGAATAAAGGGATCATCTAAGGCTATTGCCCTGGGGTAATTATTTTTAAATATACCCTTAGTTCTTATTACTTTTCTTAATGATCATTTATTGGATTTATTGCCATAATAATAGTATGATAATCAGTGTTTTTCTATTCCCTAAGAGTATGAGTACTATAAGTACAAATACAGAATACTGTCTCCTCAAATCAGAAGAGGATGAGACTTGCCTTCAAAATAAAAAATAAAGGCCGGGCGTGGTGGCGCACGCTTGTAATCCCCGCGCTTGGGAGGCAGAGACAGGAGGATCGCACAGGTTCGAAGCCAGCCACGCTGGCTTAAGAGACCCTGTTTCCAAATAAAGAAAATATAAAAAATAGGTCTGGGAGTGTAGCCCGGAGGTAGAAGGGCTTCCAGGAACCCCAGTACCACCAAAAAAAGAAAAAGAAAAAGGGCTCAGGGTTTATCTCGGAGGTAGAACACTCCTGGGTTCAATCCACAGTACAAAAAAAAAAAAAAAAAAATCAAAAGAAGATGACTGTAGCCAGGCGTGGTGGTGCACGCTTGTACTCCCAGTAGTCGGGAGGCTGCGATGGAATCTGGGCTCGGTTAAATTAATACCACAGAACAGGAATACTTGGAAAAGAAGCTCCCTCCAGAGGCAGGAAAGCATAACAATCATGTACATTTACAACAGTGTGGTTCCAAAGATCACAGGATCACACGGGCCAAGACAATAGTTTACTTCCTTATAACCAATTCAGTCTGCAAACCTCCACACCGCGTTTGGTTGGTAGCTTAAGCATTGCCCATTAATAGACTTTCCACCTCTTTTGACTTTAACAGATCGGTCTAGGCCAAACAACTCCTTCATGAACATTCTCCGGAGAGTCTCCTCTCACTTCTCTTTAGTATGTCTAAAGGCGCACAGCCCTCCGTGAATGACAGATTCGCGCTGCTCATTTAGGTCTCCAGCCCCTCTGCTTTCTGTCTTTCTAGGCGCTGGGCCTCTCATTGGCAACTGCCCTTGAGGTACGCCTCTGGTAAATTGTTTTAATCTCTTGGCTCAGTGGTGCCGCTGATAACTTCATCTGTATTGTCTCTCATGTGGTACAGCACATCTTTCTGTTTCTCATCTGTGTTATGATTTTTTTATTTTTTTGGTGGTACTGGGGTTCCTGGAAGCCCTTCTACCTCCGGGCTACACTCCCAGACCTATTTTATATTTTTATTTGGAAACAGGGTCTCTTAAGCCAGCGCGGCTGGCTTCGAACCTGCGCGATCCTCCTGTCTCCGCCTCCCAAGCGTGGGGATGACAAGTGTGCGCCACCACGCCCGGCTGTTTGATTTTTTTTTTATCCCAGCTGACCTAGCACTCTGCAGCACCACGGGGTCTCGGGAAATCTCAGAAGCATTCGGGTGCCCTTTGACTAGTGATGACACACAGCTTCCCTAACAGGGCAAAGGAGGGAGGGGTCTGGAGGAGCAAGTCACCCAGCCCTTGAATACTAAAAAGTCAAGTTCCTTACTTACTTCTGACTTCCCCTTTTTTACCTGACTAAAGGGATTTTTAATTTCTCCCAAAAATGTAAAGAAAAAGGTTTGCTTCAGAAAACTTCACAATTATGCTTTGGAATTTTTGGCTTCTGGGTTTTTATACTGAAAACTTTTTTCAAGCTATTTTCTCAGCCAGGTGTGGCGGCGCATGCTTGTAATCCCAGCATTCAGGAGGCTGAAACCTGAGGATCGCGGTTCTCAGACAGCTTCAGCTACTTAGTGAGGCCCTCCACAATTTAGTGAGATCCTGTTTCAAAATAAATAATAAAAAATAGGGCAGGGGGTGTAGCTTGAAGGTCGAATGCCCCTGGGTTCCATCCCTAGACCCGCAAAAAACAAAAAACGATTTTCTCTATCATGATTTTAAAATGCAAATTTTGAGCCTGGCATTGTGATTCATGCTAATCCCAGTATTTGGGAGGCTGAAACAGAAGGATCACAGGTTCAAGGCCAGCCTTAACAATTTAGTGAGGCTTTCAGTGACTTAACATGACCCTGTTTCCAAACAAAAAAATAAAATAAGACTGGGAGTGTAGGTCAGAAATCAAATGCCCTTGGGTTCAATTCCTAGCATCACAAAAATAAATAAAATAAAATGCAAAAGTTAATAAGTATATCATTAAGGATTGAGAATATAGCTGAGCAGTAGAGCATTTGCCTAATGCCAAAGGGCCCTAGTTTGATCCCCTGCACCCCCACACCATTAAGAAAGTAAGAAGGGCAGCCACTGTATGGAGGAAAACATCTGCACAGCATATAACTGACAAAGAGCTCACAGGTGGGGAACTACTAAAGATCATTAGGAAAAAGAGAGCAATGTAATAGGTAGTAGCCAGAGAATTGAACAGGCAATAAACAAGAAGATATTAGGACGGCCAAGAAATATAGCCAAAGATGCCCAAGCTCATTTGTCTTTTGAGGCAAAAATTAAAAATTAAAGCCACAATGAAAAAGCCCTTATATCCACTGGACCTGTGAGACTTGGATTTATAGAGGCAAGTGAGCGATGGTACAGACAAGCCGACGCCATTAAAAGGAGATTTTTTGTTTCTTTTTTGTTTGGATATTGGGGACTGAACGCAGGGGCATTCTACCTCCGAGTTGCACCTCCAGCCCAATTTATTTAGTCTTTTTTTTTTTTTTTTTTTTTTGGTGGTACTGGGGTTCCTGGAAACCCTTCTACCTCCGGGCTACACTCCCACACCTATTTTATATTTTTATTTGGAAACAGGATCTCTTAAGCCAGAGCGGCTGGCTTCGAACCAGCGTGATCCTTCTGTCTCTGCCTCCCAAGCTCGGGATTACAAACTGTGCCGCCACGCCTGGTTAGTCTTTTTTTTTTTTTTTTTTTTTTAAACAGGGTCTCACTGAGTTGTGAAGGGCCTCCCTAAGTAGCTGAGGTTGTCTGGGAACCATGATCCTCCAGTCTCAGCCTCCCAAATGCTGAGATTACAAGTGTGCGCCACCACACCCAGCCTGGAGAGTTTGTAATATGATTTTTGCATTCTTGCAAAAGCTGGATCCTAGGGAGATTCATACAATATTGGTTTGGCCCCGTGATTAATGTATGTGAAATAGACAAATACAGAATCTAAGAAAAAACAGACCGGCACTACCCTTACTAGAGAGCCTGAGGTTAAACCAGGCGTGGTGGGCACGCTTGTAATCCCAGCATCCGGGAGGCTGAGACCGGAGGATCGTGGTTCACGCACAGCCTCAGCTACTTAGTAAGGCCCGCCGTAACTTAGTGAGACCCTGTTTCAAAATAAAGAATAAAAATAGGGCAGGGGCTGTAGCTCAGAGGTTGAATGCCCCTGGGTTCCATCCTCAGACCCGAAAAAAAAAAAAAATCCCCCCCCCCCCAAAAAAAAAGCCTGAGATTAAAGAGAAAAACTGAGGATACCAACTGGGGCCAGAATGTGGGGCAACATCCATGTGCAGCAACACACTAGCCACACTGCTAAGAGAAGAACTGCAGCTCAAGGCCAGCCTGGGAAATGTATCAAGACCCTGTCTCAAAATTAAAAAATAAAAGGCCTGGGGATGTAGTCCAGTGATACAGCACCCCAGATTTAATACCCAGAACCTAAAAAAAAAAAAAGGAGCCGGGCGTGGTGGCGCACGCTTGTAATCCCCGCGCTTGGGAGGCGGAGACAGGAGGACCACGCAGGTTCGAAGCCAGCCGAGCTGGCTTAAGAGAACCTGTTTCCAAATAAAAATATAAAATAGGTCTGGGTGTGTAGCCCGGAGGTAGAAGGGCTTCCAGGAACCCCAGTATCACAAAAAAAAAAAAAAAAAAAAAAAAGAAAGAAAGAAAGAAAAGAAAAACTAATCGAGGATATTAGAAGTGAGAATAGTGATGACCTCCCTGTTGAGGGAGTGTTACTAAAGAGGACTGTAGGCTGGGCGTGGTGGCGCACACTTGTCATCCCAGCATTTGGGAAGCTGAGACAGGAGGATCACGGTTCGAGGACAGCTTCAGCTACCTAGTGAGGCCATTTGCAACCCAGTGAGACCCTGATTCAAAATAAAGAATAAAAACTTGGGCTGGGGTTGTAGCTGGGAGGTAGAATGCCCCTGGGTTCCATCCCCAGTACTGGGGAGAGAGGAAAAAAAAAAAAAGAAGACAGTAAAGTCTTTTTCTTTGGTTTAATTAACAGAAACAAAAGATGCAGCGTACAGTGACATACATTTATTATACTGTCTCACGGCTACATGCATTTCCTGACTCTACTACAGTTTAGTTAATAGGGACATGGTCCATCTTGTCCATCCACCAAGACAACTTGTTGGTCCACCGAACTGAGGACACCCAGCTGATAGGACGAGCTTCAGGAAACGTGCATAACAAGGTGGGATGCTACAGCGCAAAGGCCTTTTATTTCACTGATGTTTTTGGTGTTTAGTGATCCTGCAGTATTTTCTCCAAAATGAAGAAAAAGTTGCTGTCCTTGTGCCTGTCTGTTGGACTCAGCCAGGTGAGTTCTGAAACAATGTTTTTTTTTTTTTAATTTTTAACATTTTTGTGGTATTCTGAGGAACTGGGTCTCCCGAAGCAGCCGAGGTTGCCCGCGAACCGCCATCCTCCGGTCTCAGCCTCCGGGATGCTAACGTCTCCTATCCTACTCTGCGTTTGGTCTCACCACCCATTCTACCCTGCTCTCTCCCACACTCAGACCCCGGCAGCTGGGTGGACCGAGGGCATTCTCGGCGGAGGCGCGTATCCTCTGGCAGAGCCGAAGTTTCGGGGAGTATTTCTACTCTCGCCATTTATAATCAATTCTCAGCCCCTCAAGGGTAGCAGGGAGAGCGCGAAGCTGCTCGCCGCGCCCAGGTTCCGGCGGGTCCCGAGGCTCCGCCGTCCCTGGAAGCCCGGCTCGGGTCCCGCGCAGCCCGCTCCTCCGCCCCGCCCACCGCGTCACGTGCGCGCGGGGCGGGGCCGGCGCTCGGCGGCGCCATCTTGCGGGCCGGGGGCGGGGCCTGCGGGCGCGGGCGCGCGCGTCGCCTGCCCTGGCCGGCCTGGCGCGGGCTCGGGGCTCCCTCGGCGGCGCGCGCGGGGCCGGGGGGCGGGGGTGTGTCGCGCGCGCGCTCGCTCGCGCCTGCAACCGCCGGCCGCGGGGGCGCGCGCGCGGCCGGGCCCTCCGGCGACGCGGGCCGCGGGGAGGCGGCCGCTCGGGCTGCGGCGGCGGCGGCGGCGGCGGCGGCGCGCGGGGCCGGGGCCGGGCGGCCGCGGGTCGGAGCCATGTACCGCAGCGGCGCCCGCTCCTCCGCGTCCTCGCACCGGCCTAAAGACGGCGGCCGCAGCGCCGGCTCCTCCTCCGGCGCGGCCCGCCGCCCCTCGCCGCCGCCCTCCGGCGCCCTGCGGACCCCGGCCCGCCGGCCCCGCTCGCCCTCGGGGCCCCGCGCCCGCCGCGCCTCCCCGTCCCCGCCGCGCGCCCGCCGCGCCTCCCCGTCCCCGCCGCGCAGCCGGCGCCTCTTCCCCGCGGGCCCGGCCGGCTTCCGAGGCGGCAGCCGCGGGGAGCCCCGCGCCGACTTCGCCCGGGACGGCCGCGGGGACCACGCCGGCGACGGCGGCAGCCGGGTAACGAGCCTCGCCGCCGCGACCCCGGGCGGGAAAGTTTGCGGGCGCGCGGCCGCCAGCGCCCGAGGGCGGCCGGGAGGAGGAGGCCGCGGTGCTCTCGCGCCGAGGCCCCGAGGGCGGCGCGGGC
Organism: Muscardinus avellanarius; assembly: GCF_963383645.1. Lineage (NCBI taxonomy): Eukaryota > Metazoa > Chordata > Mammalia > Rodentia > Gliridae > Muscardinus > Muscardinus avellanarius. The sequence continues at coordinate 3,280,676 of NC_137794.1, read as the reverse complement.
GCTGTGAGGCGCGCAGTCTAGTGCCGCGGCGGAGATCTTTAACTTGGGTTAACGACGCTTAACTGGGGTTGGTTTGGCTCGCGGCGGAGGGTTGGTGTAGCCTGTGATGTGGGCGCTGGTGGGATCCGTCCCCGCGCTGAAGGAGCGGGCAGGGATTAGCTGAGACGTGGTAGCGACGTCGCAACGCTGCCTCTCCTGTGGCAGCGCCTCTGCGCCGCGTCTGGTGTTTGGGGATCTGTTTCTAGTCTCAGTTCATCAACTTTTCTTCTGACCCGGGGACAGAGTTTCTCTTCTCTGGAGTAGCTTTCGAACGTGTATCCACGTCGTCCGGGTACTCCAGTCATAGGTGAATTGACCTGTCACTTTGTTGAGATTGAAAGAATCCGAGCTGTCTCAGTCTGAGTGTCTGTCAGTCACTCCAGTGGAAGCCAGGACAGAGCACTTGTTCCTATAGCCTCCTTTTTCTTTCCCAGTGTATTCAAGTCAGAGATTGTCATCAGCCCCCTTCTTCCCACATCTGATCTGTCAGATAATCCCCATCTGTCTAACGTGTCAGGGGAGTCTGCAGATGATATCTCTAAACTGTTTCCCCTGCCCTCACCCTGGTCCAAGGCCTGTTACCTCGTCCCTGAATTGTTGTATTTGGCTCTCTTCGGTCCCACTCTTGCTACCCTCCAGTTTATATATAGCTATCAATATGAGTTTTAAACCTTCATTTCATTTGATACATACCTGTTGAATCCACCATTATTAGAAACAACAGTGAACAAAATGTGACAAAAATCCTGCTCTTATAGAATTTTAATTCTACCAGGGTGACGAATTATAAGATGAAGAAATTAGGAATGTTCTGGCATGTTAGATGTGATTAAATGCTAAAGAAAAATAAAACAGAGACGGGAATTTAAAAAATTACAGTTGACCCGGGTATGGTGGCCCACGCTTGTAATCCCCGCGCTTGGGAGGCAGAGACAGGATCGCGCAGGTTCCAAGCCAGCCTCGCTGGTTTAAGAGACCTTGTTTCCAAATGAAAAAAATATAAAATAGGTCTGGGAGTGTAGCCCAGAGGTAGAAGGGCTTCCAGGAACCCCAGTACCACACACACACACACAAAACAAAACAAAACAAAACAAAACCAAAACCATACACAAAAAGGAATAAAAATTAGCCAGGTGTGGTGGCACACACTTGTAATCTCGGCATTCAGAAGGCTGAGACTGGAGGATTGCGTTTTGGGGACAGCCTCAGCTACTTAGGGCCTCTGCAACTTAGTGAGACCCTGTTTCAAAATAATAAAAATTAGGGCAGGGGTGCTTACAGGTAGAATGCCCCTGGGTTCCATCCCCAGTACCGCAAAAAAAAAAAAAAGAGTACAAATTTCTTAACCAGGGTTTCCACTTATCTTTAATGTGTTACTGAGCCCATACTGGTTTCCTTTCTATTACCCCAAACATGCCAAGTTCATTACCCAAGTGACTTTTCCCTTCCCCTGAATATCTTTTTTATCTTCTCTTTGCAAGACTGATATCTCATTCATGTCCCAGATTAAATGTTATCATCTCAGAAAACCTCTAACCATCCTATCTGAAGCATCCCCCCCCCCCCGCCCCGTGTGTGTGTGTGTGTGTGTGTGTGTGTGTGTGTGTGTGTGTGTGTGAGATACTGGGGATGGAATCCAGGGGCATTCAACCTCCGAGCTACACCCCCTGCCCTATTTTTTAATTATTTATTTTGGAACCGGGTCTTAACTGAGTTGCAGAGGGCCTCACCAAGTAGCTGAGGATGTCCTCAAACCACGATACTCCAGTCTTAGCCTCCCGAATGCTGGGATTACAAACGTGTACCACCACACCAGGCCTCCCCCAGTCTTTTATGGTATCTTTTTAAAATGACTTTATAGCACTTATCACTATAAAAAGTACTTTGTGTGTGTAGTACTGGGGATTGAACCCAGGGATATTCTGCTTCCAAGCTACCCTTATCCCAAACCCTTTTCAATTTTTTTGTTTTTAAAATAGGGTCTAAGTTGCCACAAGGGCCTTACTAAGTAGCTGAGGCTGGTGGGGAACCTGTGATCCTCTTGTCTCAGCATTACAGGCATGTACCACCATGCCTAGCCAAAAAGTACTTTTTAAAAACTTATTTTTGTCTTGTCTCCTTCACTAAAAATCTGTATGTTCTGAAAACAGAACTTTATTAATTCTCTGTTCCCTTGCTCAGTAAAAATGAGAGATTACTGTTTGGGAGGAACGGAGAGAGGCCTTTTCTATGAAAGGGGTCACTTTTTAAAAAGTGCTTTATTTTTGGAGTAGTTTCTCACCTTAAATACTTTTCATCTTGTTGGACCATAACTTTGTGAGTAGGTAGGAGAGCATTTGGGTATATAGGGATGTCTTGGCCATACTGGATACCATATGATTTTTTACCTTTGTAGAGACGCTCTCCTATTCTGCGTTCTGACTCTCCTTTGGAACAGAGCTTAAGGATCACTGTTGGCAATGACCACTTCTGTGTTAGCACACAAGAACGGCGACGGCTTAGTGATCGGCTGGGGTCACCAATGGATAATCTGCATGACATGGACAGGTAGGTTTCCGCTAAGGCATGTATAATGTACTATACTAGAAAGCAGAACTGTTGCTCTTTTCTGTGACATAGAACATATATTTTTTTCCGGGTCTGGGGATGGAACCCAGGGGCATTCGACTGACTTTCAAGCTACAACCCCAGCTCTATTTCTTATTCTTTATTTTGAGACAGGGTCTAACTAAGTTGCTGAGGGCCTCACTAAGTAGCTGAGGCTGTCTGCAACCTGTGATCTTCCAGTCTCAGCCTCCCGAATGCTGGGATTACAAGCGTGTGCGCCACACCCGGCTGAACATATACATTTCTTTTTTTTTTTATTTTGCAGGTCTGGGATTAGAACGCAGGGGCATTTGACCTCCAAGATACACCCCCCGCCCAATTTTTTTATTCTTTATTTTGAAACAGGGTCTCACTAAGTTGTAGAGGGCCTCATTAAGTAGCTGAGGTTGTCAGTGAACCGCGATCCTCCAGGCTCAGCCTCCCAAATGCTGGGATTACAAGCGTGTGCCACCACGCCTGGCTGAACATACACATTTCTAATGAATGAGACAAGACAAAAAAGGATGGTGGTATCACTGGAGTTATTCCATGTGTCTGATATCAAGAAAACTCCTTGTGAGTGAGGAGAGTATATTGATGTAGACTCCTGAATGAATCTTGGTTTGACTAGAAAAAAGATGCTGAGGGGATATAATCAAAGCCCCTGAAATAAAGAATTGAAATAGCATAGATTTTTAAAATACTGGAACTAATAGGATTCCTCTTATTTATGCAAAAGAAAGTTCTGAATGTTCCTGGGTTCATTCCCTAGTTAGTACCAAACAAAAATATGCAATTTTTTTTTTTTTTGGGTGGGTCTGGGGATGGAACCAAGGGCATTTGACCTCCAAGCCCTCTGCCCTGTTTTTTATTCTTTATTTTGAAACCAGGTCTCACTGAGTTGCAGAGGGCCTCACTAAGTAGCTGAAGCTGTCTGCGAACTGCGATCCTCCAGTCTCAGCCTCCCAAATGCTGGGATTACACGCGTGCCCACCACACCCAGCACAAAATTGTTTGTTTTTTTAATATATATATATATATATATATATATATAGCAATTGTTTATTTCTAGATATATGACTAAGTACAAAAATAAGTCATACTTGACTAAAATAATAATAATAACTATAATACAGATTGAGCTGCCTGTCCCACACAAGAAATGCCTATTAATAATGCAGCCCCCATTGCTATGTACATTTTCTGACTAAAGTGCCAGTTTTCTTTTGCTAGTTAGTTAGGATGTCCATTTCAGTGGTACAGAGAGTGTGATCAGAAACATTTATTCTTGTCTAGACTGAAACATGTACAATGTTCTTTTTGGTTCCTTTGAATTAAGTTTTTTTCTGTATAACTAGACTATATTTTTTCAACATTCATATAACTTTTTTTTTTTTTTTTTTTTTGGTGGGGGTGGAACCCAGAGAGTTTTTACCTCCAGGCTACACTCCCAGACATATATATATATATATATATATATATATATATATATATATATATATATATATATATATATTTTTTTTTTTTTTTTTTTTTTTTTTTTTTTTTGGGTGGTACTAGAGGTGGAACCCAGGGGCTTTTCTACCTCTGGGCTATACTCCCAGACCCATTTTATATTTTATTTGGAAACAGGGTCTCACCAAGTTGTTGAGAGCCTCACTAAGTGGCTGAGGCTGGCTTTGAACCTGTGCAATCCTCCTTTCTCAGCCTCCCAAGTGCTGGGATTACAAGCATGTGCGACCACGCCCAGCTTTATTTTTTATTCTTTATTTTGAAACAGGATCTCACTGAGTTGCAAAGGGCCTCACTAAGAAGTTGAGGTTCTCCGTGAACCAATCCTCTCTTCTCAGTGTTCCGAAGGCTGGGATTACAAGCTGGTGCCACCACACCCGGCTATACAGAACTTTTATGTATAAACAAAATGTTGGAGCCAGATGTTAAAAAATAAAGAATATAAAATAGGGCTAGGGCTAAGGGTATAACTTGGAGGTAGTATGCTCCTGGGTCCAATTCCCAGTATAGTTTAAATAGGGTGGAGAAACAAGAGCTTTTTTTTTTTTTTCTTTTTTGGCGGGTCTGGGGATGGAACCCAGGGACATTCGACCTCCGAGCTACATCCCCTGACCTATATTTTATTCTTTATTTTGAAACAGGGTCTCATTAAGTTGCGGAGGGCCTCACTAAGTAGATGAGGCTGTCCGAGAACCACGATCCTCAGGTGTCAGCCTCCCGAATGCTGGGATTACAAGTGTGCACCACCACTCCGGCTTTAACAAGAGCCTTTTTGGTTCTGCTTTCCTAGCACTTCTTTCCTCAAGGCTGTTCCTAAGTACTCATTGGAATCTCTGGAACGCAGCTGTAAAAAATATTGCTCTGGACTGGTGTTTCTCAAACTTTAAAGTACATCCAAGCTGGGTGTGGTGGCACATGCTACTGTAATCCCAGCATTCAGGAGGTTGAGACTGGAGGATCGCAGTTTGAGGACAGCCTCAGCTACTTAGTGAGGTCCTCTGCAACTCAGTGAGACCCTGTTTCAAAATAAAGAATAAAAAATAGGGCAGGGAATGTAGCTTGGAGATAGAATGCCCCTGGGTTCCATCCCCAGACCTGCAAATAAATAAATAAGTAAATAAATAAATAAATAAATAAATAAAGTATATCCAAATTAATCTGGATATCTCTTTAAAATACAAATTCTGGGCCAGTTGTGGTGGCACACGCATGTCATCCCAGTACTTGGGAGGTTGAGACAGGAGGATTGCAGGTTCGAAGCCAGTCTCAGCAGCTTAGTGAGGCTTTCAGCAACTCAGACCCTGTTTCCAAATAAAATATAAAATAGGTCTGGAGGTGTAGAATGGAGGTAAAAGGTCCCTGGGTTCCTTCCCTAGTACCACTAAATAAATAAATAAATTGCAAATTCTGGTTCAACAAGCCTGCGGTAGAGCCTAAGAATCTATATTTCTAATAAGTTTCCAGGTAACATTGATGCTGTTGGTCTAGACTATACGTTGGTAGCAAAGAGCTAGAATTCAGCTAGAGTTGTGTAAACTGGGATTCTTTGCAGTGTGTTAGTGGTGTTTTCACATCTGTCAAACCAGTATGATACTTTGCCTCCTCAGTCTAATCAAAGAAATGAGCCTCAGAGCCCTGTTGAGAAGTATTGGTTAATCCCTCTTGGTTAGAGGCTTAAGTTGCTGTGTCCCACAGGAAGGGAATGTTTCACTGTTCTACATAGATTTGTTCTTGGACCCCATGATTATCGTCTTTGTCCTAAATATTCTATAGCACCCTTGCCAAATACCAGTCTCTTCGTCTTGTCCGGCCTTGCTCTTTCCAAGTCCACTGTTAAGTAATGCTTGTCTTTTTCTTCTTCAGGGATGACTTGACTGATGATTCTGTCTTCACTGGAAGTTCTCAATGTTCTCGGGGTTTTGAGCGTTACATTTCCCGGGAGGAGAGACCTCTTAGTCCTTTCTTGGGACAACTTGATGAGGACTATCGAGCAAGAGAAACTTTCATGCATCGATCAGATTATAGTCCCCATCTCAATTGTCATGATGAGCTATTGCGGGGAACAGAACGGAATAGAGATAAACTCAAAGGCTCATACTCAGTACGATCTGAGGAAAGGAACCGAGATGCGAAAAGGCCCCGTTATGAAGACACAGAGAAGATACACAGCATGGGAGGGGATCACCCAAGTTTTACATCAGGGACTCGGAACTATCGGCAGCGTAGACGAAGCCCAAGTCCCAGGTATCTAGACCCTGAGTTTCGAGAGCTGGACCTTGCCAGGAGGAAGCGAGAGGAAGAGGAAGAACGAAGTAGAAGCTTGAGTCAGGAGTTGGTGGGAGTTGACACTGGTGGTACTAGCTGTTCCATCCCTGGATTGTCAGGTGTCCTAACAACGTCAGAGCCAGGATATTCTTTACATCGGCCTGAGGAAGTATCTGTGATGCCGAAGAAGTCCATTTTGAAGAAGCGGATTGAGGTGGACATGGAGCCTTCCATGCAGGTCTCTGTTCTTCTAGAGTCTCTTGCTAGTTCCTTGAGAGAGAGAGAGAGAGAGAGAGGGGAGAGTGTGTGTGTGTGTGTGTGTGTGTGTGTGTGTGTGTGTGTGTGTGTGTTACTGGGGATTGAACTCAGAGGCATTCTGCCTCTGAGCTATATTCCCAGCCGTATTTTCTTTTTATTTTGGAACAAGTTCTTGCTAAATTGATGAGAGTCTCACTACTTGCTAAGACTGCTCTCAAACCTACGATTCTTCATTCTTAGCTTTCCAAGTACTGGGATTACAGGTGTGCACCACCATACCTGGCTTCCTTTATTTTTTACTTAGTTTTTAATTTTTTTTTTTTGTGGTACTGGGGATTGAAACCCAGGGACATTCTATCTCTGAGCTACAACCCCCAGCTCTATTTTAGTCTTTATTTTGAAACGGTCTTACCAAATTGCAGAGGGCCTCACTAAATTGCTGAGGTCGGCCACAAACCTGTAATCCTCCTGTCTCAGCATCGCAAGTACTGGGATTACAGGTGTGCACCACCATGCCCAGCTCCTGGCTCCCTTTAATATCTTAAAGCCTGGTTACTTTCCTAAGGGTTGTGTCCCTAATGGTATCTTTGTAATAAATGTTGGCCCAGAATTGTTACATTTATGAGCTATACCTTCTAGAATTCTCCAGTGAAACGTAGCTTCATAATGCATCATCAGTAAAGGGCTTCTAGCACCATATTTCAGGCTTTCTAAATAGTCATTTTGGAAAGTACCTATTATAAGTTTTTCCTTAAACCAGATAGCCTTCTAGAAATCTCTGAATATGTTTCTTGGAAATGAAGTTTGAAGGGCAAAGGGAGTAGGTGATCTGAATCTGAATTTCCTCATTTCTCTTTAGAGAGAAGACAAATGTATGAGTTTTAGAACACTAGATCAGAAATCAGGTGATCTGACTTTGAAACCACCTCTGCCATTAACTTACTGTATGATATTTATTTATTTAGTGGTACTAGGGATGGAACTCAGGGACATTCTATCTCCGAGCTGCACCCCCAGTCCTGTTTTTAATTCTTTATTTGAAACAGGGTCTCACTGAGTTGCAAAGAACCTAAGTAGCTGAGGCTGTCTGCGAACTGAGATCCTCCTGTCTCAGCCTCCTGAATGCTGGGATTACAAGCATGTGTCACCACGCTCGGCTACTGTATGATTTTTAGACAAGCCACCTCATCTTCTGGGTCTTGTATATTTTTTCTTCATTTATTAGTTAAGCTAAAGGCTTCTGAAGTACCTAAGAGCACTTAATGGAGCAAGGGGATACTGATCATTTAGAGTTCCAGTTTTTCCTGTCTCCACTTCCAAGCAGTGCCACTTGTATATATTTCTTCTTTTGGGAATTCATAGGAACAAAAACAATGTAGAGGAACTCTAAAATCCTTTTGAATTTGAGTTCCTAAAACAGGTGGGTAAAGATGAAGATTCCATCCAATATACCTCATTTCCTATTTCTCTTTTCTATAGCAGAAACATCTAGAGATCAGGACCCATATCTTGAACTGGGCCAAGGATACTCTCCTTTTTTTTTTTTTTTTTTTACTACTTATATCTCCCTTATTAATTCAGGAAGGACAAAAATGTAAATATTTATCTCAGTTACCAGTTCTGAGATTCTACATAGAGACTAAATCAGTTGTGTTTATCCTTGCAGCTTGAGAATTTTTCTAGCAGTACCAGCTCCAGCCAGGATCGTCCTCTCTACTCTGGACACTCTTCTCTTCCACTAAGTGGTGCTATTGCTGCTTTTGCCTCAGAGATTGAAAACAAAGGGACTACAGTGGAGACTCCCCTGAAGGAGCCTCAGGCCAATCTCTACAAATGGGGTCCTCTTCCTGGGATGCCCAAAGATAATAGTCCTTTAAGGGATAAATTTGGAAGTTTTCTATGTCACAGGGAGAAATCAGAGTTGAAGTCTGAGAGTTCTGAACGACACACAGACTTTTTACTGCCCCATGAGAGAGCTAGCCAGGATGGCAGTGGTTTTTCCCGTATTCTGAGCATGTTGGCTGATTCTACCAATACCCAGGAAAAAAGGCGACGTAGCTTTCCTGACATTGAGGATGAGGAGAAATTTCTCTATGGGGATGAGGAAGAAGATTTAAAGGCAGAATCCCCACCTAAGACCCTCGGAAGCTCTGAGAGTGAAGTTATGAGGCAGAAGGCAAGCTCCCTGCCCTCTTCACCTCCAGCTCCGAAGCCAGAATCACTAGAGGAGACCAATCCAGAATATGCCAAGATTCATGACTTGCTGAAGACCATAGGACTGGATATTGGAGTAGCGGAGATTAGTAAATTGGCTGCGCGCACCCAGGAACGACTTCACGGCAAGAAGCCATCATCACGTTCCTCAGCTGACCGCCGTTCTTCTGTTGACCGGAACTTTTCAGCTGACCACTATTCCTCAGTTGACCCCAGTTTCTCTACTGATCGGCACTCCTCAGATCCCCACAGACTGGAAAGCAGGGAGGTGCACCATAGTAGTACCCATTCTTCAGAGCTGTCCCATCCACACCCAGCTTCCCCTGTAGATCCTTACCTACTCACAAAAAACAGCCCCTCGTTCCTGAAGTCTGACCATCCAGTTGGTCATATCTCAGGACCAGAGGTGGTTGGCAGTGGGTTTCAGTCATCTGTTGCAGTCCGGTGCTTGTTGCCATCAGTCCCACCTACCCCAATTAGACTTCCACACTCTGCTTCTTTATCTCAGTTTCATATGCCAAGGGCCTCCCAATTTGCTGCAGCTCGAATACCTCTAAACTACCAAGGACCTACTATTCCCGCTGCCTCCTTTGATGCCTATAGGCATTACATGGCATATGCAGCCTCAAGATGGCCCATGTACCCTGCCTCTCAACCATCAAATCACCTTCTACCTGAACCCCACAGACTAACACCAGTAACTAAACAAGCTACTCGTAGCCGTCCCAATCTCCGCGTGATCCCCACTGTGACTCCTAATAAGCCCAAACAGGAGAAGTCTGTGCTAGGCTCAGTTCCTGCTGCCCAGGTGCCTGTCCAGGTGTCCATCCCATCACTCATAAGATATAATCCTGAGAAGATCTCTGATGAGAAGAATCGTGCCTCCCAGAAGCAGAAGGTAAATATTCGTTTTAGGAATCCTGTACCTGAGTTTTTTCTTTTTTTTTTTTCTTTTTTTCTTTTGGTACTAAGGGTGGAACCCTGGGGCATTCTACCTTTGAGTTATACTCCCAGCCCTATTTTTTATTCTTTTATTTTTTTTGGAATAGGGTCTCACTGAGTTGTGAAGGGCCTCATTAAGTAGCTGAGGCTGTCCACAAGCCACAATCCTCCTGTCTCAGCCTCCCAAATGCCAGCTGTGAGTTTTCTGTATTAACATAGAAATTTATATCTATCTTAAGGAGGGGGCTGAAAATTTGTAAGGCTCTTCACTCCAGGTCATCACCCTAAGGAACACATGGAGCCCCTTTAATCTTCTCACATTCTTTGTCATTACAGCTAAGCCAAAAGTCTGGCCTCAGCCGGGCATGGTGGCATGTGCTTGTAATCCCAGCATTCGGGAGGCTGAGACAGGAGGATCCAGGTTCAAAGACAGCTTCAGCTGTTTAGTGAGGCTCTCTGCAACTCAGTGAGACCCTGTTTCAAAATAAAGAATAAAAAATAGGGCAGGGGTGTAGCTCAGAGGTAGAATGCCCTTGGGTTCCATCATTAATACCACACACACAAAAAAAGTCTGGCCTCAGGTCCCACTGTGAGTATTAGACTTTTTTTTTAATGTTTATTTCTCTGTCCATGTTAATGATCTTAGAACACTGTAGTTAGGGGCCTTGAAGTCTCCCATATGCTCATTTTTGTCCAGTTTTTTTTTTTTTTTGGTGGTACTGGGGGTAGAACCCAGAGGCTTTCTACCTCTGGGCTATACTCCCAGACCTATTTTATATTTTTATTTGGAAACAGGGTCTCACTAAGTTGCTGAGAGCCTCACTAAATAGCTGAGGCTGGCTCTGAACCTGTGCGATCCTCCCGTCTCAGCCTCCCAAGCGCTGGGATGACAAGCGTGCGCCACCACGCCCGGCTTATTTTTTGTCCAGTTTTAAAAAAAAATAGTTAATTCTTGGTAGACAAAAATTTTTCCTCTGCCAGGTGGGGTGGTGCACGCTTATAATCCCAGCACTTGGGAGGCCGAGACAGTTTAGTGAGGCTATCAGCAACTTAGTGAGACCCTGTTTGCAAATAAAGTATAAAATAGGTCTGGGAATATAACCCAGAGGTAGAAAAGCCCCTGGTTTCCACCCCCACTACCACAAAAAAAATTATTTTTTCCTCTTAATTTTCTTCTTTGTGGTACTGAGGCTTGAACCCAGAAGTATTCTACCTCCAAGCTACAACCCCAGCCCAGTTTTATATCTTATTTTGGAACAGAGTCTCACTAGGTTGTTGAGAGCCTCACTAAGTTGCAAAAGCTGTCTTTGAACCTGTGATCCTCCTGTCTCAGCTTCTCAAGTACTTGGATTAAACATGCACCACCATGTCCAGCTTCTATTGTATTTGAATATCCTGATCTTTAGTCTTTAATTTTATTGAATTCTTTAGAGAAGGAAGTAATAGGTATGGTTTGTTTGTTTGTTTGTTTGTTTGTTTTGGTGGTACTGGGGATGGAACCCTACCTCCAGGCTACACTCCCAAGTAATGCAGTGCCTCACCCCATAATACATTCATTCCCTTTCCCATGGTTCTCTTGGGCTCAGAACCACTATCTAACAGTTGCTATCAGTAGCTTTGGGTGTTTCCTGCATGAAAACAATACTTTCTTAGGTAGTACAGTTCTGAAAAGAAGGCTATTACTATACAGGAACCTGGATCAGAATAAAATAACATTTTGACTACAAAATCAGAACCTCTGTGCAGACATTTGGTCCTTAATTTAAGACATACAGAGCTGGGCATGGTGGCGCACGCTTGTAATCCCTGCACTTGGGAGGCTGAGACAGGAGGATCGTGCAGGTTTGAAGCCAGCCTTAGCTGGCTTAAGAGACCCTATCTCCAGATAAAATATAAAATAGGTCTGGGAGTGTAGCCCAGAGGTAGAGGGCCCCTGGGTTTCATCCCCAGTACCACCAAAGGAAAAAAAAAAAAAGACATACAGTAGGAGGGCTTCTGGAGAGAAGAGCAAAAGGAAAGGGAGGCTTTTGGAAGCTAAGGGACTTTCTTAACCATTTTATATTTTGCAGGTTATTGAAGAAAGGGAAAAGCTAAAGAGTGACCGGGAAGCCCGCCAGAAAAAAATGTGCTACTTTAGGACTGAGTTGGAACGGCTTCATAAACAGCAAGGTATCAGAACAGTACCTTTGTATGGCTACCTTTAGCTTGAGTAAGAGAATCAAGTGGGGAGGTGTTACTCTTAGATTCAGTGAGCCAAAGTCTCACTGTGTTTTCTTTGTTTGTTTTGGTGGTGCTGGGGATTGAATCCAGAGGCATTCTACCTCCAGTCTACACCCCTAGCCCTTAGAATTTATTTATTTATTTATTTATTTATTTATTTATTTATTTTTGTGGGTCTGGGATGGAACCCAGGGGTATTCAACCTCCAAGCTATACTCCCTGCCCTGTTTTTAATTCTTTATTTATTATTATTTTTAATTTTTATTTTATTATTTATTTATTTATTTTGGTGGTACTGGCGATAGAACCCAAGGGTTTTCTACCTTTGGGTTATACTCCCAGACCTATTTTATATTTTATTTGGAAGCAGGGTCTCACTAAATTGCTGAGAGCCTCACTAAGTAGCTGAGTCTGGCTTTGAACCTGCGCGATCCTCCTGTCTCAGCCTCTCAAGCGCGGGGATTACAAGCGTGCGCCACCACGCCCGGCTGCTGCTGCTATTATTATTATTATTATTATTATTATTATTATTATTATTATTATTATTTGGTGGTACTGGGGTTCCTGGAAGCCCTTCTACCTCCGGGCTACACTCCCAGACCTATTTTTATATTTTTATTTGGAAACAGGGTCTCCTAAGCCAGCGAGGCTGGCTTCGAACCTGCACTATACTCCTGTCTCCGCCTCCCAAGCGCGGGGATGACAAGTGTGCCCACCGCACTTGGCTAATTCTTTATTTGGAAGCAGGGTCTCCCCAAGTTGTGGAGGGCCTCGCTAAGCCGAGGCTGTCCGGGGACTGCAGCCCCGCTCTCAGCCTCCGACGCCGGCGTTCCCGGCTTGCCTCGCATTTGGAAGCGGGGTCTCCCCAAGTCGCTGAGAGTCTTCCCACATCCTGAAGCTGAAGCTGGGCTCAAGCCTGCCGTCCTCACGTGTCAGCCTGCTGAGTGCTGGAGTACAGGTGTGCGCCGCGTCCCACTCCAAAGTCTTACTTTTTAAATTTTTACATAGGTCTGGGGATGTAACTTAGTGGGAGAGTGCTTGCCTCGCATGCACGAGACCTTGAGTTCTATCTCCAACATTACAAAAAATAATAATATTATTATTGACATAGACCTAGAGAAAACATAAAATAACAAACAGAACAAAGAATTCTCAGGTGTAGCCGGGCGTGGTGGCGCACGCTTGTCATCCCAGCACTCGGGAGGCTGAGACCAGAGGATCACGGTTCGAGGACAGCCTCAGCTACTTAGTGAGGCCCTGTGCAACTCAGTGAGACCCGGTTTCAAAATAAAGAATAAAAAATAGGGCAGGGGGTGTAGCTCGGAGGTCAGATGCCCCTGGGTTCCATCCCCAGACCCGCAAAAAAAAAAAAAAAAGAAGAAGAATTCTCAGGTGTTCTTCGAGATCATTTTCTCAATGTGTGTGTATGTACTTGTTTAATTTTTCCTGAACTTTGTGTGTGTGTGTGTGTGTGTGTATAGTACTAGAGATTGAACTCAAGAGCATTCTACCTCTAAGCTATACCCTATTTTTTAAATTTTGTAACAGAATGTTTTACTAAATTGCAGAGAGTCTTGCTAAATTGCTGAGGCCAACCAAAAACCTTCAATCCTCCTGTCTCATAAGTATCTTTTGTGTGTGTGTTTCTGTATGTCTCCGGTACAGAGGGACATTCTACCTCTGCACTACAACCCTAGTCATTTATTCATTTATTTATTTGTGGTATTGGGGATGGAGCCAAGGGGCCTTCTACTTCTGGGCTATACTCCCAGACCTATTTTATATTTAATTTGAAACAGGATCCCTCTAGGTTGCTGAGAGCCTCACTAAGCTGCTGAGGCTGACTTTGAACCTGGGATCCTCCTGTCTCAGCCTCCCAAGTACTGGGATTACAAGTGTGCACCACCAGGCCTGTCTCCTATTTTATCTTTTTATTTTGAAATATAAAAAAGGGTCTCAAGCCAGGCATTGTGGCACACGCTTGTAATTCCAGTACTTGGGAAGTTGAGACAGGAGGATCGCAGGTTTGTGGTCAACCGAAGCTAACTTAGTGAGACTGTCAGCAACAAGAAATTTAGTGAGCCGGGCGTGGTGGCGCACGCTTGTAATCCCCGCGCTTGGGAGGCTGAGACAGGAGGATCGCATGGGTTCGAAGCCAGCCTCAGCTACTTAGTGAGGCTTTCAGCAACTTAGTGAGACCCTGTTTCTAAATAAAATATAAAAAAGGTCTGGAGTATATCCTGGAGGTAGAAAGCCTCTGGGTTCCACCCCCAGTACCACCCAAAAAAAAAAAAAAAAGAAAGAAATTTAGTGAGGTCCTATTACAAATGAAAAGGACTGTGTATAACTTGGTATCTCGAATGTAGGACACCCCTGAGTTCAGTCTCCAGTACAAAAAAAAAAAAGTTTGGTAAAGTTTCTTTAAATTAGATAAAGTCGAATATATAACTTTGAATGATTTTTACTTCTGCATAATTCTTCAGCTTTCTGAAGAGAGGACAGCTGCTAAACTCATTGTTATAACATATACTAATCTTTTTAGGGGACACACACTCAAGCTTGTATATACCGTTTTGAGAGTTTATGGAACCCCTGATGCCAACCTGTAGATGCTTAACTAATTACCCCCACAAAAAAGATAATGTAATATCCTTCACTATCATCAAAGCTTCACCCAAGCCAGCACTGGTGAGGGCGAGTCTCATTTGGTCTTAGAAAATTTTGTGGAAAATGATTTTGTGACCACAATTTCCTGGTAGGTTATTTTATCTTTTTATGTATATATTGAGGATATTGAACCTAGGGAAATTATACCTCCAAGCGACATCCCTAACCCCAATTTTTTTTTTTTTTTTTTTTAGTAAGTGATACTAGAGATTGTACTCAGGGGCATTCTACCTCTGGGCTACAACCCAGCCATTTTTATTTTTTGTTTGAAATGGAGTCTTACTTGGTTGCTAAGAGTCTCGCTACATTCTGAGGCTGGTCTCAAATATGTGATCCTCTTGTCTTAGCTTCCCATGTACTGGGATTACAGTTTGTGCCATCTTGCCTGGCTAGATTACTTACAAATAAAATAAAAAGTGACTCAGCTGGGCATGGTGGCACATGCTTGTAATCCCAGTACTTGGGGGGCTGAGACCGGAGAATTGGGCAGGTTCAAAGGCAGCCTCAGCAACTTAGTGAGGCCCTCTTCAATTTAGTACAACCCTGTTTCCAAATAAGATATAAAAATAATAGCCAGGCATGGTGGTGCATGATTGTAATCTCAGCATTTGGGAGGCTGAAACAAGGATCGTGGTTCGCGGACAGCCTCAGCTACTTAGGCCCTTCGCAACTCAGTGAGACCCTGTTTCAAAATAAAGAATAAAAAATTGGGCAGGGGTTGTAGCTTAGAGGTCAAATGCCTCTGGGTTCCATCTCAGACCCGCAAAAAAAAACCCCAAAAACATATATATATATATAGTCTGAGAGTGTAGCTTGGAGGTAGCAAGTCACTGAGTTCCTCCCTAGTACCACCAAAAAAAAAAAAAAAGACTTATCTTAATTTATTTTCCCGTTTTTTTTTTTTTTTTTTTTTTGTCTTTGACTACTCAGGGGAAATGCTACGCAAGAAACGAAGAGAAAAGGATGGTCACAAAGACCCACTCCTGGTGGAAGTGAGTCGGCTTCAGGAAAACATCATGAAGGACATTGCAGAGCTACGACAAGAGGCAGAAGAGGCAGAAAAGAAGCAATCTGAACTGGACAAAGTGGCTCAGATCCTGGGAATTAACATTTTTGATAAATCCCAGAAGTCTTCAAATGACAGTAAGGAGCCAACAGAAAAGCCTGGAAAAGCAGAAAAATCTAAGAGTCCAGAAGAAGTATTGTCATCCTCAAACTCTTCCTCCAACAACAAGGTAAGAACTCAACTTCTATTATATATTTTTTTCCTATGAACTCCTACAGAAGCTTTTTAACTTTTTTTTTAATCTTTATTTTCCAATCTGTCCTTAAGTTTTTTAGTCATTTTTCTTAAAACATAGATCACGTCATGGAACTTTCCTTCAGAATTTCAGCAGTTCCCCGTTGCCCTCAGTAGAATCTCAGATCATTAGTATTCAAGCCTTCTATGTTCATATTCCAACATTTGCTCCTTAACCCACACCAGTCTGGCTTCTCACCTATTCACAACTTGAATCTATCATTTTGGGTTCATGTTTAGCAACCATGTTCATGTTTCTATTACTACCACATTGCTAAAGCCAGTTGGATACATTTTAGTTCTCAAACAGTAGCTTTGACACAGAAAACTACTGTCTCAAGCCAGGAGTGTTGGTTTACACTTGTAATCCCAGCATTAGGGAGGCTGAGACAGGAGGATCCGGGTTCACAGACAGCCTCAGCTACTTGGTTAGGCCCTTTGCAACTCAGTGAGACCCTGTTTCAAAATAAAAATTAAAATAAGGCTGGGATGTAGCTCTGAGGTAGAATGCCCCTGGGTTCTACTCCCAGTACAGCAGGAAAAAAAAAAATAAAAAAAGAAAGAAAGAAAGAAAAAAAAAGCCACTATCTATCTCCTACCATTGCTTTTGTCCCATGGCTTCTGTCACACTTTTTTTTTTTGCAGGTCTGGGGATGGAACCCAGGGGCATTCGACCTCCGAGCAACACCCCCTGCCCTATTTTTTATTGTTTATTTTGAAACCGGGTCTCACTGAGTTGCAGAGGGCCTCACTAAGTAGCTGAGGCTGTCCGCGAACCGCGATCCTCCAGGTCTCAGCCTCCCGAATGCTGGGATGACAAGCGTGCGCCACCACGCCCGGCTACTTTTTTTTTTGTGTGTGTGTGGTACTGGGGATTGAACCCAGAGGCATTCTACCTCAGAAATACAGCCCCGGCCCAGTTTTTATTTCTTATTTGGAAACAGGGTCTTGCTAGGTTGCTAAGAGTCTCGCTAGTTACTGAAGCTGTCCTTGAACTTGGGATCATCTTGTCTCAGCCTCCCAAGTACAGGGATTACAGGTGTGCACCATCATGCCTGGTGTCTGTCACACTTCTTTTCCTCCTAGTGTGTTGGCTGCTGCAACTTGCTCTTCTCTGCTGCCTATCCTTCCATATATGAGTTAAATATTTGAGTTTCTCAAGGCTCAGTCCTAGTCTAATTCTCCAGAATTCTGCTATTCCTAAGCCTTTTCATTAGGTTCTATTCTGAAATACTATGTGACTTCTTCCAGTTTTATATCTGAGTTCAGATGAATCTTCTGAGTGTGTAACAACCCATTAGCCAATTTTACTTTATTGTCTTTTAGAAACTTCAATTCAGATGCCGGGCGTGGTGGCGCACGCTTGTAATCCCCATGCTTGGGAGGCGGAGACAGGAGGATCGCGCAGGTTCGAAGCCAGCCGCGCTGGCTTACGAGACCCTGTTTCGAAATACAAAGTATAAAATAGGCCTGGGGGTGTAGCCCGGAGGTAGAAGGACTTCCAGGAACCCCAGTACTACCAAAAAAAAAAAAAAGAAATTTAAATTCAGCATGTCCTAAATTAATGATTGCATTCAACCTCCCTCCAGTGTCACCCTTTCTCAGTGAATAATAGTACCACTGCCCAACAGTGTTCATGCCAACACCTGGGAAGTATTCTTAGTATTTTCTCTCCTCAACTGCTCTATGCCCAGTCGGTTCCACATATTATATATACGCTCTCCCTCCAGTAAACCTCATTTCCTTTCTCCTCGCCATCTCCGTTGCCACCTACACAACTTCAGCTCTTGCTTGCACTGCTACTTCTTAATCTTCTTTCTAAATACAACCAACCATTAGGATACTTCCATACCTCTTTTCTTCCTTGCTTTCTCTCATTTCTTTAAGAAAATTTCTTTTTTATGCCTCAAACAGATCCCCACTAATTAATGCCTTTGCATCTTCCCTTTCTTCTCCATGCAATCCTCTCTTCTAACTCATATTCATCCTAACAGCTTAAATTACTTCTGACTCCCTTCCCTGATTCCCCAGACTGTTAAATTTGCCCAGTATACAGCCGAGCGTGGTGGCGCACACTTGTAATCCTAGTACAGCCTCAGCTAGCCAGCCTCAGCCACTTAGTGAGGCTCTCAGCAACTTAGTGAGACTCTGTTTTCAAATAAAATATAAAATAGGTCAGGGCAGTCGGGTGTGGTGGTACACGCTTGTAATCCCAGCATTTGGGAGGCTGAGACTGGGGGATCCTGGTTCACAGACAGCCTCAGCTACTTAGTGAGGCTCTCTGTAACTTAGTGAGACTGGGTTTCAAAATAAAGAATTAAGCCGGGCGTGGTGGCGCACGCTTGTAATCCCCGCGCTTGGGAGGTGGAGACAGGAGGATCGCGCAGGTTCGAAGCCAGCCGCGCTGGCGTAAGAGACCCTGTTTCAAAAATATAAAATAGGTCTGGGAGTGGAGCCCGGAGGTAGAAGGGCTTCCAGGAACCCCAGTACCACCAAAATAAATAAATAAATAAATAAATAAATAAATAAATAAAGAATTAAAAAAAAAAAACAGGGTATGGGGTGTAGCTCGGAGGTTGAATGCCCCTGGGTTCCATCCCCACACCCACAAATAAAATAAAATAAGGTCGGGGCTATAGTTCAAAAGTAGAAGGCTCATGAGTTCTACCCCTAGTACCACACACACACAAAAAAAATTTGCCTGGTATACACCCAATGTAAAACCTTATAATTTTCCTTGCTAGCATTTATGCAGTTGTGATTATATAACAACAAATTATATAACATGCCTACCCCCAATTAGATTTTGAAGTTCAAAGAATTAGGAGTTGGCCGGGCATGGTAGCACACGCTTGTAATCCCAGTATTCAGGAGGCTGAGACCAGAGGATTGCGGTTCGCGGACAGCCTCAGCTACTTAGTGAGACTCTCCACAACTTAGTGAGACCCGGTTTCAAAATAAAGAATAAAAAATTTGGCAGGGGATGTAGCTCGGAGGTCAAATGCCTCTGGGTTCCATCCCCAGACCCCCCCGCAAAAAAAAAAAAAAAGAATCAGGAGTTCTATCTGTCATTCTCCAAAATAGTCCCCAATACATAGCTAGGTACCAGGCACATAGTAATAAATATTACTCGCAAAATATACAAATTTTTATACTCCTGTCACCTCAAATTGCTCACAGTTTTCCAGATATACCATATGCTATTAAATCACTCTAATTTTGCATTAGTAATCCCCTTAACCAGGAATAATCTTTCTTCTTCTTTTTTTTTTTTTTTTGTGTGTGTGTGTGGTACTGGGGGTGGAACCCAGAGACCTTTTTACCTCCAGGATATACTCCCACCTATTTTATACTTTATTTGGAAACAGGGTCTCACTAAGTTGCCGAGAGCCTCTCTAATTAGCTGAGGCTGGCTTTGAACTATGCAGCCCTCCTGTCTCAGCCTCCCAAGGGCTGGCATTACAAGCGTGCACTACCACGCCTGGCTTCATTCTGTCTTATTTAAAAACTTCTCAGCCAGGCGTGGTGGCGCACGCATGTAATCCCACGCTTGGGAGGCAGAGACAGGAGGATCACACAGGTTCGAAGCCAGCCGCGCGCACTGGCTTAGGAGACCCTGTTTCCAAATAAAAATGTAAAAATAGGTCTCGGAATGTAGCCCAGAGGTAGAAGGGCTTCCAGGAACCCCAGTACCACCAAAATAAATAAATAAATAAAATAATAATAATAAAATAAAAAATAAAAACTGTTCTCATGTCTGGCTCTTCCACTAAATGAGAGCTTCTTGAGGATAAAAGAGTAAAACTTATAGTTGGGCTTGTTGGTTCATGCCTATAATTCTAGTACATGGGAGGCTGAGACAGAAGGATTGCAGGTTCAAGGCCAGCCCCAGCAATTTAGTGAGATCCTTAACTTAGTAGAATCCTATGAAAATAAAAAATAAAAAGCACTGGGGAGATAGCTCAGTGGTTGATTGCCCCTGGGTTCATTCCCCACTTACCTCACACACAGAAGTTAGAATGGTAGACAATTAAAAAAGAAAAAAGGCTGGACGCTTGTAATCCCAGCACTTTAGGAGGCTGAGACTGTAGGATCGTGGCTCGAAGACGGCCTCAGCTACTTAGTGAGGCCCTCTGCAACTTAGTGAGAACCACGTTTCAAATTTTAAAAGAATAAAAAATAGGGAAGGGGGTGTAGCTCAGAGGTCGAATGCCCCTGGGTTCTAGGTTCTATCCCTAGACCCGCCAAAAAAAAAAAAAAAAAAAGCCCGTGCATGGTGGCGCATATTTGTAATCTCAGTATTTGGGAGGCTGAGACAGGAGAATCATATATTAATAGCCAGCTTCAGCAACTTAGTGTGGCCATCTGCATCTTAGTGAAACCTTGTTTCAAAATCAAATAATAAAATAGGTCTGGAGGTGTAGCTCAGAGGTTAGAATGCCCCCGAGTTCCATCCACAGTACCACTAAAAGAACAGCATCCAACATATCTAGTGGATAGTAGATGCTTCGTTAATGTCGAAGGGTAGAGAAAAGGATATTCTATATATCAACTACACTTACATTTCTCTTTGTCTTCCTTGGAGAGTTTTCTTTCTCAACCAGATAAAACTATAGCTTGTACCTGGATCTTTAGTACCTTTGGTTTAAAAAAAAAATCTTTTTAAAGAAAAAGCTTTTTAGCCAGGCGTGGTGGCGCATGCTTGTAATCCCAGCATTCGGGAGGCTGAGACCGGAGTATTGTGGTTCGAGGACAGCCTCAGCTACTTAGTGAGGCCCTCTGCAACTCAGTGAGACCCAGTTTCAAAATAAAGAATAAAAATTAGGGCAAGGGGTGTATGGAGGTCAAATGCCTCTGGGTTCCATCCCCAGACCCGCAAAAAAAAAAAGAAAAAAAAAAGCTGTCTTAAAAAAAAGAGCTTTTAATGTTTTGGCTCATTATAGTTGACTTATACATTATATTTCAATTTATATACCATACCAATCCCATGATCTTTTTTTTTATTCTACCTCCAACCTACACTCCCTGCTCTATTTTTTATTCTTTATTTTATTTTATTTTATTTTTTTTGCGGGTCTGGGGATGGAACCCAGGGGCATTTGACCTCCGAGCTACACCTCCTGCCCTATTTTTTTCTTTAATTTGAAACCGGGTCTCACTGAGTTGCAGAGGCCTCACTAAGTAGCTGAGGCTGTCCGCGAGCCGCAATCCTCCAGGTCTCAGCCTCCCAAATGCTGGGATTACAAGCGTGCACCACCACGCCCGGCTTTATTCTTTATTTTTGAAACAGGGTCTCAATGAGTTGCAGGGTCTCAATAAGTAGCTGAGGCTGTCTGTGAACTGCGATCTTCCTGTCTCATCCTCCCTAATGCTGGGATTACAAACATGTTCCACCACACCCAGCTCATGATCTACTATTTTAATTAGATTAAGTATCAATGTTCTCTGAAGCTAATGGGAATATGTTAGAATTCAGTTTTCAGCTGGGTGTGGTGGCGCACGCTTGTAATCCCAGCACTTGGGAGGCTGAGACAGGAGGATCGCACAGGTTTGAAGCCGGTCTCAGCTACTTAGTGAGGCTCTAGGCAACTTAGCGAGACCCTGTTTCCAAATAAAATATAAATAGGTCTGGGAGTGTAGCCCGGAGGTAGAAAGCCTCAGGGTTCCATCCCCAGTACCACCAAAAAAAAAGAATTCAGTTTTCATCTCAGCAGTAAGGAATCATTGTGCTTAGAAACTTTCCTATTTGTCTTTGGTTTTTCTGCTCTCTGTTCTCTTCTCTTTCTCTTCGCAGTGTCAGGGATCAAATCTAGGGCCTATGCATGCTATGCAGGCACTCTACCACTGAACTATATCTCTAATCTTTTGGGGTGTGTGTGTATGTGTGTGTGTGTGGTGTGTATGTGTGTGTGTCGTGCTGGGGATTGAACCCAGGCATATTCTACCTCTGAGCTACATCTCCAGCTCAATTTTTTTATTCATTATTTTGAAACAGGGTCTCACTAAGCTGCAGAGGGCCTCCCTAAGTAGCTGAGGCTGGCTGCAAACCTGGATCCTCCCAAGTACTGGGATTACAAATGTGCGCCACCTCACCCAGATCCATTTAGATTTTTCTTCCCTCTCTAGTTGTCCTTATGATTTTTTTCCCCCCAATACTGGGGATGGAACCCAGGGGCATTCTACCT